>NC_086117.1:55295994-55667660 GCF_963921235.1 Mobula hypostoma
AAAATGATTCCAGGGTTGAAACACTTGTCATATGAAGGGCGTTTGATGGTTCTGGGCCTCTGCTCACTGGAATTCAGAAGAATGAGTGAGGACCTCATTGAAACCTATTGAATATTGAAAGGCCTTGGTGCAGTGGATGTGGAGAGGATGTTTTCTATGGTGGGGTAGTCTAAGACCAGGGGACACAGCCTTAGAATAGAGGGTCCTCCTAGAATGGAGATGAGGAGGAATTCCTTTAGGTAGAGGGTGGTGAATCTGTGGAATTCATTGCTACAGGCGGCTGTGGAGGCCAAGTCATTGGGTATATTTAAGGCTGAGGTTGATAGATTCTTGATTAGTTAGGGCATGAAGGGCTACGGGGAGAAGGCAGGAGATTGGGGCTGAGAGGGAAAATGGATCAGCCATGATGAAATGGTGGAACAGAATCGATGGCCAAATGGCCTAATTCTGCTCCTATGTCTTATGGTCTTATGGACTGAAAAAAAGTAAATTTAGAGGTTAAAGGGTGCATATGGAATAAAATGTGCATAAATACATAAATTCCAGCATGGAATTACGACATAAACACCAGTATAAAAAGTGGTTTACAGATTTTACAATGAAGTGACTAAGGTGATGGGGGGCTAACTAGAATGGTTGATCAGATTAACTGCCGAGGGGAAGAAATTTTTAGGATGGAGTGAAGTTTTCTTTTGTTTTAATGGCCCTATAGCGCTTTTCAGAAGGGAATTTTTGGGAAGGGCAGTTTGCAGGGTGGATTGTGTCCTCAGCGACTTTTCCTACCCACTTCTTTATCAAGTTCTACAGTGATGGTGGATTGTAGCCAGTGACTATTTCTGCTGACCTGACAGTTCATTGTAGCTTTTGTAAATTCTGAGAGGATGCTGCGCCAAGCCAGACTGTGATGGTTGCTGATAAGATGCCATCTGTACTAATGGTGGATGCAGGTGACAGGGTTTAGAGGATTAGGAAGCTTTTAAAAACCAACAGAAGGCAACTAGAAAAGTCATTAAGAAGGAAAGGATGGAACACAAAGGTAAGCTATTAAAGAGGAAATCAAAAGTTTCTTCAGATATATAAAGAGGTGAGACTGGAAAATGACACTGGAGAGGTAGTAATGGGAAACAAGGAAATGCTGGACGTACTGAATAAGTATTTTGCATCATTCTTCACTTTGGAAGACACTAGCTGAATGGTGGAAGTTCGAGAGTGTCAGGGGACAGAAGTGAGTGAAGTCACCATTACTAGGGAGAAGGTTCTTGGGAAACTGAAAGGTCTGAGATAGATAAGTCACCTGGACCAGATGATATACACCCGAGTGTTCTGAAAGAAGAATTTCTTTAGCCAGAAAGTGGCAAATCTGTGGAATTCGTTGCTACAGGTGGCTATGGAGGTCAAATATATTTAAGGCAGAGGTTGGTAGAGTCTTAATTAGTCAGGCCACGAAGGGATACAGGGGGAAGGCAGGAGATTGGGGCTGAGGGGGAAATGGTTTAGCCTTGATGAAATGATGGAGCAGACTTGATGGGCTAAATGGCCTAATTCTGCTCCTATATTTTATGGTTTATGATCGTAAGCATCTGGTTTTATGTACTTGCTCGGTTATTGGAATAAAAAGTGAGAAGATCTTCTAACACTTTACCACACCCAAACATTTTGCAGCCATTGACATAGTCCTGAAATATTGAAACCAACAGCTTGTGCACGGTTTGCTCTGATAAATGGCAACAAAAGAGCAGCATGCATGGTTAGCATAATGTTGTTCCAACACCGGTGACCCAGGGTCAGTTCCTGCTGCTCTCTGGAAGGAGTTTGAAGGTTCTCCCTGTGACCATGAGGTTTTCCTCCGGGTGCCCTGGTTTCCTCCCACATTACAGACAGCGGCGGGAATTGAACCCCAACCACTGGTGCAGTAGCATTCTAAGTTCAAAGTAAATTTTATTATCAAAGTGCATATATGTCACCATTTACAACACAGAGATTTATTTTCCTTTGGGCATTTTCAGCAAATCTATAGAATAGTAACTATAACAGGTTCAATGAAAGATCAACCAGAGTGCAGAAGACAACAAACTGTGTAAATGCAAATATAAATAAATAGCAATAAATAACAAGCACATGAGGTAAAGAGTCCTTAAAGTGAGATCATTGGTTGTGGAAACATCTCATTGATGGGGCAAGTGAATGTAGTTACCCCATTTTGCACAAAAACCTGATGTATGAGGGGTAGTAACTGTTCCTGTATCTGGTGATGTGGGACCTGAGGTTCCTGTACCTTCTTCCTGATGGCAGCAGAGAGAAGAGAGAATGTCCTGGCTGGTGGAGGACTCTGACGATGGATGCTGCTTTCCTATGACAGCGTTTCATGTAGATGTGCTCAATGGTGGGGAGGGTTTTACCTGTGATGGACTGGACCGTATCCACTGCCTTGTGTAGGATTTTCGGTTCAAAGATATTGGTGTTTCCATACCAGGCCGTGCTAATGCAGCCAAACGATTTACTCTCCACTACACATGTATAGAAGGTTCTCAAAGTTGTAGATATCATGCCAAATTTGTGCAAACTGCTGAGGAAGTAGAGGAGCTGCCGTGCTTTCTTCTGTACTAGGTCCAGGACAGGTCCTCTGAAATAATAACACCCAGCTCACTCTCTCCACCTCGGATCACTGGCTTTTGGATCTCTGGTTTCTCTCTCCTAAAGGTCTGCATGTGACAAATCTTTAAATCTTGAATATTTAATATGTGGTGTCAGGTTGAAATTGCCGTTCTTGTGATTTGTTGTGTGTGACTATGTCATTATAATATTTATTAACATTTAATATGTTACAGCGGGCACTGTTTAACCTAGTCACCCTCTGTTCTAATTGTATTTAGGTGCTGAGAAGGTATTGTAAGTTAAGCTGTCTGTGACTCATTCAGATAATCTGCATTTGCTTTGGATGCAGACAGAATTGGCAATTTGATAAAGATATTTCTCTGGACTGACTCTGCAGAATATAAAATCAATTTAATTGTTTGCTTGTTTGTTGAGTGCCTCGTGACAACACTCTATAATGTGGAAGAATTGGGAATCTGCTTTGTAGGGAATGACTGCACTGTGCAGCTGAGGGGTCACAGTGCAAGCACGGAGATTTCTCCCTGACTTTGTCTTGCCTCCTGGTTTCTTAAACGTGGGCAATTCCAAGTACTCTGCCAAAACCCGGAAACCCAACAGCGTACAGTCCCAGTGTGTACGAATGAACCCCACTCCCCCAGTGCTGAACCCTGCTGTGCAGAGAATTTGGCCCCATTTTCCCCAAACTCACAGGGAACTTCCCTGCAAACGATACAGTACAGAACAGCCCCGTAGCCCCACGATGTTGTGCTGACCTTTTAACCTGCTCCCAAGATCAACCTAACCCTTCCCTTCCACATAGCCCTCCATTCTCCTGTCATCCATGTGCCTGGCTAAGCGTTTTTAAATGTCCCTAATGTATCTGCCTCTACCATCATCTCTGGCACTGTGTTCCACACACCCACCACTCTGTGTAAAAAAACCTACCTTTGACATCCCCCCCCCACCCATACTTTCCTCCAATCTCCTTAAAATTATGTCCTCCCCTCTTCCATTAGCCATTTTCACCCGGGGGAAGAAGTCTCTCTGGCTAGTCACTCGATTTATGCCTTTTATCGTCTTGTATACCTCTATCAAGTCATCTCTCATCCTCCTTCTCTCCAAAGAGAAGCCCTAGCTTGCTCAACCTTTCCCCATAAGACATGCTCTCTAATCCAGGCAACACCCTGATAAATCTCCTCTGCGCCCTCTCTAAAGCTTCCACATCCCTCCTGTAATGTGGCGACCAGAACTGAACACAATACAAGTGTGGTCTAACCAGAATCTTATAAAGTTACAACATCGCCTCGTTGCTCTGGAACTCAGCCCCACTGACAAATGGAGGCCAATACACCATACGCCTTCCTAACCAAGATCCCTCTGTTCCTCCACAAAGCTCAGAGTCCTGTTATTAACCCTGTATCACACACAAAATGCCGGAGGAACTCAGCAGGTCAGGCAGCAGCTACGGAGAGGAATGAATAGTCGATGTTTTGGGCTGAGGCCCCTCAGCAGCACTGATGAAGGGTCTTGGCCCGAAACGTCAACTGCTCGCTTGCTTGTTTGTTTGTTTATGTATTTATTTAACGATATAGCGGCACCACCCCAGCAATCCTCAACTCCAATTTAATCCTAACCTAATCACGGGACTATTTACAATGACCAATTAACCTACCGGCCAGTACGCCTTTGGACTGTGGGAGGAAACCAGAGCGCCCGGAGGAAACCCATATATTGCACTGGGAGGATGTACAAACTCCTTGCAGAGGACGCCGGGATTGAACTCCCAACTCCGACACCCTGAATGTTTCCCCCTACATCCCAAACAAACCCAGGCTGCCGGGTTAATTGTATACTGAAAATTGCCCCGAGTGTGTATTTGGGTGGGAGGACTGAATGGGAATGTTGGAGATCCAATTTACAGAGCGGAGAAATGGTGGAGAGGATCGTTCTGATGATCTAGAATAGATTAGATGGGCCAAAGAGTCTCCTGCTCTGCTGTAAGGAAATATGAAATAAGTATTTGCGTCTGTACACTGGATACCATTTATACCACATCTCAGTAGACCAAACCCCATGTGGTCAATGCCCTGATCCCCACCTAAACAGAGCACCAAGCCCCCACCTCTATTGTTCGACCGGATACCAAAATCTATCTGCCCAGAATCCTGAACGTCATTTTCCTGGATTGCTAAATCTCATCATCAGGTTTATTGCCACTGATATTTGCTGTTATCACCACTGACGTTTGCTGTTTTGCGGACAAACGTTTTAATTCCTATCCCCATTCCCATTCTAACATGTCAGACCATGGTCCATCTCTTCAGCCACGATGAGGCCACTCTCAGGGTGGAGGACCATCCCCTCATATTCTGTCCAGGTAGCTTCCAACCTGATGGCATGAGCATCGATTTCCTCTTCTGTAAATTTCTCCTGTTCCTCCTTCCCTCTTCTTCAATTCTCCACTTATCTTGTTTCCTTATCTGCCTATCACCTCCCCCTGGGTCCCTTCCTCCTTCCTTTTCTCCCACGGTCCACTCTCCTCTCCTCAGATTCCTTCCTCTCCAGTCCTTTATCTGTTCCATCAATCACCTCCCAGCTTCTTTCTTCACCACCCCCCCACCCACCTGGCTTCACCTATCACCTTTTAACTTGTTTTCTTTCCCCTCCCCCCCATCCTTTTTATTCTGGCATCTTACCCCTTCCTTTCAGTCCTAAAGAAGAGTCTTGGCCTGAAAGGTCGACTGTTTATTCCTCTCCATAGATGCTGCCTGACCTGCTGAGTTCCTCCGGCATTTTGTATGTGTGTTGCTCTCCAGCAGCTGCTCAATCTCGTGTTTAATATCGCTGACAAATGTTGTGAAATTTGTTGTTTTGCGGCAGCAGTACATCACAATACCAAAAAATTACAATAAGAAAAATATAAAATAACTTTTTTGTGTGTGTGTGCTGTACTCTGCCAGAGCCTCAGTGACCGCCTTTCAAGAGGTTGTCTTGGAGGAAAGATTCAGTGAGTGGTCCCCCACGTCCTCACAGCGCAGTTTGTTTTTACGAGGCCGAGTTGCGAGCTCAACGCTCAACCCGGCACGGATGGAAAGCGTGCCCGGGAGCAGCCCGACTGGATTCAAACTCGGGAACCTTCGCTCCGGAGTCCCGCGCTGATGTCACTGTGCCACCAGCCGGCCTATATAAAAAAAACTAAGTAGTGCAAAAAGAGAGCAAAATTAGTGAGGTGGTGTTCATGTGTTCATGGGCTGTTCAGAGATCGGATGGTGGAGGGGAAGAAGCTGTTCCTGAAGTGTTGAGAGTTGGTCGTCAGGCTTCTGTCCTTCCTCTCTGACGGACGTAACGAACAGAGGGCCTGTTCTGAGGTAGTGAGGTCCTTCATGATGGATGCTACCATCTGCGCTGCGCCTGGCCACACAGTCATGAGTGTAGAGAGAGTGGAGCAGCAAGCTAAACGTGTGTCCTTGAGGGCCGTCTATGTTGATCATAAGATGACGAGTGTGTCTCTTCAGTCTCCAGTGGTAGCGTTGAGAAGAGAGCATGGGAGACCAGAGCCAGTGCAGATCAGAAGTCATATCTCCGCTCGCTGGCGATCAACACAGGCACACCTCGCGGATGCATGCGTAGCCCTCTGCTCTACTCCCACTGGCTTTACACACGTTGAAGCGTAATGACGCCATTGAGGAGCACTGCCACAGGAAAGCAGCATCCACCAACAAGGACTCCCACCATCCGGGCCATGCTCTCTTCTCACTACCACCATCGGGCAGGAGATGGAGGAGCCTCAGGTCCCACACCACCAGGTTCAGGAACAGCTATTACCCTATAACCATCAGGCTCCTGAACCAGCGTGGATAACTTCACCCACCTCAACTCTGAACGGAGCCTAGGGTCCCACACCACCAGGTTCAGGAACAGTTATTACCCCCCAACCATCAGAATCCTGAACCAGTGTGGATAACTTCACTTACCTCAACTCTGAAATGATTCCACAATCTACAGACTCCAATCTCCTGTTCTGCCTTTCAAGGACTTTGCAACAACTCTTTTTCTCAATATTATTTATTATTTATTTACATCGCTTCTCGGCCTTTTGGCTAAGATCAAGTGTAGTATCTGTTCTTATCAGACCAGAAGGCGGAGGAGAAGAGTTCGCGCTGACGCAGGGGTGGATCCTAATGCTGATTGGCCTCCAATCTAACACCCCATACCAGCGACGACAGCAGTGAGGAAGAAGATGGCAACAGCGAGCAGTGCATCGGCTCGAGGCCCGGGTATCAAGAACACTGTCAAGCTGACAGTGTGAGACCGGAACAGGGGCACTGGCTTCACCCGAGAGACCTTCATCCAGAAGGTCTTGATGGAATGCTGCGGATTTACGCCCGACGACATCTACTGCGCCCAGGACTTCGCAGGTTTCTTCGACGTCACCTTCCGGGAGGCTGCAGGGTGGCAGAAGCTGTAGCAGCAGCTTCAGCTGAGGGGGACAGAGGCGCCGCTGTCGCTGCTGAAAGCACAGGCCCTCTTTGCAATGGCTACCCAACAGGAACGGACAATCACGGTGCACATGTTCACCCCGCACGTGCCAGTGGTGGATGTCCTGACATTCCTCGCTCGGTACGTGGAGAGCGTAGGAACACCAGCGGACGTGAAGGACGGACTGGGAATCTGGACCTGAGGTTGGATTCCAACGGCGGCGTCATCCACCCCCCCCCTCCGTCTTCGCCATCGGAGGGAACCGAGGGTACACGGTGTACGCGGGGCAACCCAGGGTGTGCCGAAACTGCGGCAAGGCAGGGCACATCGCAGCCCAGTGCAGGGTGGTGATGTGCAAGAACCATAGAACCGAAGGCCACCTGACCAAAGACTGCACGCAGACCAAGTCCTGCAACCTTTGCGGACAGGCTGGCCACCTGTACAGAGCCCGCCCGAGGCGTGGGGCACCTACGCACAGGCGACCAGGGGAGGTGCTGGCCCTGAAAGGGCCCAGGCAGTTTCAGACATACCCGCCAGCGCTGCAGACCAGGCACCCAACAGGGCGGATGACGAGACCAGGGAGGAAGGTGCAAGCACCCCAAGGCCTGCCACCCCCTTGCAGATCCTCCAGGACCAGGCAAACGACGAGCAGGAGTCTATGGAGGAGGGGAGAGCTGAGGTGGAAACTGAATGGAAGGTTGTGAAACGCAAAAAGACCCAAAAGGCGGCGGCCAAGCGACAGAAGGCAGAGCAACACGAGAAAAGGGCAGGGAACCACACAGCCTCTGGTACCCTGTCCTCTTCAGAGGAGGAAGGAGTTGGGGGAGGCCAGCAGCCCCAGTGGAAGAAGCGGCTGGCAGAACAGGTGGAGAGGGGGAGAGAGGAGGGAGAAAGTCTGCTGGCCACCCCCCAAGTACAGGAGGCGGAGAGCAGCAGACACACAGAGCTCCGGGAATCCGGGAGCAGAGCCACGGCCGGCACCCAGCAGCCGGAAGGGGAAGCAGCCCAGGAAGTCAACAACCCCCCCAGGTCCAGAACCAGAACGGCCACACCTGGAGGAGTACTACCAGCAGTACCTGAGCCCACAGGAGGTGGAAAACTTCACAAAGGCGGTGGGAATGAAGGCTCAGGATGGCAAGAGTGAGGACGGAGAGCAGCCAAAATAAAGGACTTACAATGATGGCAGACCTTAAATTGGCGTGCTTGAACGTGCGAAGTTTGAAGAGTACTGGGCGAGGCGTCAGCGCGCTCCAGTACCTGGACACTGTAAAAACCGACGTGACCTTCCTCCAGGAGTGCGGACTACCACATTTCCGTAACTACCGGAGGTGGTCACGGTGGTGGAAAAAAGGTTTGTCTGTGTGGTCGGGGGGCAACGATTGTCGCGCTTCCGGCCTGGGGATTCTGCTGCAGGGAGGCAACTTCTCAATCACCCAAGTTAAAGAGGTGGTTGCGGGGCGCCTCCTGGTAGCAGACGTCAAATACCGGGGCACTCCACTCCGGCTGATCAACGTGTACGCCTCCCCTGTGCGGAGCGAGCGGCTGGCCATCTTCGAGCAGCTCCCACAGCTGCTGGTGACGTCCCAGCCGGTCGTTCTGGCCGGAGACTTCAACTGCACCACTGCTGCGGCTGGAGGACCCGGCAGGCTGGACAGTACCTCTAGACTCCTGAGGGAAACGGTGAAGACAGCCAAGCTGTGCGACGCCTTTGGCACCCCCACAGGTGGAGCACAGCCGCAAGCCACCTGGACACGATCAGACGGCTCAGCCCGCTCCCGGATCGACTTCCTCTTCCTGTCTGAGTCCCTCACGGTCAGGTCCACCGACGTCACACTGGTGTTCTTCTCTGACCACTGCCTTCTGAGAGCCACCTGTCTCTTACGGGAGGACCAGAAGGCAGGCAGAGGGACTTGGAAGCTGAACGTAAAGCTGCTGACCCCAGAGAACATCGAGGAACTAGAGAGGGAGTACACAGGTTGGAGAACCTTGAAAGCCTTCTTTGATTCCCCTGTTCACTGGTGGGAAGCCACCAAGGAGAACATTAAGAGGTTCTTCATCCGCAAGGGTATCCAGAAGGCAAGGCAGGAGCAGAGGGAACTGCGTAAACACCAGACAGAGTTGCAGCAACTTCTCCTTCTGCAGTCGAAGGGGGTGGATGTCAGGGAGGAATTGCGAGAGGTGAAGGGCCGGCAAGCCCAGCACCTCGCCGCTGGATCTTCCAAGATCATCTTCCGCTCAAGGGTCCAAACCGTGGAGCAGGACGAGACGTGCTCACGCTTCTTCTTCCAGAAGGTGCACAGGGGGAGCTCTGTGATCCACAACCTTAAGGAAGAGGACGGCTCAGTCGCGTCCTCGCAGACTGACATACTGAGGATCTGCAAGTCCTTCTATGCTGGTCTGTACGACGAAAAGGCCACAGAATCCACAGCCTCCCGCAACTTCCTGTCGTCTATCACGCAGGTCTTAGATGACAGCAAGCGGGAGAGTCTGGATCAGCCACTGACCCTGGACGAGCTGACAGGCTCCATCTGTTCCTTTGGGTCGGGTAAGACTCCCGGAAGCGACGGCTTACCGGCTGAGTTGTATTCGGCTCTGTGGAACTGGATGGGCCCAGAACTGCTGGAAGTGTACAACGCTATGCTTCTGGCCGGCAGTATGTCTGAGTCCATGAGGAAGGGCATCATCACCCTCATCTACAAGCAGAAGGGGGAAAAGGAGGACATTAGAAATTTGAGACCCATCTCTCTCCTGAATGTGGATTACAAGATCCTGTCCAAGGCTATCGCCAACAGGGTCAAGTCTGCTCTAGGACAGGTGATTCACCCAGACCAAACCTGTGCTGTACCAGGCAGGAAGATCTCAGACAGCCTTGCGCTGCTGAGGGACACCATCGCCTACGTGCAGGACAGGGGGGTGGACGCCTGCCTGGTCAGCTTGGACCAGGAGAAAGCCTTCGACAGGATATCGCACACGTACATGGTGGACGTGCTTTCCAAAATGGGATTTGGGGAGGGAATCCGGAATTGGATCAGACTGCTCTACACGGACATCCGTAGTGCAGTCCAGGTCAACGGATGGGAAACAGACAGCTTCCCCATCAGGTCTGGAGTCAGGCAGGGCTGTCCCCTCTCCCCTGTCTTGTTTGTCTGCTGCATAGAACCCTTTGCGGAAGCCATCAGGAGGGATGAGGGCATAAGAGGGGTGACGCTGCCAGGCAGTGGAGGGACCCAAGTGAAAACCTCCCTGTACATGGACGACGTCACCGTCTTCTGCTCTGATCCGAGGTCAGTTCGCAGGTTGATTGGCACCTGCGAACAGTTCGAGCTAGCGTCGGGGGCCAGGGTCAACCGCACGAAGAGCGAAGCCATGCTCTTCGGCAACTGGCCCGACCGATCCAGCGTCCCCTTCACCGTCAGGTCTGACCACGTGAAGGTGTTGGGGATTTGGTTCGGAGGGGCTGAGGCGTGCAACAAGAACTGGCAGGAGCGGACTGCCAAGGTGAAACAGAAACTGGGACTGTGGGGAGGGCGCTCCCTGTCGATAACGGGCAAGAACCTGGTCATCAGGTGTGAGGTGCTCTCAGGGCTGCTGTACTTGGTGCAGGTGTGGCCCGTCCCCCGCTCCTACAGCTCGGAAATCACCTGAGCTGTCTTCAGATTCGTCTGGGGATCCACGATGGAGCGGGTGAGACGGACCGTCATGCACAAGTCCCTGGACAACGGGGGCAAGAACATCCCCAATGTCGCCCTCACCATGATGGCCAGCTTCGTATGTGGCTGCATCAGGTTGTGTGTAGAGCCCAGGTATGTGGGCACCAAGTACCACTATGTGCCCAGGTTCTACCTGTCGCCCTGGCTACGAAGGATGGGTCTGGCCCCACTCCCGCGCAACGCCCCAGTCAGCTGGTCGTTGCCGGCATACCTGTCCTACATAGCAAAGTTCTTCCAGGAGAACGCCTTTGACCACAGGGCCATCAGACAGTGGTCGGCACGTAGTGTCCTGCAGGCTCTGCAGGAGAAGGACATCATGGACACAGTGGGGTGGTTCCCTGAGCAGACTGTCCAGTTCATCTGGCAAAATGCCTCATCGGCAGATCTCACCAACAGGCACCAAGACCTCGCCTGGCTGGCGGTGAGAGGGGCCCTCCCAGTCAGAGCCCTCCTGTACGCCCCGGAACGTCGTCTCCGCACCCCACTGCCCACGGGAGGACTGCAGTGAGGAGGAGTCTGTGACCCACCTCTTTGCACACTGCCAGTTCGCAAAGAGGATGTGGAGGAGGATGGACGGGCTAGTGTCACGTTTTATCCCCAGCAGCTGCGTAACAGAGGACTCTCTGATCTATGGGCTGTTCCCGGGGACGCACACGGAGACCAACATCCGGTGCTGCTGGCAGATCATCAACTCGGTGAAAGATGCTCTTTGGTCGGCCCGAAACTTGATGATCTGCCAGCACATGGAGATGTCCGTGGGAGAATGCTGCCGACTGGCACATTCTCGGCTGCAGGAGTACGTGCTGAGGGACGCACTGAAACTCGGTGCAGCCACCGCAAGGGCCCGGTGGGGAAGGACCACAGTATAGGTTTCTCCACCCGTGGGAGTGGGAGGGGTCGGGGGCAGGGAGTATACCCCTCAACAATGATATGGTAAGCTGAACTACTGGAGTGCCACGTGGGTGGCTATAAATACGGATATGTACTGAGTATAATGGAAACATATGTAAAGGATGAAAAGTTATTGAATGGTTTATTGTATATATTTATTTTTGAATAAAGTATATTTTGAAATTTTAAAAAAATTATTTATTTACATAGTGGGCCGAAGGGCCTGTATTGTGCTGTTGGTTTTCTATTTTTTTTGTATTTGTACAGTTTGTCTTATGCACATTGGTTGGTTGTTCGTAGATTTTCATCGACTCTGTTGTGTTTCTTTGTACTTACTGTGAATGCCCATAAAAAATGAATCTCAGGATTGTATAAGACCATAAGATATAGGAGCAAAATTAAGCCATTTGGCCCATCAAGTCTGTTCCACCATTTCATCATGGCTGATCCATTTTCCCTCTCAGCCCCAATCTCCTGCCTTCTCCCCGTATCTCTTCATGCCCTGACCAATCAAGAATCTATCAAGCTCTGCATTAAATATACCCACTGACTTGGTCTCCACAGCCGCCTGTGGCAACGAATTCCACAGATTCACCACTCTCTGGCTGAAGAAGTTCCTCCTCATCTCCATTCTAAACAGATGCCCCTCTATTCTGAGGCTGTGTCCTCTGGCTTAGACTCTCCTACCACAGGAAATATTCTCTGCACATTCACTCTATCAAGAATGTAGTGCTACAGCTTCATAAGACACTTATCAGACCACAAGGAGTATTGTGAGCAGTTTTGGGCCCCTTATCTAAGAATGCATGTGCCGACTTTGGAGAGAGTTCAAAAGTGGTTCACAAAAATGATTCCAGAATTGATGGCTTGTCATATGAGGAACGTTTGATGGCTCCGGGCTTGTATTCACTGGAATTCAGAAGAATGAGGAGGATCTCATTGAAACCTATCGACTGTCGAACGGCCTTGGTAGATTGGATATGGAGAAGATGTTTTCTATGGTGAAGGAGCCTAAGACCAGAGGACACAGCCTCAGAATAGAGAGACATCCATTTCAAGATGAGGAAGAATTTCTTTAGCCAGAAAGTGGTGAATTTGTGGAATTCATTGTCATAGGTGGCTGTGGAGGCCAAGTCATTGGGTATATTTAAAGAAGAGGTTTATAGATTCTTTATAAGAATTCCGTGCTCCCACCACTCTCTGTGTGTAAAAAAAGAATGACCTTTGACATCCCCCCTATATTTTCCCAGTCACCTGAAAATTATGCCGCCTTGTATGAAATATTTCTGCCCTGAGATAAGGTTCACTTTATCATCTTACACACCTTTATCAAGTCACCTTTTCCCCTCCACAGTGAAAAGCTCCAGCTTGCTCAACCTTTCCTCATAAGACAGGCTCTTTAACTGAGGCGGTATCCAGGCCTAATCCAACCCGATTGGCTGTAGAAATATTGAGGGAGGGGGGTTTGAATGTCTTCTAACCCAGGGGCCAGAAGTACAAGTACATGGTTCCCTAAAAGTGGCATTCTGGGTAAGACCATAAGATATAGCAGCAGAATTAGGCCATTCGGCCCATCGTGTTTGCTCCACCATTTCACCGTAGCTGATCCATTTTCCCTCTCAGCCCCAATTTCCTGACTTCTCCCCTTATCCTTTCATGTCCTGACCAATCAAGAATCTATCAACCTCTGCCTTAAATATACCCAATGACTTGGCCTCCACAGCCGCCTGTGGCAACGAATTCCACAGATTCACCACCCTCTGGCTAAAGATAATCCTCCTCATCTCCATTATAAATGGAGGACCCTCTATTCTGAGGCTGTCCCCTCTGGTCTTAGACTCTCCCACCACAGGAAGCATCCTCTCCGCATCCTCTCTACGAGGCCTTTCACTATTCAATAGGTTTCAATGAGCCATCAAACACTCTTGATATGACAAGCCATTCAACCCTGGAATCATTTTTGTCAACCTCCTTTGAACTCTCTTCACATCCTTTATAAGATAAGGAGCCCAAACTGCTCACAATACACTGTGAGGCCTCACCAGTGCTTTATAAAGTCTCAGCATTACATCCTTGCGTTTATATTCTAGTCCTCTTGATGACATATATGTACCTTGATAATAATTTTACTTTGAACTTTGTATGCCTGCAAGAAAATATTCTCAGGTTTGTACGTGGTGACATATACTGTATGTACTTCTATGCGGTGGTGTGCTGGGGCAATGGCATCAATATGGGTGATGCCAACAGGCTCAATAAACTGATTAGAAAGGCTGGCTCTGTCACAGGAGTCAAACTGGACACACTGGAGGCTGGTAGAACAAGGGACCCTACGGAAACTCCTGGCAATTCTGGACAGGGTTTCTCACCGTCTGCATGCCACCTTGACTGAACAGAGGAGCACTTTTAGTAATAGAGTAAGACCTCACTGCTCTAAGGAGCACTATATGAGGTCTTTCTTACTCCCAGCCATTAGGCTCTATAATGAATCAACCTGCGGCTGGGGGAGTGATGGCCCCCTCCAGTGAGACTGTTAGTGGTAACTTTTTTTCATTCTTGCTACTTCTCTTCTGATATTTGTATCTGTGCATTTGTAATGCTACCGTGACACTGTAATTTCCTTTGGGATCAGTAAGGTATCTATCCGTCTATGATGAGAAATGTACTTTGAAAGAGTGGCTTTCCTTTGTGGTTTTCTCCGCCTGGGCCTGGCTGGCGCCTGATGTTCGGTTTGTGTTACAGTGAAAGGGACCCTCAGTGAAGACACCATCCGCCTCTTCCTGCAACAGATCGTTGGGGCCATGAAGATGCTTCACAGCAAGGGGGTTATCCACCGTGACCTGAAACCACAGAACATCCTGCTGTCCCACGTCGGGGGGCGGAAATCCAATCCCAACAACATCCGCATCAAGATAGGTAGGAGACGGCTCTATCCTCTCTCGGGGCTCACAGCTATCCGGGCAGGGAATGGTGGGGTTAGTACAGTGTCATGAACAAACGTCATCTCAGCCTTCATTAATTCTGGCATCTCAAATGAGGGAGATTAAAAACTAAAGGTTTCCTCCCCTGAGGGATCCACGGCAATTAGAATGAGGCTTTGTAAGGTTAGACAGGACTTGGAGCATTGTGACAGGCTCTGGGCCCCTTTTCTGAGAATGGTGGCAGAGTGGAGATACCTGTTCCCTCCGCTAGCCTGCAGATCACCCTTGGGCAAGGTGTAGCACCTGTTTAGCCCCCGATCAGGGTCACGTGAAGCCATGGGAACAGGTGGTGGATGGTCATATGAGCAGCTGGTATATATCACAAGTCCTGGTTATACGACTATTGATGCCAGACAGACAATCCCTGAAGAGTATGGACAATGGCTGGTGGTCACCCGTCTTGTAAAGACGCTGCCCAGAAGAAGGCGATGGCAAACCACTTCTATAGAAAAATGTGCCACGAACAATTTCATGATCGCCGATGGCACATAATGATGATGTCATAAAACACGGCATATAATGATGATGATCTAAGAAAACGTGGAGAGGGTCCAAAGGAGATTCACGAGACTGATCTTGGGAATGAAAGGGATTAATGATCGAGGAGTGTTTAACATCTCTGGGCCTGTACTTGCTGGAGTTTAGAAGACTGAGGGGGATCTCAATGAAACCTATCAAATATTGAAAGGCCAAGATAGTGGACGTGGAGAGGATGTTTCCTATAGTGGGAGACTCTAGGACCAGATGGTACGGCTTCAGAACAGAGGGACGTCCATTTAGAACAGAGACGAGGAGGAATTTCTCTAGCCAGAGAGTAGTGAATCTGTGGAATTTGTTGTCGTGAAGACTGTGGAGGCCAAGTCATTGGGTATATTTAAAACAGAGGTTGACAGGTTCTTGATTTGTCCCAGGGGAATAGGGTTGAGAGGGATAATAAATCAGCCATGATGAAATGGTGGAGCAGATGCGATGGGCCAAGTGGCCTAATTCTGTCCTATGCTTTATGATCTAATTCTGACATCCAGAATGAGAAAGATCAGCAGACAGAGGGAACTTAGAGCGGTTTATTATTGTCATGTGTACCAAGATAGTCTGAAAGGGTTTTGTTTTGAATGCCACCCATACTGATCATTACAGGGCATTAATACGTCAGCATAGTAGAAGGAAAAAATAATAACGGTGTGCAAAATAAAAGTGTTAACAGTTACAGACGCCCTGACTAAGCAAGAGCCTACCAGCCTCTGCTTTAAAAATACCCAATGACTCGGCCTCCACAGCTGTCCCTGACAACAAAACCCATCAACGTTGGTGCATTAGTTTTGTACCATCAAAGTCGTTCCTATGGCCATTGCAAATGCAATGTTCTGCTACCACTGATTTCTCTGGGTAACCCAAACAGACACACCTCCTGTGCTCCTTGATGCAGGTTTCCACCATGCGTCCCGTCACAGTTTCTTTAAGGATCGCCAGTATCCTGAAGAAATACCAGATTAATACCGTCCTCAAACCCATAATGAAGCTCAGATCACAGCTTATGCCAGTCAAGGATGACCTGGGACTCAGGATGGCTGGGCGTTTATAGGATTCCCTGTGAATGTGGAGCAGCGTATTCGGCCTGTCAGGACACGCACTGGAATCCCCTGCACAAAACTACAGCAAATCATGACATATGTGAGTGCCGTGCCAATGGCTTTTGTGATCGCCTGGTAAAGGGAGCCACTGAAATAAAACTAGAGGAAAAGAATTTTAACAAAGATGAAGGTCTCTAAGTAAGAACTGGAGTTCCAATTGTAAGCAAGGTAAGCAAGGACAGTGGAAGCCTGATAGGATGAGGACTAACCAATCAGGAGGGTCGGACGACGGGGGTATAAATACCATCAGACTAGACATGCCCAGGCAACATCCCTGATGAAGATGGCAGAGTTTGTCATCAAAACGCCGGTTAAAATCGTTACCTGTACCTGGCTGGAAACCCAAGAAGAGTATATTCTGCAGATGCTGGAGGAACTCAGCAGGCCAGGCAGCATCTTAGGCTCACTGTTGGCCAGGATTGACCATGGATGTTGCATCCTAACTGATAGGCAGGCCAGGGCAGCACGATATGGAGAGCAAGCAGTTGTCCATGCTGCAGGCTCCCCCTCTCCACACAGCTAAAGAATCCAAAGGAACGACAGAGAGACCGACACAGTCTGACACCAGCATCAGCGTGAACTCAACCTTGGGGACTCCTGTTCCAGATGTGTCCCTCCAGGTTCATTCCAGGAGCCTTCTCCGTGAGTGGGCGTAGCCACAAGACAGTGGAGGATTGAGATCAGAGTTTTCCTTCTAGATGAGCTGCTGAGCCCCACCTGCCCAATGTGACTGGCCAGTAACCCACCTTTGCCCTTCACCTGTCAGTAGAAGTGGTTTTAGTAGCTGAGCCACATGTGAATGCCAAGGGCAGGAACTGGTTGACAGAGGCTATTGAGACGCTCGCCATTGGGAGCATTTAATAGGAAGTGGGGGGTCTGTGGACTCTTTGGTTAATGGTAGGTGTCCATGGCACAAACAAGGTTGGGAACCCCGATGTAATGGGAGCTTATCCCCACTACCTCCCCCCGGCTGTCACATCCTTAAGGGACGTGGGCAGCATCTGTGAAAATGGATAAACAGTCAAAGTTTTGGGCCGAGATCCACAATGAGGCCATATCGCGGTAGATTGTGAGGCCAAGAGTCCATCTTATCAGACTGCAGAACCATTTAATAGTCTTATTACAGCAAGGAAAATGTTGTCTTTGAACTTGGTGGCAGGTGCTTTCAGGTTTAGTATCTTCTGACCGATGGGAGAGGGGCGGAGAGAGAATGTCTGTGGTGGGTGGGAGTTTTTGATGCTGGCTGCATTACCAAGGCAGCAAGAAGTGTGGGCAGAGTGGAGTCAAGCACTAGAGCTGGAACGGCTGACGTGGGGCTGACACCTTCTTCCAATGGCCGTAACTTAGACTGTTCCCTTCTCTTTGAACGCAGCTGACTTCGGCTTTGCCCGATACCTGCAGAGCAACATGCTGGCAGCGACCTTGTGCGGATCGCCCATGTACATGGTGAGTACTCTCCATCGTCCGTCGTTACTGAGAACCTTTAGAATGTCTGTGGTCTTCGGGGTGACATTACGGCTCCCTATAGCCCTGGTTATCACCACACCTGAGTTATTAGTTATTTATACAGAAATGCATCGTGAAACAGGTCCCTACGGGCCCTTCAAGCTGCTGCACGCAGCGGCCCCCATTTAACCCTTGCCTAGCCGCGGGGCAGTTTACAGTGACAAATTAACCTACTAACCGGTATGTCTTTGGACTGTGGGAGGAAACCAGAGCACCCGGAGGAAACCAACGTCCCACTGGGAGAACGTACAATCTCCTCACGGATGACACTGGAATGGAACTCCGAACTCCGACGCCCCAAGTTGTAGTAGCGTCGCACTAACTGCTTACTCTACCGTATCTCTGCTCTTTGAGATTGTACGGAGTTTTTTATATCCATGGGTGACGATTAACATCTCATTAAGTACGGAAGCCCTCCAACCTTGCGGCAGCCCCTTGGTTCGCTGTCCGTCCGCGGTGAGTTTGGCCTCTGTTTGCCTTCCAAAGCTGGCAACAATATGGTTGACTCTTGACGGCCCCCCGGGGTGGACATGGTGAATTACTACATTGCAGCAAGGTGGCAGCCCTCCACCGTCTGCCTGAGGGCAGCTAGAGAAGGGTAATCCAGTCCAGTGCGGAAGTCTTAGGCACATATATATAGCCTGGGTGTCGAAGGCTTTTTCACCATGCTGTATTTGTCAATGTGGAGTGGAGAGAGAGTTTGTAAAGCTGGCAGGAGCAAAGGACACTGGGAATGGCGAGGGTGGAGCGCCGCGGGAGGAGTGTGGCACAGGTGGCAGAGAAGGAGTGCCAGGATGGGGTGATGGGGTGTTGGCACGGGTGCAGACTCACCCAGCGCCGTGGGAGGGGTGTGGGACAGGTGGCAGAGAAGGAGTGCGGGGGTGAGGAGGGGGTGTCGCGGGTGCAGACACACCCAGTCCTGAGACACCAGGCAAGGTCATTTGATTCCAAACAATTGGTTTATTGATCATTACAGAATGTCTCTCTGGTGCTTCCCACTCCCTCCCCTCTCCCTTCCCCTATTCCCAACCATGATTCCCCTCTCCCTGTCTCCTTCCCACTCTCAGTCCACAATAGAGACCCAGATCAGAATCAGGTTTATCATCGCTCACATATGTCATGATTTTTTCTTGTGACAGCAGTACAGTGCAATACGTAAAATTACAAGAGTACTGTGCGATAGTCTCAGGCACCCTGGCTATATATACAGTACAAGTGCCTAAAGCTTTTACACAGAACTGTAGATGAGGAGGAATTTCTTCAGCCAGAGAGTGGTGAATCTGTGGAATTCTGTGCCACAGACGGCTGTGGGGGCCAAGTCATTGAGTATATTTTAAGTGGAGGTTGATAGGTTCTCGATTAGTTAGGGTGTCAAAGGTTTCAGGGAGAAGACAGGAGAATGGGGTTGGGAGGGATAATAAATCAGTCACGATGAGATGGCGGAGCAGACTCGATGGGCCGAATGGCTCAATTCTTGTCCTACGTCTTGCGGTTTCATGAATAAGTGAAGCTAATCTTTGTCTTTACAGTAAGGAGGATAGTTTTGACAGCAGGTGTATCCAAAGCAGTTGAACCCAATGACCTACAAATCTGCAGTTAATACTTTGTAGACCAACAGATTATCTATGGTGGAATACTGATGACGGATTTAATGAACTGGGATAAAGTTCACAGTACAAGCCACTGCCTGAACCTTGGCCCAGAACAGTTCAGGAATTAACAATTGCATTAAGGGCCAGAGAGGTCCACAGCATAATTATACACTGTCAGTATTTTAGTTGGAATGCTGGGGATATTGAACACATGAAGCTCCTCAGGGACAGAATCGCAATTATTACTCCTGTTTGAATCATTCCTTCAGAACATGAATTGATTACTGTAGATGGGATGTTATGTTGAAGTTGTACAAGACATTGGTGAGGCCTAATTTGGAGTATTGTCTGCAGTTTTGTCACCTACCGACAGGAAAGATATAAATAAGGTTGAAAGACTACAGAGAAAATTTATGAGGATGTTGCCCGGTCTGGAGGTCCTGAGTTATAAGGCAAGATTGTATAGGTTAGGACTTTATTCTATGGAATGTAGAAGATTGAGGGGAGATTTAATAGAGGTGTACAAAATTAATGGGGTATAGATAGGGCAAATGCAAGCAGGCTTTTTCCAATGAGGTTGGGTGGAACTACAACTGGAGGTCATGGGTTAAGGGTGAAAGGTGAAAAGTTTAAAGAGAACATGAGGGGAAACTTCTTCACTCAGAGGGTGGTGAGAGTGCAGTCTGCCAAGTCCGACTGCGAAAGCAGGAAGATAGGGTATGGGTTTAGCAAATCCGTACCGTAACAACACAGAGTTACAGAAACCCAACAGAAGCTCCAAAGACCTTATCCTGGAGAGAGGATGGAGAAGATGAGAAGTGGAGGAAGAAGTACAAGGTGGTAGGTGTTTGGTGAAACCAGGAGAGGGGAGGGATGAAGTAAAGAGTTGGGAAATTGATTGGTGAACGAGATAAAAGGCTGGAGAAGGGGGAATCTGACAGGAGAGGACAGAAGACCCTGGAAGGAAGGGGGAGGAGCACTAGCGGAGTGATGGGCAGGTGAGGATATAAGGTGAGAGAGGGAAACAGGAATGAGAATGGTGAAGGAGGTGCAATTACCAGAAGTTCAAGAAATCGATGTTCAGGCATCTGCAGATTTTATTATCTTTGTGCTCCTTGAAGATGTCCTGGGTACTACAGAGGCTAGTGTCCGTGATGGAGCTGACTGAGTTTACAACTCTCTGCAGCTCCTCCCAGGGAGAGTGAGACAGGACAAAACTTAAACGTTGTGGGATTGGAACCGAGTGAAGGCCAGTGAGTGAGAAGGGCATGTGGTGGAGTGACTGGGCGTCCAACAGATGGGATCACAATCATTTCCTTCACCGCTTTGACCTAAGTCAACAGGGGATTTCAAGCTTGAGGGGTTGATTTCAAGCTTGGGGGTCTGAAGCAGATTTCTGACCTCTCGCTGGGGCGGAGCCCAATCCAACATGAAGTAGTTTTGGTGGAACAAAGTTAGCCCACTAGGGTTCTCCCAGTTTCTTATTCACTGGGTCTCAGGATAGGATGGTTGCTGGTAAGTCTGACATTTAGAGCAGAATTAGGCCATTCAGCCCATCAAGTCTACTCTACCATTTGATCATGGCTCATTTATTTCCCCTCTCAACCCCATTCTCATGCCTTCTCCCTATAATCTTTGCTGGCCGGACTAGTCAATAATTTATGAATCTCTGCTTTAAATATACCCAATGACCTTGCCATCTGTCAGAATAAATTCCACAGGTTCACCACCTCTGGCTAAAGAAATTCCACCTCATTTACAGTACTGTGTTTAAGTCTCACGCTCCTATATATAGCTAGGGTGCCTAAGACCTTTGCACAGTACTGTAGTAATTTTATGTATTACACTGCTGTAAAAAAAACAAATTTCATGACATATGTGAGTGATGATAAACCTGATTCTGATCTGGGTCTCTATTGTGGACTGAGAGTGGGAAGGGGACAGGGAGAGGAGAATCATGGTTGGGAAAAGGGGAAGGGAGAGGGGAGGGAGTCGGAAGCACCAGAGAGACATTCTGTAATGATCACTAAACCAATTGTTTGGAATCAAATGACCTTGCCTGGTGTCTCAGGGCTGGGTGTGTCTGCACCCATGCCAACCCCCACTCCAGGCTGACACTCCTTCTCTGTCACCCGTCCCCACCCCTCCCACGGCGCTCCACCCTCACCATTCCCAACATCCTTTGCTCCTGCCAGATTTACGAACTCACTCTCTACTCCAATACCATAACTTATACACACACGCAATACATAAAGTGCACATATGATACAAGTTAAAGAGTGAACAGTAAACCCTACTGGTGCTTCATATGTGATGAGACTGTATAAGATCCATAAATGGCAGGAAGCTCAGTCAAATCCTGACAACTAGAGGAAGAAGCTATTATTATTTTTAGTTTTTCTCAGCTCAAGCTGGTAAAACCTGAGGAACATTGTATAGTGCCTTTGGGTTGATACTGATTGTAGATATTACTATTGGGACAATGTATACCCTGTTCATATTCCATAGTCTTTCAATTTCTTTCTTTAATTCAGCATATTTCTAGTGTTTTTCACTTATTGATTTGTGTATATTGTGTGCATTTGAAATAGCTATATCTGATAACTAAGTTGTTCTTGCTTGTTTATCTTATATTATTATATCCAGCCGATTATTATGGATTGTCCGATCTGTAGTAATGGATTGGTTATAATATAATTTGTGGGATTCTGACTCTAAAACTGGATCAGGCTTGTTGTTATTATTATTATTCAATAATTCACCAGGAGGGAAGAACTTTTGTTCCCAGTGAACTGTAACTATCTTTAATAATTGATTGCAAGTGCTTGACATAAGTGAAGAGAGAGTATGGAGTTTTTTCAGACTGAGATATACCATAGGATTTGCAGCAGGATAAATCGATCATCTCAAATCAAATCAATAAGCAAAATCAGAATTACAATCAGGTTTAATATCACTGGCATATGTCGTGAAATTTGTTGTCTTTACAGCAGCAGTACATTGGAATAATAATAGTAGAAAACAACTGTGAATTACAGTAAGTATTAAACAGTTAAATTAAATAAGTAGTGCAAAAATAGAAATAAAAATTAGTGAGGTAGTGTTCATGGGTTGAATATCCATTCAGAAATCGGATGGCAGAGGGGAAGAAGCTGTTCCTGAATCGCTGAGTGTGTGTCTTCAGGCTTCTGTACCTCCTTCATGATGATAGCAATGAGAAGAGGGCATGACCTGGGTGATGGGGGTCCTTAATGAATGGAGGCTGCCTTGTTGAGGCATCGCTCCTTGAAGATGTCCTGGATACTATTGAGGCAAGAGCCCATGATGGAGCTGACTAAGTTTACAACTCCCTGAAGCTTATTTCAGTCCTGTACAGTAGCCCACCCCTCCATACCAGACAGTGATGCAGCCAGTCAGAATGCTCTCCATGGTACATCTGTAGAAATGTGTGACTGTCTGCGGTGAGAAACCAAATCTCCTCAAGCTCCTCATGAAATATAGTCACAGTTTGCCTTTGTTGCTGCTGCACTGATACGTCGGGTCCAGGATAGATCTTCAAATGTGTTGACACCCAGAAACCAGAAACTGCTCACTCTCTCCACTTCTCATCCCTTGTTGAGGACTGACTTGTTTATTCCATTAACGCCCCCAAATTCTTGTCTTTTTATTTATTTATTTATTTATTTATTTATTGCTTAGTGATTCACCACGGTAACAGGCCCTTCCTGGTACTAAATGCTTTCGGGGTTAAATTGAACCTGACATCAAATTGGTCTCAAAAATACTCTGCAGATGCTGGGGTCAAAGCAACACTTCCGGTAATTCCCTCCACCTCTCTTCCCCTATCTCAGTTTCACTCTGCCCCCTCCCCCAGCTGCCGACTACCCCTCTCATGGTTCCACCTCCTTCTACTACCCATTGTGCTTTCCCCTATTCCTTCTTTACCTTTCCTGCCTATCCCCTCCCTGCCTCCCCTCCCCCACCCCTTTATCTTACCCCTTACTGGTTTTTCACCTGGAACCTACCAGCCTTCTCCTTCCCACCCTCCCCCCACCTTCTTTATAGGGCCTCTGCCCCTTCCCTCTTCAGTCCTGACGAAGGGTTCCGGCCCGAAACGTCAACTGATCGTTTCCACGGATGCTGCCCAACCTGCTGAGTTCCTCCAGCATGTTGTGAGTATCAATTTGGTCTGAAATGTTTTTGGTTTCCGGGGATGCATCCATCTTTGAGACGACCAGACTTCAATCAATAAGGATGAAAGAGTACAGAGAAAATTGACAAGGATGTTGCTGGGACTTAAGCTTCTGAATTATAGGGAAAGGATGAGTAGGCTGCAGGGATTGGTGCTGGGTCCATTATTGTCAGCTGTATCAACTGCTTCAGCAAATTTGCAAATACCATCAAGATCGGGAGTGTAGTAGACAGCGAGGAAGACATTGGAGCTTCCAGCGGGATCAAGACCAACTGGGAAAATGGTGCTGTTGGGCAAAGCATTTTCGGTATTCAAAGGGAACTTTTTTCCATTTCCCTAGAAATGTTATTAATCTGTTGCAGGATTTGCATAAAATCATCATCACATTGTACACTCTGCAACTCTTCCTCCAGCAGTAAGTCGACAGTCTAAGCACAGAACAGACTTTTTAACCCTTTTCTGAGCATTTTGGATAAGCACCAAACTACAAAGTTACACCGTGGCTTTGCAGAGTCCCCGCGACAGTTCTCATTGGACAGTCGGTTTACTATAAGACATAGGATCAGAATTAGGCCATTTGGCCCATCGAGTCTTCTCCACTATTCCATCATGGCTGATTTATTATCCCTGCCAACCCCATTCTGTTGCTTTCTCCCCATAATCTTTGATGCCATGACTAGTTAAAAACCTATCAACCTCTGCTTTAAATATACCAAATGACTTGCCCTCCACAGCCACCTGTGGCAACAAATTCCATAGATTTACCATCCTCTGACTAAAGAAATTCCTCCTCATCACTTTTCTAAAGGGACATTCTTCTATTTGGAGGTTGTGCCCTTTGGTCCTAGACTCCCCCACCAGAGGAAACATCCTTTCCACATCCACTCTATCTAGGGCATTCAATCCTGATTTGCCGTAGTGCCCCTAACAGCCTCAGGTGATATTGCTCCAATTCAGTGGGTCACCATGGTAATGTAGCGGTTAGCACAAAACCATTAGAGCTCGTCATGTTGGAGTTCAATTCCGGCATTCTCTATTAGAAAGTTCGTACATCCTTCAAGTATGTGCTTTGGTTTCCTCCCACAGTCCAAAGACGTACCAGTTAGTAGGTTAATTGGTGGTTGTAAATTGTGCTGAGATAAGGCTGGGGTTAAATCGGTGGATTGCTGGGCAGTGCGGCTCAAAGGGGCGGAAGAGCCTGGTCCATGCTGTATCTCTAAGTAAATTGGACAGATTCTGACAGGGGGTTGGGAAGCTGGCTGTGAGCTTACAGAATGACAGAGCAATTTATTCCTGTTCCCCTTCCCTCTTGTTAGTTTCTCTCTGTGGTGTCCGCCCAGTGCCTTCCTCCTGCCCAACCTGCCTGCAGGAAGGTTCTCCTCACCTTCTCGGGCATAGAAACTCACTGACAACCCACATCTGGCGTCTACACGGGACCGTCTGTCCTTGATTACACTTCAGGAAGTCTGTAATTAGTGCTCAGGGAGTGGGTGTGGGCATTGGAACAATCTTCTTATTATTACGCTAATCTGACCAGTTCCTCACTTGGAAAGTTGCCTCGGCTCTTCGAGGAGTTTTAACCTCAAACGTCAACCCTTCCTCTTGGGGCAGTAATCTGGGAATATCATCAGAGACCCCCCCCCCCTCTCACCCAGTGACAACGTCTTACTCCATTGGGCCACCCACAAGGGGGCAGCACGGGAGCATAACGCTTCGAAGCACCAACTAAACATTTTGTGTTCAAATCCCACTCTGTCAGGAGTTGTACGTTTTCCCCATGACCATGTGGGTTTCCTCCGGGTGCTCCAGTTTCCTCCCACAGTCCAAAGGCATACCGGTTAGGGATGGTGAGGTGCTGTAGTGTTATGTTGCCACTGGAAGCGTGGTGACCGTTGCAGATGAGGTCCACAGTGAGTCCTTTAGTCGTGTTGGTGAGCCATTGAACCACATTGGAGGTCAGGATCTCTGATGCACTTCCTGTCGTTAAAGCTGCAAGAACAGCTCAGTACAAAGGCAATCAGAAAGGGTAAGATGAGGAAACACTCACCAGTCCTCATAGAGGGATCAGAAGTGGAGAGAGTGAGCAACTTCAAGTTCCTGGGAGTCAGTATCTCTAAACTGGACCCAACGTATCGATGCAGCTATAAAGAAGCACGACAGCAGCTATATTTCATTAGGAGTTTGAGGAGATTTGGTTTGTCACCAAAGACACTCGCAAATTTCTACAGATGTACAGTGGAGAGCATTGTAACTGGCTGCATCACCATCTGATATGGGGGGGGGGGCCACGTCACAGGATCGAAATAAGCTGCAGAGGGTTGTAAATTCAGTCAGCTCCATCATAGGCACTAGTCTCCGTAGTATCCAGGACGTCTTCAAGGGGTGATGCCTCAGAAAGGTGGCCTCCATCATTAAGGACCCCATCACCCAGGTCATGCCCTCTCCTCATTGCTACCATCAGGAAGGAGGTACAGGAGCCTGAAGACACACACTCAATGATTCAGGAACAGCTTCTTCCTCTCTGACATCTGATTTCTGAATGGAGATTGAACCCATGAACACTACCTCACTACTTTTTTATTTCAATTTTTGTACTACTTATTTAATTTAACTATTTAATATATATATTTACTGTAATTCGTTTTTTTTTCTATTATTATGTATGTCCTTGTACAGCTGCTGCAAAGACAACAAATTTCACAACATATGCCGATGATAATAAACCTGATTTGGATTCGAAATGTGTCCAGGCCTGTGAATCATGTATTAGTCAGCCAGCTGGTGTAACTGCTGTCAGACACTGAGACCAGTTATCGTGATGCATTTGGAAAACAGAAACTGGTTTTGTTTATTTTCAAAGAGCAAAAGGAAACCCCAGGCTGAGGACATGAGGAATCTCCACCCTTCCTTCATGGTTTCAGTGTGAAACGTCTTTTTCAACCACCACAGGATATCCCAAGAAACTTGTCAATTACTCACTCAGTGACCACTTTATTAGGTACCTACTGACCTAATACAGTGCCACTGAGTGGACAGTACTGTGCAAAAAGTCTTAAATCACACACATAGATAGTGGATGCATTAGTGATAATTTTTCAAAACTCTTTAGATTCTGGACTAGTTCCTGAGGATTAGAGGGTGGCTAATGTAACCCCGCTTTTTAAAAAAGGAGGGAGAGAGAAATCAGGGAATTATAGGCCGGTTAGCCTAACGTCGGTGGTGGGGAAACTGCTGGAGTCAGTTATCAAAGATGTGATAACAGCACATTTGGAAAGCGGTGAAATCATCGGACAAAGTCAGCATGGATTTGTGAAAGGAAAATCATGTCTGATGAATCTCATAGAATTTTTGAGGATGTAACTAGTAGAGTGGATAGGGGAGAACCAGTGGATGTGGTATATTTGGATTTTCAAAAGGCTTTTGACAAGGTCCCACACAGGAGATTAGTGTGCAAACTTAAAGCACACGGTATTGGGGGTAAGGTATTGGTGTGGATAGAGAATTGGTTGGCAGACAGGAAGCAAAGAGTGGGAATAAACGGGACCTTTTCAGAATGGCAGGCAGTGACAAGTGGGGTACCGCAAGGCTCAGTGCTGGGACCCCAGTTGTTTACAATATATATTAATGACTTAGACGAGGGAATTAAATGCAGCATCTCCAAGTTTGCGGATGACATGAAGCTGGGTGGCAGTGTGAGCTGTGAGGAGGATGCTAAGAGGATGCAGGGTGACTTGGATAGGTTAGGTGAGTGGGCAAATTCATGGCAGATGCAATTTAATGTGGATAAATGTGAAGTTATCCACTTTGGTGGCAAAAATAGGAAAACAGATTATTATCTGAATGGTGGCCGATTAGGAAAAGGGGAGGTGCAACGAGACCTGGGTGTCATTATACACCAGTCATTGAAAGTGGGCTTGCAGGTACAGCAGGCGGTGAAAAAGGCGAATGATATGCTGGCATTTATAGCAAGAGGATTCAAGTACAGGAGCAGGGAGGTACTACTGCAGTTGTACAAGGCCTTGGTGAGACCACACCTGGAGTATTGTGTGCAGTTTTGGTCCCCTAATCTGAGGAAAGACATTCTTGCCATAGAGGGAGTACAAAGAAGGTTCACCAGATTGATTCCTGGGATGGCAGGACTTTCATATGATGAAAGACTGGATCGACTAGGCTTATACTCGTTGGAATTTAGAAGATTGAGGTGGGATCTGATTGAAACATATAAAATCCTAAAGGGATTGGACAGGCTAGATGCAGGAAGATTGTTCCCGATGTTGGGGAAGTCCAGAACGAGGGGTCACAGTTTGAGGATAAAGGGGAAGCCTTTTAGGACCGAGATTAGGAAAAACTTCTTCACACAGAGAGTGGTGAATCTGTGGAATTCTCTGCCACAGGAAACAGTTGAGGCCAGTTCATTGGCTATATTTAAGAGGGAGTTAGATATGGCCCTTGTGGCTACGGGGATCAGGGGGTATGGAGGGAAGGCTGGGCCAGGGTTCTGAGTTGGATGATCAGCCATGGTCATACTGAATGGCGGTGCAGGCTCGAAGGGCCGAATGGCCTACTCCTGCACCTATTTTCTATGTTTCTATGTTTGTATAGCTAGGGTACATAATACTTTTACACAGGACTGTATTTGTCAATGTGGAGCGGAGAGCGAGTTTGTAAATCTGATGGGAGCAAAAGATGTTGGGAATGGTGAGGGTAGAGCACATGGGAGGGGTGTGGGACAGATGACAGAGAAGGAGTGCCAAGGGGTGAGGGGTGGCAAAGGTGCAGACAGACCCAGCCCTGAGACACCAGGCAAGGTCACTTGATTCCAAACAATTGGTTTATTGATCATTACAGAATGTCTCTCTGGTGCTTCCCACTCCCTCCCCTCTCCCTTCCCCTTTTCCCAACCATGATTCCCCTCTCCCTGTCCCCTTCCCACTCTCAGTCCACAATAGAGACCCATATCAGAATCAGGTTTATCATCACTCACATATGTCATGAAATGTGTTTTCTTTTGTGACAGTGCAATGCATAAAATTACTACAGTACTGTGCAGAAGTCTTAGGCACCCTGGCTGTATATATGTGCCTGAGATTTTTGCACAGTGCTGAATGTTTGTGATCTTCTGCTGCTGTAGCCCATCTACTTCAGGGTTCGATGTGTTGTGTGCGTTCGGAGATGCTCTTCTGCACACCACTGTTGTAACACATGGCTATTTGAGTTACTGTCGCCTTCCTGTCAGCGTGAACCAGTCTGGCCATTGATTAGTCAGGGTGTCAAAGGTTATAGGGAGAAGGCAGGAGAATGAGGTTGAGAGGGATAATAAATCAGCCTTGATGGAATGGCGGAGCTGATTCATAGAGACATAGAAAACCTACAGCACAATACAGGCCCTTCGGCCCACAAAATTGTGCCGAACATGTCCTTACCTTAGAAATTACCTAGGGTTACCAGTAGCCCTCTATTTTTCTGAGCTCCATGTACCTACCCAGGTGTCTCTTAAAAGACTGTTCCTGAACCTGATGGTGTGAGTTCTGAGGCTCCTGTATCTCCTTCCTGATGGCAGCAGTGAGAAGAGAGCATGGCCTGGGTGGTGGGGGTCCCTGATGATGGATGCTGCTTTCCTGCAACAGCACTCCGTGTAATTGTGCTCAACGGTGGAGAGGCCTTTATCCGTCATGGACTGGGCTGTATCCACTACTTGCAAGCTTTTCTGTTCAAGAGCATTGGTCCAACTTCTCTCTCTGTCACTAGGCACCTGAAGTTATCATGTCCCAGAACTATGATGCCAAGGCTGACCTGTGGAGCATCGGGACTATCGTTTACCAGTGTCTGACAGGCAAAGCTCCCTTCCAGGTATGTACCATTGACCCTGCACATTCTTCCTCGACTGCCTGGTGTGGGATCACTCAAGAGCCCCAGTGAATCAAAGACAAAACCACATGAAGATCCCTGCCAAAAACACATGAAGCACTAAAAACAAGAGATTCTGAAGATGTTGGAAATCCAGAGGAAAATGCCGAAATAAAAAGGGGGGGAGGGGAAAGTGGGCAAGATGGAAGGTGATAGGTGAAGCCAGGTGGGTGGGAAAGGTCAAGGGCTGGAGAAGAAGGAATCTGATAAGAGAGAGGAGTGGACCATAGCAGAAAGGAAAGGGGGAGGGGACCCAGGGGGAAATAATAGGCTTTCCTTCTCAGTCCTGAAGAAGGGTCTTGGCCTGAAACGTCAGCAGTTTACTCTTTTCCATAGATGCTGCCTGACCTGCTGAGTTCCTCCAGTGATCTGTATGTGTTGAAGTAAAAAGTTTACCTCTGTTGTTAGATTAGTTATCTTTGTTGAACCTGGACCTGTGACTGTAAGATGCTTGACTGATATTCAAAGATCATCCAGTTAGGCCTCGGGTTCCAACTTGGGGTCCACAGACCCCTCGGTTAATGGTAGGGGTCCATGGCATAAAAAAAATGATTGGGAACTCCTGAGTTAGGGAAAATTTACTTGTCAATTAGCTAGCAATGTAGCAGATTACCTGATAATCTCATCAGATGGGGTCCTGTGGTGTGGTATGTCTCGGGTGATGATACCTCCAGGCAACCATGTACAAAGACAGTCCCAAGTAACTCTCGGCAAAGCTCAAGTCATTGTCCTGCTGCTGTTATGTGAGAAAGCTCTGAACCTTTTGGGGGTGGAATTGACTGTAAGGCATAGGAGGAGAATGCGGCCTTTCGGCCCATCGAGCCACTCCGCCATTCTGTTGTGGTTGACTTAACCTTCTCCAACCCCATTCTCCTGCTTTCTCCCCATAACCTCTGACGACCTGATTAATTTTCATAAGTATATTTAAGCTTCTAAAATTGTAACGTCAGTGTCAAAAAAAAGCCAAATCCACTGTGATTCAATGTTGTAAAACAATAAAACATGAAAACTTCCGGGGGGGGGGGGGTGAATACTTTTTATAGACACTGTATATGACAGTCCAAACACACAAAGCAATCTGCTTGAGAGAGGGAAATTCCACTGCCCCTAATTGCGGTTCAAGATTTGAAATACTAGCACCAAATTCTTTTTGTGATTTACCCCACTAAATGATGAGCTGAGACCGAGGTTATGGGCCGACTCCACTGTTCCGGGCTCCGAGTCAACGGGACTCAATTTGGTTCGGAATGCTGTTGCTTGCTTTTAGAAACATAGAAACGTAGAAAATAGGTGCAGGAGTAGGCCATTCGGCCCTTCGAGCCTGCACCGCCATTTATTATGATCATGGCTGATCATCCAACTCAGAACCCCGCCCCAGCCTTCCCTCCATACCCCCTGACCCCTGTAGCCACAAGGGCCATATCTAACTCCCTCTTAAACATAGGCAATGAACTGGCCTCAACTGTTTCCTGTGGCAGAGAATTCCACAGATTCACCACTCTCTGTGTGAAGAAGTTTTTCCTAATCTCAGTCCTAAAAGGCTTCCCCTCTATCCTCAGACTGTGACCCCTCGTTCTGGACTTCCCCAACATCGGGAACAATCTTCCTGCATCTAGCCTGTCCAATCCCTTTAGGATCTTATACGTTTCAATCAGATCCCCCCTCAATCTTCTAAATTCCAACGAGTACAAGCCCAGTTCATCCAGTCTTTCTTCATATGAAAGTCCTGCCATCCCAGGAATCAATCTGGTGAACCTTCTTTGTACTCCCTCTATGGCAAAGATATCTTTCCTCAGATTAGGGGACCAAAACTGCACACAATACTCCAGGTGTGGTCTCACCAAGGCCTTGTACAACTGCAGTAGTACCTCCCTGCTCCTGTACTCGAATCCTCTCGCTATAAATGCCAGCATACCATTCGCCTTTTTCACCGCCTGCTGTACCTGCATGCCCACTTTCAATGACTGGTGTATAATGACACCCAGGTCTCGTTGCACCTCCCCTTTTCCTAATCGGCCACCATTCAGATAATAATCTGTTTTCCTATTTTTGCCACCAAAGTGGATAACTTCACATTTATCCACATTAAATTGCATCTGCCATGAATTTGCCCACTCACCCAACCTATCCAAGTCACTCTGCATCCTCTTAGCATCCTCCTCACTGCTAACACTGCCACCCAGCTTCGTGTCATCCGCAAACTTGGAGATGCTGCATTTAATTCCCTCATCCAAGTCATTAATATATATTGTAAACAACTGGGGTCCCAGCACTGAGCCTTGCCGTACCCCACTAGTCACCGCCTGCCATTCTGAAAAGGTCCCGTTTATTCCCACTCTTTGCTTCCTGTCTGCTAACCAATTCTCTATCCACACCAATACCTTACTCCCAATACCGTGTGCTTTAAGTTTGCACACTAATCTCCTGTGTGGGACCTTGTCAAAAGCCTTTTTTGTGTTTGCATGATTTGTGTTTTTTTTCCCTCTTTCTTTGTGCGTTGGGTGTTGGGTTTTTTTTTAATTGGATCCTTTTGGGTTTCTTGTTCTGTGGCTGCCTGTTTGCAGACGAATCTCAAGATTGTATAACTTACATGTCCTTTGATAATAAAATGTACTTTGACTCCTTTGAATGTGTGCCACAGAGGCAGCATCATTCACAACACCCATTACGTCATTCTCTGCAAGAAATCTTCAAAGTTCATCTAGAGATCACAGTGTCTTTGTCTCAGACTAGCTCTCCAAATCAATTGAAACAAACAGGCAGATACAAGATGTTCCAAAGGGCCCCACAGTCGAAGACACGCTCTGTCAAGCACATATAGCACAGCAGTCAACGAGTGTTCCCACATTCAGCGGACTGATCGGGAGCAGATAATCTGTCTGAGAGATGCTGGGCAAACCTTGGCCATGGGTGCTCAGCATTGGAGGCTGCCTCAGTGTCCAGGGCTGCACTGCAGGGAGCTGGAGAAGTTGTGTAAGGAACTCTGCTGGGTCTCGGAGATCGGACACCAGCACATCTGGCGACCTTAACCGGCAGGTCCTGTTCCAGCTTTCAGCAACCTCATTTCCACATTTCCCCAGAACCGTAGCAAGGGCTTCAGTTTATAGGTTGTCCCTCCAGAACAGGGATTTCCCTCTAGAACAGAGATGAGCCAGAGGGTGGTGAATCTGTGGAATTCATTGCCACAGACGGCTGTGGAAGCTAAATCATTGGGTATATTTAAAGTGGAGGTTGATAGATTCTCAATTATTAAAGTTGTCCAAAATTAAGGGGAGAGGCAGAAGAATAGGGTTGAAAGGGGTAATAAATCAGTCATGATGGAATGGTGGAAAAGACTTGATGGGCCGGATGGCCTACTTTTGCTGCTATGCCTTATGGTCTAACCCAGTGTAGGCAACCTTCTGGCATGTGCTATTCATTAATTTGAGGCAAAACATAACTAGATGTATTTAAATGGATAATTCCCATATTTCAAGTTTTTATGGCATTTATCTGGCCCACCGTCCGCTCATTAATACGCCATCTGGCCCACAGAGGCAAAAAGGTTGCCGACCCCTGGCAAACCAGTGGAGTCAGATTGGCTCCTTGTTCGTGGCTCTTCCACTCATGCAAACATCTCAGGGTCTACCTTCTCCCACCTCCTTAAGATCTTAGATGTTTGAATTGGATCACCCCTGTTCTCCAGAACTCCAAGGAATTCAGACCCATACTGCCCAGCTTCTCTGGACAGGACAGCCCCCTCGTCCCAGGAATTAGCCCGGTGAATTTCCTTTGGAAGGCCTTAAGAGGATCAAAATTGTGTTCCACGTGATGTCTCACCAACATATTATACAACAACCTCAACAAAGCATCCCATCTCCTGTACTCGATACATTGATTTATGAAGGTCAGTGTACCAAAAGGCTTTCTTTCCAACCCTGTGCACCAGTAATGTCACTTTCAGTGAATTATGGACCTGTATTCCCAGATCCCTCTGCTTTACCACACTTCTCAGTGCCCTACCACTCACTGTGTAAGACCTACCCTGGTTTGTCCTCCCAAGGTGCAGCACCTCACGCTTGTCTGCATTAAATCCCATCTGCCATTTTTTCAGCTGATGCAGATCCCACCTCAAACTTTGAGAGCCTTCCTCACTGTCCACTACACCCCCAGTCTCAGTGTCAGCAACAGATAGGAACAATTCTAGTCAACTCAAGTTCATTGTCATTTAACTTTAAACGCGTATACTGTCAAATGAGACAATGTTTCTCCACACCAGAGTGTAAAGCACAGTAGTACACATAACACACAACAAATTAGGAAAGTAAGAATTAAATCTACAAATGAATTGCACATGGATAAACAAAGTAAAGTGCATAAATTAAATGTTGCAGGGTACAGTACAAATTATCTGGTGATACGGCAAGGAGTTCTGAAGAGGGAAAAGTCTGTTTCCCATCCTGACCATTTTTGTTTCAATGCATCGGAGTCTCCTGCTTGATGGTAGAAAGTCAAAGAGGAGGCTGGATGGATGGGTGGGATCCTTGATAATACTAAGGGCCCTGCGTACACAGCGCTCCTGATGAATGTCCCCAGTGGATGGTAGGGAGACCCTTTTGATCCTCTCAGCTGTTTCAACAGTCCTTTGTAGGGATTTTAGTCCTAGGCTTGGCTGCCCCAGTTACCAGATGAAGATGCAGCTTGTCAGGATACTCCTGATGGTGATCTTTGTGTAATAGTAACAATTATATAACCAGATGGAAGAACGTTGAAATTCCATTCGGTCCCTGTTATCTGCTGACTTGCTGTCTGTGGTTTCACAAGGTCAGTCATGTATTACCAGTAGAGTTGGTAATACAGTGCCCCCCCTCCCCACCCCACAGCACTTTTCTAGAATCCAGTGTGTCCTGTTAACGCATGGGAAAGTAGTGAGATATCAGTAACGTGTGTGTGGTCAGGATCAGGAACACTGAGTGTGTCGACAGCAGAGTTGGCTTCTGGGCTTCCTGTATCAACTTCAAGGTCAAGTCTATAGTCATTCAATGTACACGTGTATGCCACCAAGTTAAACAATGTTCTTCCAGACCAAGATGCACAACTCACGCACACAACACACCAGGCAAGTTAACAAGTAATAAGGTGCATTTGTGACACGAGTTAAAAAGTAAACGGTATGTTGCTACCGGTGCTTCATGCGTGATGAGACCTGGCTGGTTACAGGGAGTTCAGTAGTTTCATGGCCTGGGGGAAGTCCTTGTCCTCATGTTATGTTACCTCCTGCCTGATGGTAGGGGGTCAAAGAGTTTGTTGGATGGGATGGGAGGGATCACTGACAATGCCAAGGGCCCTATGTGCATGCTGCTCTACATAAATATCTCTGATGGGTGGAAGAGAGACCCTGATGATTATCTCAGTGGTCCAGTTCCAATTTCTGTATAAATTACAGGCTGAAGCATTTTGGAAAGTCAACCCACTGAACGGTTTATACAGACGTTGAACGGTAGACTACCAGGGGATGCACATTCGAGGGACAGAGGGCTCTAGGTGTACAGTGCATAATTGTTTGTAACTGGCATCAGGGTGGTGGAGAAGGCATTCAGCATGCTGGTCTTCATCAGTCAGGGCACTGAGTACAGGAGTTGGGGCAGGATGTTGCAGTTATATAAATCAGTAGTGTAACGGTTACAAACCAAACTACTGAGAGACTAAGCCAGGAGGTCAACAGTGTATGGCGCACTTCCAAGATAACAAATCTCCAAATCGAGAAAGGCACATTCAATCCTTTATTACAAAGCCAGCAGAGGCGAACGATCTTGTAGCGATTAAGAAAACTAACAAAACTAAAATGAGTGATGTAACGGTCTTATCATTCCAATTAGCGATATCAGAATTAGTGTTCTATACATATTTATTTATTGAGATTCAGCACGGAGTAGGACCTTCTGGCTTTTCCGACCATGCCAACCAGCAACCCCCGATTTAACCCTAGCCTAATCCCGGACATTTTACAATGACCCATTAACCTACCAATCGGTACCTCTTTGGACTGTGGGAGGAAACCTACAAGGCCACGGGGAGAACTTACAAACTCATGGGAATCTAGGCATTCTAATAGTGTCCCAATTACCGTTCCACAAAATTACCACAACTAATTAGCAGTCAGCAAAAAAAATAATTTATATTATCATACGCACAAAATACACACAAAATGCTGGAGGAACTCAGCAGGCCAGGCAGCATCTATGGAAATGAATAAACTGCCGACATTTCAGGCCAAGACCCTTTATCAGGACTGGAAAGGAAGGGGAGAAGTCAGGGTAAGAAGATAGGGTGGGAGGAAGACATACAAGGTGGTAGGTAGATGGTAGGTGAAACTGGGGGAGCGCAAAGGGGTGAAGTAAAGAGCTGGGAAGTTGATTGGTGAAAGAGATACAGGGCTGGAGAAGGGGGAATCTGATAGGAGAGGACAGAAGGCCACGGAAGAAAGAAAAGGGGAAGAGTACCAGAGGGAAGCGATGGGCAGGCAAGGAGATGAACTGAGGGGGAAACAGGAATGGGGAATCTGAAGGGGGGGGCAGTGTGGACAATTACTGGAACTGCGAGATATTGAAGTTCATGCCATCGGGCTACCCAGACAGAATATAAGGTGTTGCTCCTCCATCCTGATTGTGGCCTCATCATGGCAGCAGAGGAGGTCATGGACTGACATGTCGGAATGGGAATGGGGAGCAGGAATGAACTGGGCGGCCACTGGGAGATCCTGCTTTTTCTGGCGGATGGAGCGTAGGGGCTTGGCGAAGCGGTCTCCCTCATTTCCTCTGCACTTCAGGGATCCAATGAAGGGCTGTCTTGAGGGTGGGTCCCCCTTCTCAGCATGTGCCCAATCCATCTCCAACGTTTCCTCATGGGGATTGTGGCCATGTCCTCTTGATGACACTGAAGGAGTAGGCCATGGCTGGAGATCTTTCTAGGCCAGATCTTCCCTGGTGCTGCATGATTTGAACAGCGGTTATCTGATTGGCTGAATTTTACCTGCAAGTATGAATGGAATGTTTCTTACCCGTGAGAATAAAAAGAGCTGACTGTGTAGAGGCACCATCTTCTTTTTCTGTTATCATTTGCCTCTTCCTCTCTTCAGTCACTTGACTCCTATCACTGTCTGGTTTTCCAATTTTCTTTGCTCTATTAACAAAACGATCATGAAGCAACAAGTTTTGTGCCTCATTCCTGACTTCCAGAAGCAGCTTGGATTAAAAACACTGGAATCCAACACCGTTCTAGGTGAGGAAGGCAGCCATGGCTTCACAGTCCATGGTGGGTATCAGTGAATCGATTTGGAAACGTCGGGCAGGGTCCAGGCCCAGAGCGTTTTGATGCAACAGGGCCCGAGCCTTAGAGCAAGGAACGACCCAATGTTGGTATGATTTAAACACTGGGTCGGTTCGATTGAAAAGGCCAGGGGTCAGGACCAGAGGGAAGGGTCGGGCCAGTTCTGTCACTGCTCCATGACATTTTCTCCACTCTTCCCTGCACTGAGGCCGTGGGCCTGCTCCTATTACTATTATTATTTATACTATTTCTCTCACTCTCACTCTCTCTCTCTCTCTCTCTCTCTCTCACTCTCTCACTTTCTCAATTTCTCTCACTTTCTCACTTTCTCTCACTTTCTCACTCTCTCTCACTCTCACTCTCTCTCTCACTCTCACTCTCTCTCACTCTCACTGTCTCTCACACTCTCTCACTTTCTCACTTTCTCTCACTTTCTCACTCTCTCTCTCTCACTCTCTCTCACTCTCACTCTCTCTCTCTCTCACTCTCACTGTCTCTCACGCTCTCTCTCACTTTCTCACTTTCTCTCACTTTCTCACTCTTTCTCTCACTCTCTCACTCTCTCTCTCACTCTCACTCTCACTCTCTCTCACTCTCTCTCAGTCTCTCACACTCTCACTTTCTCACTTTCTCTCACTTTCTCACTCTTTCTCTCACTCTCACTCTCACTCTCTCTCTCTCACTTTCTCACTCTTTCTCTCACTCTCTCTCACTCTCACTCTCTCTCACTCTCACTCTCTCTCACTCTCACTCTCTCTCACTTTCTCACTTTCTCTCACTTCCTCACTCTTTCTCTCTTACTCTCTCACTCTCTCTCTCTCACTCTCTCTCTCCCCCCTCCTCTCTCTCCCCCCAAACACACACACACACACACACAGACACACACACACAGACACACACACACACACACACACACACACACACAGACACACACACACACACACACACACACACACACACAGAGTGGGTGTTGGTTGTTTTCTTTCTTTTCTTTCTGTGGTTCTTTCTTTCGTGGCTGCCTGTAAGGAGACGAATCTCAAGGTTGTATAATCTTTACATAATTGAAAATAAATGTACCTTGAACTTTGAACCAGATGCGTTTTTCTCCAATGCCTGCTGTGGCCAAGTTGGATCGACGATGGATTGGCTGAAAACATCCCACTCTTTTTGTTTCAGGCCAACAGTCCACAGAATCTCCGCCTGTTCTACGAGAAAAATAAGGCCCTCGTTCCAAAGTAAGCCAATTGGTACTGCCTAGATGTGTCCAGCAGGTTGGCTGTCCGAGTTTGCCTCTGTCCATGTGTTGTTGCCTGAGCAGGGGCAAGGTCCAGGAAGCAAAGGCCTTGGAAGTTGGATAAGCACCCATGGGTGATGGTGCTAGGGGACAGGGCGGAGCAGGGGGGTGGCCACAAATTGGAACTGGTTTGTTATTGTTGCATGTACAGAGGTACGGTGATAAACTTATCTTGGTCTGTCTTGCATACAGATGGAGTAGGGTAAAATGTCAGCAGGCCTGTACAGTGCTGTGGTGTTCTGTATTCTAATATGAATTAATATTCATGATCTAATTAGCAGAATGTTGAACTCTGCCAATTAATTCGCATTTACCTATTATTACTGAAGATGGAAGGAAAGCAAAACACAGAGTTAATTAATATTCATTCATGTTTGGCCTTTGTAATTACACAGGGAAATGTAGTATGCCAGGGTTTGTATCGTAGCAGAGTTTTTATGGGATGTGGGGAGCGGGTCTCGTGTGTCAGGGGTGGGGGTCTGCCGTCTTGTGGAGAACCGGTGGTCGGGAAGCTCACGGTGTCTCTGTTACTCCCGCCAACAGCATCCCGAGGGAGACCTCGAGCCACCTGCGCCACCTGCTGCTGGGACTTCTCCTGCGGAACTACAAGGAGAGGATGGACTTCAGTGAGTACTGTCCTGCAGCACGTGGCCACGGTGGCCCCTGCACCCCTTCCTCCGTTCACAGAGCATAGAACACTGCAGCACAGTGCAGGCCCTTCAGCCCACAATGTTCTGCCGGCCCTTTAACCTTCTCTAAGTTCAATCTAACCCTTCCTCCTACAGAGCCCTCCATCCAATTTCTGAATGGATAATGAACCCATCATCAGCACCTCACTGTTTCTTTTTTGTTCTTTATGCACTACGGATATAGTTAAATTGATATATATATATACTTTTTATAATTTATAGTTTTTAAAAGTTATTATGTATTGCAATGTACTGCTGCTACAAAACAACAAACTTGATGATGTATGCCAGTGATATTAAACCTCGTTCTGATTCTGATTCAGATTTCTGTGTCTCTTAAATACCCCTAATGTATCTGCCTCTACCATTCCCGCTCTCTGCTCTCTGTGTAAAATACCTCCAGTATTGTGTAAAAGTCTCAGGCACATATATGTAGCTCAGGTGCCTAAGACATTTGCTCAGTACTGTATTTGTCAACGTGAAGCGGACAGCAAATTAGTAAATCCGGCGGGAACAAAGGATGTTGGGAATGGTGAGGGTGGAGCGCCACGGGAGGGGAGTAGGATGGGTGGTAGAGAAGGAGTGCCGGGGTGGGGGTTGGTGTGCGTGCAGACACACCCAGTCCTGAGACGCCAGGCAAAGTCATGTGATTCCAAACAATTGGTTTATTGTTACAGAATTACAGAATGTCTCTCTGGTGCTTCCTGCTCCCTCCCCTCTCCCTTCCCCTTTTCCCAACCATGATTCCCCTCTCCCTGCCCCCTTCCCACTCTCAGTCCACAATAGAGACCCAGATCAGAATCAGGTTTATCATCACTCACATATTAGATTATGAGAACACTCAGTCCTCGTCTATTATAGGATGAGGCTTTTCATTCCAGGACGAGGGAGATGTCTTCCTTTTTTAAAGAAAGGGGCTTCCCTTCCTCCACTATCAACTCTGCTCTCAAACGCATCTCTCCCATTTCACGTACATCTGCTCTCACCCCATCCTCCTACCACCCCACTAGGAATAGGGTTCCCCTGGTCCTCACCTACCACCCCACCAGCCTCCGGGTCCAACATATTATTCTCCGTAACTTCCGCCACCTCCAGCGGGATCCCACCACTAAGCACATCTTTCCCTCCCCAACTCTCTCTGCTTTCCGCAGGGATCGCTCCCTACGCGACTCCCTTGTCCATTCGTCCCCCCCCATCCCTCCCCATTGATCTCCCTCCTGGCACTTATCCGTGTAAGCGGAACAAGTGTTACACATGCCCTTACACTTCCTCCCTTACCACCATTCAGGGCCCCAAATAGTCCTTCCAGGTGAGGCGACACTTCACCTGTGAGTCAGCTGGGGTGATATACTGCGCCCGGTGCTCCCGATGTAGCCTTCTGTATATTGGTGAGACCCGACGCAGACTGGTAGATCATTTTGCTGAACACCTACGCTCTGTCTGCCAGAGAAAGCAGGATCTCCCAGTGGCCACACATTTTAATTCCACATCCTATTCCCATTCTGACATGTCTATCCACAGCCTCCTCTACTGTAAAGATGAAGCCACACTCAAGTTGGAGGAACAACACCTTATATTCCGTCTGGGTAGCCTCCAACCTGATGGCATGAACATCGACTTCTCTAACTTCCGCTAATGCCCCACCTCCCCCTCGTACCCCATCCGTTATTTATTTATGTACACACATTCTTTTTCTCTCTCTCCTTTTTCTCCCTCTGTCCCTCTGACTATACTCCTTGCCCATCCTCTGGGTTTTCCCCCCTCCCCCTTTTCTTTCTCCCCGGACCTCCTGTCCCATGATCCTCTCATATCCCTTTTGCCAATCACCTGTCCAGCTCTTGGCTCCATCCCTCCCCCTCCTGTCTTCTCCTATCATTTTGGATCTCCCCCTCCCCCTCCCACTTTCAAATCTCTTACTCACTCTTCCTTCAGTTAGTCCTGACGAAGGGTCTCGGCCTGAAACGTCGACTGTACCTCTTCCTACAGATGCTGCCTGGCCTGCTGTGTTCACCAGCAACTTTGATGTGTTTTGCTTGAATTTCCAGCATCTGCAGAATTCCTGTTGTTCTCGTCTATTGTCATTTAGAAATGCATACATGCATTAAGAAATGATACAATGTTCATCTGGAGTGATATCACAGAAAAACAGGACAAACCAAGGACTAACACTGACAGAACCACTTAATTATAACATATGGAAACAGCAGTGCAAATCAATACCATAATTTGATGAAGAGCGGACCATGGGCACGGTAAAAAAAAGTCTCATGTCCCGATGGACTCCCGAGTCCCCGATAGCAGGCAGCAAAAGGGAGAAACTCCCTGCCGTAAACCTCCAGGCACCGACAACTGCAGATGCCTTGGAAGCAGCCGACCACAGCCGACACTGAGTCCATCCGTCCAAAAACTTCGAGCCTCCAACCAGCCCCTCCGAAACCGCCTCCCGAGCGCCATCCTCTGCCAAGCACCTTCGACCTCGCCCCGGCCGCTGAAACAAGCAAACTCGAGGATTCGGGGCCTTCTCCTCCGGAGATTCCGGACCACACGGTTGTGGCGGCAGCGAAGCGGGCATTTCAGATGTTTTCCAGATGTTTCTCCGCACTCTCACATCTGTCTCCATCAAATCAGAATTGTGCACGGTCCCCTACTTGACAGATTACAGATGTCATTCTCCGGAGAGGCCGCGTGCTACTGTCACGCCGCCATCTTCTCCTCCTCCTTTATTCTATTATCAAAACGATCGTGAATGTCATGAATTTTGGATTTTTTTTGTGGCAGCAGTACAGTGCAATACATAAAATTACTACAGTACTGTGCAAAAGTCTTAGGCACCCTAGCTATGTATACTGTATGTACCTTAGACTTTAGCACAGTACTGTACTTTTGAAAGACGTGCACGTTGGTGGGTAAATTATCTGCTGTAAATTGTGAACCCCCCCCCCATGTGTTAATGAGAATCTAGGGGGGAGGAATTGAGAGGACTGCGGGGAGAATGTAGGCCCTCTATTGGTCAGGGTTGTCCATGGGTGATACGTCCCATCTGTCTATGTGATACACAAGCCTGGGCAGTACGATGTGGAGAGCAAGCTGTTGCCCATGTAGCAGGCTCCCCCTCTCCACACAGCTGATGAATCCAAAGGAATGGCAGAGACCGACACAGTTTGGCACCAGCGAAGTTGTTGGGGTTCCCATTTGGCATTGAACTCAATGTAGGCATTCCAGCTCCAGATTTTTCCCTCAGGGTTTACTCCTGAAGCCTTCCCCATGAGCCAGTACAGAGTTACAGGTTGGCATGGACTAGATGGGCTGAAGGGCCTGTTTCTGTGCTGTAATGCTCTATGACTTCTCAGGTCCTGATGTAGGGCCTTGGCCCAAAATGTCAACTGTTTACACCGCTCCATAGACGCTGCGAGGCTTGTAGCCGGCAAGGGTTGGTGTGCTGCGTGGAGACGTCTCACCTCCCAACTAATAAGCTTGTCTTGTTGTTTGCAGACGATTTCTTCCATCACCCTTTCCTGGACGTCAGCTCATCCATGAAGAAATGTAAGTGAGGGAAAGATGCCCTATGGCGCTGTGCCTCAGTAAGGAACGGCAGACAGATTCTTGGCTGTTCTGTACACAGCACTGGTCCTCCAGCCTTCCTGTCAGGGTCCAGCTCTCTCTCGCCTGGCTCACTACGAAAGCCTATTCACACACAAAATGCAAACATCAGGAATTTACCATCATGCCACTGGTGGTTAGGACAGCAATGAACGTTCTCCATCTCTGGCTGTCCTTGGCCATAGAGGAGGAATCTTCATTGCTGTTTCTGAAACAGTTTTGTTTGACCAGTCAGGGTTGTTAGCCCTGAGCTGAACCTCCGAACCTGGACGACCGGTGGACCACTCTTAGTCTGACCTCTACCCTTTGACCTGTTTGGCATGGGTGACCCCACCAAGAGCCAAAGCACAAAGCCCTGACTCCAGCCAACATAGCTCTCTGGGTCAATGAGGCACGCAAGCCCCCAAACCACAACACGTTTGTGGTCCTCTTGGAAAAGGTATTTACAAGACTGTGAACAAATTCAGATTAAAATATGATTATTAAAACACTCAATTCACTATTCCTGGAAATCCTTCACTGTACCCATGGTGACCACGTTCTCCCCCTCCATGGCCACCCAGCCATGAGCAAATCCCCAGAAGTGGGGCAGGCAGTCTGCTCGGACAGTACCCTCAACTCCACCTCCTGGACCCACGAATAGCCATCTTGGCCAGGCCCAGGAACAGGCCGAACAGGACACCCTCCGAGTGACCCACTCTTCTCCTCACTGGGTGCCCACAGATCAGGAGGGTGGGGGGGAGCTGAAGTGCAGCCAGAACTTGAGCAGCGGCCCGTTCAGATATGCAACCTCTCGCACCCCATGTAGATGTGCACTGCCTCCTCCCGGCTACGGAAGGGACAGGTGGACGAGGTGTCAATGGACATTGTTTAAAAACCTGTTGTGTGGTACTGCCCTGTGCAACACCTTCCACCCCAGGTCCCCAGTGTACAGGGGAAGGACCCCCTGCATGAAGAGATTTCTACTGGGGACCTGCCCCCGCTGCCAGATGGTCAAACAGACTGCCACAGAGTGTCCGGTCCAGAGGACTGTCCTCTTGCAGTGACTGCTTGTGTGGGACATTTCCCAATCCACAGGAGGGAGGGGGTTGTTGGGGATGAACGACGGTCATGTCCTCTCTAAAGGAATTTGCACAGAGCATGGTCCCACATAGTTGTGGTGTCCAGGGGCACTGACTTCCACAGAGGGTGTTTGAGTGGTTTAAGGGGCATGGTTTCTGGGAGGTGGAGAGTGATTGCTCCCATGACTAACCCTGTGCTTTCACCTCTGTTACCAGCTGCCCCGGTACCAATGCCAGCCTACCCAGGCTCGGCCTCCAACAGCTCCTGCAGCAGTTCCTCCACCTCCCACCTCGCCTCCCCTCCGGTGAGTACAGGGGCCCTCTGAACTCAGGGGAGGGTGGAGGGGGTGAGTTCCTCCTTCTCTGCCACCGTGTGGGTGGATCACTGGGTCGGGGGTCGAATTGAGCAGAGTGTAACCCCACCCTCCCCTCACCTCATCATTGGGGGGGTTGGCACGGTAACGTAATGGCTAGCACAACATTTGCCAGCAAACTGGGGTTCAGTTCACACTGCTGTCTGTGAGGAGTTTGTACGTTCTCCCCGTGACTGTATGGGTTTCCTCCGGGTGCCCTGGTTTCCTCCCGAAGCTCGAAGAAGTGTGGGTTAGGGTTAGTGAGCTGTGGGCATGCTATGCTGATGCTGGAAGTATTGCCACACATACCAAGGCTGGCATACTCTTATGTGTTGTATTTCAAAGCATCAAACTAATTCAAAGGAAGACACGGGTGTCCAGGAACTTCTTGTTTACTTTAAGCAAGCGAGCATGTATCATGTGGGAGCATGATAACGTGTGTTTTTCATGTAATTATACATATAACCCGTAATTAATTATTAAAAGGAACAAGAATACTCAATCATAAAGCTCAAATTTGCTGGTGGAACGCAGCAGGCCAGGCAGCATCTCTAGGAAGAGGTACAGTCGACGTTTCAGGCCGAGACCCTTCGTCAGGACTAACTGAAGGAAGAGCTAGTAAGAGATTTGAAACAACATACATCAAAGTTGCTGGTGAACGCAGCAGGCCAAGCAGCATCTATAGAAAGAGGTGCAGTCGACGTTTCAGGCCGAGACCCTTCGTCAGGACTAACTGAAGAGATTTGAAACTGGGAGGGGGAGGGGGAGATCCAAAATGATAGGAGAAGACAGGAGGGGGAGGGATGGAGCCAAGAGCTGGACAGGTGATAGGCAAAAGAGATATGAGAGGATCATGGGACAGGAGGTCCGGGAAGAAAGACAAGGGGGGAGGGGAAAGCCCAGAGGATGGGCAAGGGGTATATTCAGAGGGACAGAGGGAGAAAAAGGAGAGTGAGAGAAAGAATGTGTGTATAAGTAAGTAACAGATGGGGTGCGAGGGGGAGATGGGGCATTAGCGGAAGTTAGAGAAGTCAATGTTCATGCCATCAGGTTGGAGGCTACCCAGACGGAATATAAGGTGTTGTTCCTCCAACCTGAGTGTGGCTTCATCTTTACAGTAGAGGAGGCTGTGGATAGACATGTCAGAATGGAATATAGGACGTGGAATTAAAATGTGTGGCCACTGGGAGATCCTGCTTTCTCTGGCGGACAGAGCGTAGGTGTTCAGCAAAGCGGTCTCCCAGTCTGCGTCGGGTCTCGCCAATATATAAAAGGCCACATTGGGAGCACCGGACGCAGTATATCACCTCAGCTGACTCACAGGTGAAGTGTTGCCTCACCTGAATGGTGGTAAGGGAGGAAGTGTAAGGGCATGTGTAGCACTTGTTCCGCTTACACGGATAAGTGCCAGGAGGGAGATCGGTGGGGAGGGGTGGGGTGGGGGGGACGAATGGACAAGGGAGTCGCGTAGAGAGCGATCCCTGCGGAAAATAGAGGGGGGGGAGGGAAAGATGTGCTTAGTGGTGGGATCCCGTTGGAGGTGGCGGAGAATAATATGTTGGACCCAGAGGCAGGTGGGGTGGTAGGTGAGGACCAGGGGAACCCTATTCCTAGTGGGGTGGCGGGAGGATGGAGTGAGAGCAGATGTGCGTGAAATGGGGGAGATGCGTTTGGGAGCAGAGTTGATGGTGGAGGGAGGGAAGCCCCTTTCTTTAAAAAAGGAGGACATCTCCCTTGTCCTGGAATGAAAAGCCCATCCTGAGAGCAGATGCGGCGGAGACGGAGGAATTGCAAGATGTCTATCCACGGCCTCCTCTACTGTAAAGAGGAAGCCACACTCAGATTGGAGGAATAACTCCTTATATTCCGTCTGGGTAGCCTCCAACCTGATGGCATGAACATTGACTTCTCTAACTTCCGCTAATGCCCCACCTCCCCCTTGTACCCCATCCGTTATTTATTTATATACACACACATTCTTTCTCTCTCTCTCCTTTTTCTCCCTCTGTCCCTCTGACTATACCCCTTGCCCATCCTCTGGTTCCCCCCCCCGTCTTTCTCCCCGGACCTCCTGTCCTATGATCCTCTTGTATCCCCTTTGCCAATCACCTGTCCAGCTCTTGGCTCCATCCCTCCCCCTCCTGTCTTCTCCTATCATTTTGGATCTCCCCCCCCCCCCACTTTCAAATCTCTTAATAACTCTTCCTTCAGTTAGTCCTGACGAAGGGTCTCGGCCTGAACCGTCGACTGTACCTCTTCCTAGAGATGCTGCCTGGCCTGCTGCGTTCACCAGCAACTTTGATGTGTTTTGCTTGAATTTCCAGCATCTGCAGAATTCCTGTTGTTTTCAATCATAAACCTCTTAGTTTTCCTTACTGTCAGTCACACAAGTCCCGGGTGGAAACTCAGGAACACTATTGCATTCATGAGGGATTCTTCATTGCTGTTTCCATAATAATTTTGTTTGATCAGTCAGGGTTGTTAGTCCTGAGCTGAACCCACGAACCTGGAGGACTGGTGGACCACTCTTAGTCTGACCTCTACCCTTTGACCTGTTTGGTATGGGTCAAAGCTCAAGGCCCTAATTCCAGCCAACATAGTTCCCCTGGTCATTGAGGCACACAGCCTCCAAACCACAACAAGGCTGTGGTCCTCTTGGATGGTTATTGACGTGGAACAAGGTAAAACAATACCAGAGACAGTGCAGACAGACAATAAGGCGCAAGGCTGTGTCGAGATAGACTGTGGCACAATAGCGTAGTGGTTAGCGCATTCACTTTACAGCACCAGCAACTGGGATTCAGTTCCCGCTGCTGTAGGTAAGGAGCTCAGACATTCTCCCCATGACCGCGTGGGTTTCCCCAGATACTCTGCTTCACCCCCACATTCCAAAGACAGGTTACGGTTAGTAAGCTGTGGGCAAACTACGCTGGTGAAGAATCCTTCCTGATTTGACTTGTTGCAAATGCTACGTTTCGATGTCCATGTGATAAAAAAACCCTAGACTGTATAATCTTTATCAACTGCTCATGGCGCTGCCTGAATGAGATGATGATGTTAACGTCACGAAGCTCGGGACTGGGAGCTGAAAGATTTTTTTTCCCCTTCCTGCCCAAAACCACATCATTTCTTCTGCCCTCTGGAGAACGGAGCAGAATCGAGTTGCCATAAGACCATACGATATAGGAGCAGGATTAGACCATCCATCGAGTCTGCTCTGCCATTTCATCATGGCTGATCCATTTCCCCCTCAGCCCCAATCTCCTGCCTTCTCCCCATATCAAGACCAATCAAGAATCTATCAACCTCGGCCTTAAAAATGTACATACAGACTTGGCCTCCGCAGCTGCTTGTGGCTACAAATTCCACAGATTAACCACTCTCTGGCTGAAGAAATTCCTCCTCGCCAGTAACATCATCACTGTGTCCTCACCCCACACCCGTCGTTGACCATTTCCAGTGACATCATCACTGTGTCCTCGCCCCACACCCGACGTTGACCATTTCCAGTGACATCATCACTGTGTCCTCGCCCCACACCCGACGTTGACCATTTCCAGTGACATCATCACTGTGTCCTCGCCCCACACCCAACGTTGACCATCTCCAGTGACATCACCACTGTGTCCTCACCCCACACCCGACTTGACCATTTCCAGTGACATCACCACTGTGTCCTCGCCCCACACCCGACGTTGACCATTTCCAGTGACATCACCACTGTGTCCTCGCCCCACACCCGACGTTCACCATGTCCAGTGACGTCACCACTGTGTCCTCGCCCCACACCTCACGTTGACCATCTCCAGTGACGTCACCACTGTGTCCTCGCCCCACACCCGACGTTGACCATCTCCAGTGACGTCACCACTGTGTCCTTGCCCCACACCCGACGTTGACCATCTCCAGTGACATCATCACTGTGTCCTCGCCCCACACCCGACATTGATCATCTCCAGTGACATCATCACTGTGTCTTCGCCCCACACCCGACCTTGACCATCTCCAGTGACATCATCACTGTGTTCTCACCCCACACCCGACGTTGACCATCCCCAGTGACATCATCACTGTGTCCTTGCCCCACACCCGTTGACCATTTCCAGTGACATCATCACTGTGTTCTCGCCCCGCACCCGAAGTTGACCATCTCCAGTGACATCATCGCTGTGTCCTCGCCCCACACCCGACTTGACCATCTCCAGTGACATCATCACTGTGTCCTCGCTCCAGACCCGACGTTGACCATCTCCAGTGACATCATCACTGTGTCCTCGCCCCACACCCGACGTTGACCATTTCCAGTGACGTCATCACTGTGTCCTCGCCCCACACCCGACGTTGACCATCTCCAGTGACATCACCACTGTGTCCTCGTTCCGGACCCGACGTTGACCATCTCCAGTGACGTCATCACTGTGTCCTCGCCCCACAGCCCACGTTGAATATCTCCAGTGACATCATCACTGTGTCCTCGCCCCACACCCAACATTGATCATCTCTAGTGACGTCATCACTGTGTCCTCGCCCCACAACCGACGTTGACCATTCCCAGTGACGTCATCACTGTGTCCTTGCCCCGTTGACCATCTCCAGTGACATCATCACTGTGTCCTCGCTCCAGACCCGACGTTGACCATCTCCAGTGACATCATCACTGTGTCCTCGCCCCACACCCGACTTGACCATCTCCAGTGACATCATCACTGTGTCCTCCTCCACAGCCGACGTTGACCATCTCCAGTGACGTCATCACTGTGTCCTCGCCCCACACCCGACGTTGACCATCTCCAGTGACGTCATCACTGTGTCCTCGCTCCACACCCGAGTTGACCATCTCCAGTGACGTCATCACTGTGTCCTCGCCCCACACCCGACGTTGATCATCTCCAGTGACGTCACCACTGTGTCCTCGCCCCACACCCGACGTTGACCATCTCCAGTGACGTCATCACTGTGTCCTCGCCCCACACCCGACGTTGACCATCTCCAGTGACGTCATCACTGTGTCCTCGCCCCACACCCGACGTTGACCATCTCCAGTGACGTCATCACTGTGTCCTCGCCCCACACCCGACGTTGACCATCTCCAGTGACATCATCACTGTGTCCTCGCCCCACACCCGAAGTTGACCATCTCCAGTGACATCACCACTGTGTCCTCGCCCCACACCCGACGTTGATCATTTCCAGTGACATCACCACTGTGTCCTCCCCCACACCCGACGTTGACCATCTCCAGTGACATCACCACTGTGTCCTCGCCCCACACCCGACGTTGACCATTTCCAGTGACATCACCACTGTGTCCTCGCCCCACACCCGTTGACCATTTCCAGTGACATCATCACTGTGTCCTCGCCCCACACCCGACGTGATCCTCGTATCTCTTTCCTTGCATCACTGTCTGGTATAGGAGGAGGGGGAGGGGGAGGGCCACTGCCATGGATCAAAATAAGCTGCAGAAAGTTGTAAAGTCTGCCAGCTTCAGCATGTGCACTGGCCTCCTCAGCACTAAGGACATCTCCAAGAAGCAATGTCTCCAAAAGGTAGCAATGTCACTGAGGACCTCATCATCCAGGACATGCACTATTCTCATTGCTACCATCGGGGACTAATAACTTACACTATATTTGCTCTAGTGACACTTGACAGCAATTTTTTTGAAGGTGTTATTTCATTAGAATTTTTTTTTGGTTGTGATAAACTGCTTGAAGCTTGAAGACTAAATGGGAATGAAGAAAATGAATCTTTAGTGACATGTTGCTCCTCATGGTTTTGTAAGCTTGAACCATGTTGTCAACCAGCTGCACGTAGTTTGGTGCTCTGTCGTTGCCCAGAAAATTTTCAACAACATCCTTGAATGCTTTGTATGTAATTTTCTCTGATCCCACTAGAAGTTCTTCGAATTGCCTGTCATTGATGAACTGTTTGATTTGTCGACCAACAAAAATGCCTTCCTTAATCTTGGCGTCAATTATTCTGGGAAACATCTGTCTCCACTATTGAAATCTTTCATGGAAATTTATAGCCTTTCTAATACCTGTCCTGCCAAGCAGTGTCTGCCCTGCCTCGGTATGACTAGGCATGCCTGGACAAGGTCGAAAACTTTTCAACTTACATTGTGGGAAACATTTTCATCAGAATCAGGTTTATTATCACCGGCATGTGACGTGAAATTTGTTAACTTAGCAGCAGCAGTTCAATGCAATACATAATCTAGCAGAGGAAAAAAAAATTAAAAATAATAAATAAACAAGTAAATCAATTAGTAAATGAATAGATTAAAAAAGTGCAAAAACAGAAATACTGTATATTTTTTAAAAAGTGAGATAGTGTCCAAAGCTTCAATGTCCATTTAGGAATTGGATGGCAGAGGGGAAGAAGCTGTTCCTGAATCACTGAGTGTGTGTCTTCAGGCTTCTGTATCTCCTACCTGATGGTAACAGTGAGAAGAGGGCATGCCCTGGGTGCTGGAGGTCCTTAATAACGGATGCTGCCTTTCCGAGACACTGCTCTCTGAAGATGTCCTGGGTACTTTGTAGGCTAGTGCCCAAGATGGAGCTGACTAGATTTACAACCTTCTGCAGCTTTTTTTGGTCCTCTGCAGTAGCCCCTCCATACCAGAGAGTGATGCAGCCTGTCAGAATGCTCTCCACGCTACATCTATAGAAGTTTTTGAGTGTATTTGTTGACATGCCAGATCTCTTCAAACTCCTCATAAAGTATAGCCACTGTCTTGCCTTCTTTATGACTACATTATTGACGAATTCATAATTGACAAAATATGAATTGAAATAACAAATACAGGTGACTTCAAGAAAAGGGAAATTTCATGGTGACTTTCATGATCAGCACCCTAACATCCATAAGATAGACCCAAACGTATTCAGGAAGCAAAATCTTTGTTGTCCAGTGCAACTTAGCTTGATGTAATCTATATATAGATATAGATTTTTTTTTGTTTTGTAATTTATAATTTTATTAAGTATTGCAAAGTAGTGCTGTTGCAAAAGAACATGTATACAACAAATGCCAGTGATATTAAATCTGATTCTGATTCTCATTGTCGTCTTCCTTTCTTTCACCCTCCTCTCCGACTCCTTATTTTCAGTGGATTTCTGGCTCTCCCTGTGGCAGTTGGTGCCCTCTCTCTGTACCAGGAAACCAGTACAGCTCCCTAACCTGAGTTGCCTTTCTCTGTCAACAGTCTCTGACAGACGTACACCACCTCCGGATGAAGGGCCTCGCCTCGCCCCCACAGGAGATTCCAGGCTTTCTCCAGGCCTCCAGGGACTCGGCCGGGAGCAGCAGCAAGACCTCGTCCTGTGACATTGATGACTTTGTCCTGGTGCCCCACAACAGTCCGACACACTGCTCTGGTAAGTCCCCACCCGCTGTTGCCATGGTGACAGTTGTGAACGACGGTTCTCCACTAACCCTAGGCTCTCATTCATTCCCGGAAGTAATTGTTCCATTGCTGATGGCCTGGGCTCCAGATTCCCCTCGCTCACCCCTCCACTTCTCTCTACTGTAAGACCATAAGGCAAAGGAGCAGAATTAGTCCTTTCATTCCAACGAGTTTGCTCCACCATCATGTATGATTTATTAACCCCTCCTCCTCATTCTCCTGTAACCTTTGACACATACGCTAATCAAAAACTTACCAATCTACGCTTTAAGTTTGCCCAATGACCTGGCCTCCACTGCCATCCATGGCAACGAATTCCACAGATTCACCAACCTCCCGCTAATGAAATTCTTTCTCTTCACTGTTCGAAAGGGACGTCCTTGTTCTGGCCCAGGGAGTCCCAACCATCTTTATGCTATGGACCCCTACCATTAACTGAGGGGTCTGTGGACCCCAGTTTTGGAACTCCTGATCTAGAGTGAGGCCCTTTGAGCTGAGGCCCGCATCATGCCTCTAGGGCATTTGTGGAAATGTGTTATCCAGCAGCAGGACCGGGACCTGCTGTTGTCTGATCAAGGGGCCAGGCGCTGGACCAGGGCCTGTTGTCCGATAGAGGGTCCAGGCCACTGGATCAGGAGCTGCTGTTGTCCGATCGAGGGACCAGGCCGCTGGACCAGGGCCTGCTCTTATCCAATCGAGGGGCTGGGCCATTGGACCAGGACCTGCTGTTGTCCGTTCGAGGGTCAAGGCCGCTGACCAGGGCCTGTTGTCCGATAGAGGGTCCGGGCCACTGGACCAGGAGCTGCTGTTGTCCGATCAAGGGGCCAGGGCGCTGGACCAGGGCCTGCTCTTCAAGGACAGTATGTATTGCATCCAGTTCTGGTCACCCCGCTATAGGAAAGATGTTCAAGCTTTGGAGAGGGTGCAGAAGAAGTTTACCAGGATGCTGCCTGGTTCAGAGGGCATGTGCTATCATGAGAGGCTGGATAAACTTGTGTTGTCTTCTCTGGAGCATTGGAGATTGAGGGGAGATCTGGTAGAGGTTTATAAGATTATGAGAGGCATAGATAGAGTAGACAGGGAGTATCTGTTTCCCAGGGTTGAAATGTCTAATACCAGAGGGCATGGATTGAAGGTGAGAGAGAATAGGTTCAAGGGGGATGTGAGGGGTAAGTTTTTTACTCGGGGTGGTGGATGTCTGGAATGTGCTGCCTGGTCTGATGGTAGAGGCAAATACATTAGAGGCTTTTAAGGGACGTTTGGATAGACACACGGATGTGAGGAAGATGGAGGGATAGGGACATGGTGTAGGTAGGAGAGATACATTTTCGGGTATATTTGATTTGTTTGTTAGCTGGTACAGCACAACACTGTGGGCTGAATGGCCTATTCCTGTGTTATAGTGTTCTATAGTCCTTGTTTTACAATATGACAGTGCACTTATTAAAGACTTATTGACTTATTAAAGCGGGATAGAGGTTGCTGTCCTTGTTGAGCACCTCTACTCCATCCGCCAAAAGCGTAATTTCCCATTGGACATACATTTTAATTCTCATTCCCATTTCTGTTCCGCCTTGTCAGTCCATGACCTCCTCTTGTGCCACGATGAGGCCACTCTCAGGGTGGAGGAGCAACACCTCATATTCCATCCGGGTAGCCTCCAACCTGATGGCATGAACATCGAATTCGCCTTCCCTGTAATCTTTTTTCCTCCTCCTCCCCGCTTCTTCTATACCCCACTCTGACCTTTAACCTCTTCTCACCTGCCTGTCACTTCCCTCTGGGACCTCTCCTCCTTCCATTTCTCCCATGGTCCACTCTCCTCTCCTGTCGGATTCCTTCCTCTCCAGCCCTTTACCTTTCCCACCCACCTGGCTTCACCTATCACCTTCTAGCTTTCCTCCTTCCCCTCTCCCCACCTTTTTATTCTGGCATCTTCCCCCTTCCTTTCCAGTCCTGATGATGTGCCTCGGCCCTAAATGTTGACTGTTTATTCATTTCCATCAACGTTGCCCGACCTGCTGAGTTCCTCCAGTATCTTGTGTGTGCTGCTCTGGATTTTCAGTGTCTGCAGATTTTCTTGTGTTTGAGATAAGCTGCCCTTGAGCCCGGTAATATGTGCTTTCAGGCTTTTGTATCTTCTGCCCAGTGGGAGAGGGGAGAAGAGAATACCCGGAGTGGGTGAGGTCATTGATTACGGTGGCTGCTTTACTGAGGCAACAAGAAGTGTAGACACAGTCCCTGAAAATAAGAACCTTACCACCTCCTTGTGATCCAACTTTTGACCTTTTGGGTAGCCTCCAACCTTTCCAGCATGAACATGGATTTCCCTAACTTCTGGAATTTTCTCACCCCTTCCTTCTTCTCTCTTTTTCCATTCCCAATTTGTTTCCCCTCTCATCCCTTCTCTTGTCCTCAGCTGCCCATCATCTGGTGTTTATCTGCCTTTCTCTGTCCTCTCCTATCAGATTCCTTCTTCTTTAGCCCTTTGACTTTTCCACTAATCCCCTCCCATGTTTTTACTTCACTTGTCTCACCTATCATCTGTCAGCTTTTACTCCTTCCCCTCTCCCCACATTCTTATTCTGGCATCTACCTGCTCCCCCCCACCCCCCCTCCACCTTCCTTTCCAGTCCTGATGAAGATCCTCGGCCCAAAACATCGACTGTATATTCCTCTCCATAGGTGCTGCCTGATCTGCTCAGTTCCTCCAGCATTTTGTGTGTGCTGCTTTTGATACTCAGTGTCTTGGTCCCCGTGGATGAAATCTGTTACCAGGGGACTTGGAGTTACTGTGTCAAATCAGCATTGTTGTAGTTCCCGTACTTTTCAGCTCCGTTACCCGGACATCAGGAGAGTAAATGAGGCAGATCTAGACCAGGCTGTGATTGTGTTCTATTCATTAAAGTGAGGGTTGTGGGGGGGGGGCATGTTTCTGGATTCCGTAAAGCAATAAGACATGGGAGCAGAATTAGGCCATTTGGCCCATTGATTCTGCTCCACCATTTCATCATGGCTGACCATTTTCCTGCTGTCTCCCTGTAACCTTTAACACCCTTACTAATCAAGAACCTATTACTCTTCACTTTAATATTCCTGTGGTCCAAGACTCCTCCACTATAGGAAATATCCTCTCCATGTACATTCTATCTCAAGCAGTGGTTCCTAGCCTTTTTTATGCCATGGACCAATACCATGAAACAAGGGGTCTGTGGACCCCTGGTCTAGACCATTCAATATTCAATAGATTTCAGTGAAATCCACCCGCCAATTCTACAGAGTACCAGAGTGTGTGGTGTTCCATGTAACTAGAGTTTACTGAGTCAGAAAGCACAGGAGAAGACTCTTCTTTGTCAGTACAATCCCATTCACCACTCACCTCCACATGGGGGAACTCTACAGCAGCCAGTTAACCAGGATCCACAGGAGGTTCAGAAGAATGATTCCAGAAATGAAAGGGTTAACGTATGAGGAACACGTGGTGGCTCATGGCTGGTGCTCGCTAGAGTTCAGAAGAATTGGGGAGGATCTAATTGGGAAGCGAGAGGGAAGCACCAGAGAGACATTCTGTAATAATTAATAAACCAATTGTTTGGAATCCAATGACCTTGCCTGGTTTCTCAGGACTGGGGGTGTTTGTACCCACACCACCCTCCCCAAGCCCTTGGCACGTGTCCTCTGCCACCCGTCGCACACCCCTCCCGGGATCTCCACCCTCACCATTCCCAGCAGCCTTTGCTCCCGTCTGATTTACAAGTTTGCTCTCCGCTTCACATTGACAAATACAGTACTGTGCAAATGTCTCAAGGCATCCCAGCTATAAAGATGTGTCTAAAATTTGTGCACATTACTATCTGTACTGGAGCTGAGGGTACAACTGAGGGAATAAACCTCCCCTGAAAGCTTGGTTCACTGGTTCATTGGCAACACCAGCAGCAGGGGAGGTGCACGGCCTCGGTTGTAGTGTGGACTAAGCTTCAAGCCTGCAGAGAGACGCCTAAGGCAGTCTGAAAGAGAGCAGAGGCAGGGCAGGCATGCTGGAGTCCTTGGCTGGCCCCTCCTGTTGGTACTGCTCTCCAGTGTTCGCTCGGTGAAAGACAAGGTGGACTGCCTCCGTCTACAGACTACTGCAGGTTTGTCCTTGCCAACAATCCAGGCACAATCAATCTACTGGACAGGACAGGAACTTATTTTGTGTGACTGTATGTTTACTGCTGTCTTATATACACTATATCTGTCTTGTGCTGTGTATGACTTTTGGTATTGTGTTTTGCACCTTGGCCGCAGAGTAACGCTGTTTCATTTGGCTGTACATATGGGTATTCACATATGATTGAATGACAACTGAAGTTGAAACTGAGCTCTTTCCTCAGGTGAGCTGCTGACTGACAGCCTGACAGGACGGACAGTAATTGACAGCCTTAACTACAGCAGGTAGGTCTTCCATACATCGTTCCAACACAGCAGGCAGACACTCCGGAATACCGGAGCCTGGGTTTAACTCGGCAGCTCCCATATCTTCGTGTCAGCCCTGCCAGTCTCCACCCAGCTAACAGGAACCAGCTACCACTCATTTCCAACTCATTACCTGCAGCCTATTTGAACCCACAGCCCTTGTTACCCATCAAACCGGCCAGCCTCAAACAATTGCTCCTAGCCTCCAGTTACCTTGTTGCCTTGTCGTGTTAAGTATCTGTTCTGTCTTGTTTTGTGTGCCCCCCCCCGTGGCTTGTTATTTTGCAGATTACAGTATTATTAAAGATATCGCTCATCACTAAATCGTCTCTGCTGCTCTGCATCTTCGTCAAGTTTCCTCTAAATTTCCTGGCACCTTGTGCTTTGTCCCAGCCAGCCTGGTCCTCCTCAACCATGACTGTGATCACCCGCATCATAAGACGTGGCACATAACGAACGAACGAGAGTTCAGTTAAGCAGATATTAAGTTCCAAGGCCATGACAAAGTAGATTGTGAGGTGAAGAGTCCAAAAGAAACTCCAACAAGTATTTATTTAGCCTCTTGCAACTGGACCCGTCCCAGAGTGAGCCAAGTGAATTCACGTTCGACTCTCTCCATTGCACGTATCTTTATCTAAGGGGACCAAAACTGCACACAGAAATCAGATTCCCTATCATTCCATCGGTATCTGCCATGGGCGATCATGTTATATATGATCATGATTGTTCTTGGCAAACTTTTCTACAGAATTGGTTTTGCCATTGTCTTCTTCTGGGCAGTGTCTTTACAAGACGGGTGACCGCAGCCATTATCAATACTCTTCAGAGATTGTCTGCCTGGTGTCAGTGGTCACATGACCAGGACTTGTGATCTGCACCAGCTGCTCCCATGGTCACCTGACCCTGATCGGGGTGGGGGGGCTATGCAGGTGCTACACCTCGCCCAAGGGTGACCTGCAGGCTAGTGGAGGGAATGAGCACCTTACACCGCCTTTGGTAGAGACATATCTCCACCCTGCCACTCTATGCAGTTCTAATAATATTCCTGAATTTCACAACCCCAACCAGCATTCACTGGACAATTTTTTTTTTGGGAGTGTTGTATCCTCAAAGTTTTTTTTTTGCTTATGATAGACCACTTGAAGCTGAACACAAGTATAATTTCAGACTACTTGTATCACGTAGGAATTTGGAGAAACAAGAAATTAACTTTTATTGAATATAGTATGTTTAATTGTATAATGGTACTGACACCTTGCAATAGTTCAACTAAGTTAAAAATGTTTTGTTGATTATTTTCATTTGTGCTTAGTGTCTGAGGCTTCTTGCTTTAGCGTCCAACAATAATCAGCCAACATTGATGGATTCCAGTTGCCCTGATACCATTTCTCCATGACTGCAATGTCTCACCATGCTCATCACTGACAGTGCCAAAATTGGCAGGGAAGAAATCTAAATGGGAATGCAGAAAATGAATCTTTAGTGACATGTTGCACTTCATGGTTTTGTTTGCTTGAACCATGTTGTCAACCAGCTGCATGTAGTTTGGTGCTCTGTCGTTGCCCAGAAAATTTTCAACAACATCCTTGAATGCCTTCCATGTGATTTTCTCCGGTCCCACTAGAAGTTCTTCAAATTGCCTGTCATTGATGACCTGTTTGATTTGTGGACCAACACAAATGCCTTCCTTAATCTCAGTTATTCTGACTTGAATTATGAATTGAAATAACAAATATAGGTGATTTTAAAAAAATGGAGCATGAAAGGGAAATTTCATGGAGATTTTCATGATCAGCAGCCCAAAATCCATAAAATACACCCAGAAGTACTCAGTAGGCAAAAGCTTTGTTGTCCAGAGTCATTAGAGTGGTTGGAATGCCATCGTCATTCTAATTTGCTGTGTTTGGTGTATGGTAGAGTTAATCTGTCTTGTCTCCTTTCTCCCTCCAGCGGCTCCCTCTTAACGTCCACTGGCCAGGGAAGTCACGGGGAGCCACTCTCTCCCTCCGCGTCCTGCAGCAGTTCCCCAAGCCCCTCAGGGTAAGCTCAGTGCCATCTTGAACCAAGCCGGCTGTTGGTGGAATATTTGTTGCTGTGACGTCTATTGAACATCTGGTGGTTGCCTGAAGAAATCTTTTGGCACATTAGCCTTGATAAATGAAAGTACTGAGTACAGGAGATGGGATGTTATGTTGAAGCTGTATGAGACATCGGTGAGGCCTAATTTGGAGTATTGTGTGCAGTTTTGGTCACCTACCTACAGGAAAGATGTAAACAAGATTGAAAGAGTACAGAGAAAGTGATCAAGGATGTTGCCAAGACTGGAGGACCTGAGTTGTAAGGAAAGATTGAACATGTTAGAACTTTATTCTTCAGAACATAGAAGATGAAAAGAGATTTAATAGAGATATACAAAATTATGAAGGGTGTAGATATGGTAAATGCAAGCAGGCTTTTTTCCTCTGAGGGTGATTGTGACTATAACCAGAGGTCGTTGGTTTAGGGTGAAAGGTGAAATGTTTAAGGGGAACATGAGGGGAAACTTCTTCACTCAGAGGGTGGTGAGAGTGTGGAATGAGCTGACAGCACAAATGGTGCATGCAAGCTCAATTCCAACATTTAAAAGAAGTTTGGATAGATACATGGATGGAAGGGCTATGGTCCCGGTCAATGAGAGCAGCTTAATTGGGTCAGCATGGACTAGCTGGGCTGAAGGGCCTGTTTCTGTGCTGTACTTTTCTGTGACTCTAAGATCTGATTTCTGATGAGTTCGAATCTGGTATCGAAGTGCCTGAGGAGCTCTCTAAATGTCACAGAGGCTGACTTAACTTCTGGTGCTCTTTACAATTAAGGAGTGTGCAGGCTCATGAGAATGATCCTAGGCATGAAGGGGTTAATGTTGAGGAACATTTAATGGCTCTGGGCCTGTACTTGCTAGAATTTGGAAAAATGAGTGAAGATTTAATTGATACCAATCGAATATTGAAAGTCCTGGATAAAGTGGATGTGCAGAGGATGTTTCCTGTAGTGGGGATTGCAGGACCAGAATAGAAACACGACTGTCGGTGTGATATGACTGTGCTATGTCTTTCAGTCGGCCAAACCAGGAGCTGATTGCCACCTATGAAGCCACCGTTCCCATCCCTGTGCCCACCCAGGTTCTCAACTACCAGCGAATCGAGCAGAATCTCCAATCTCCGAAACGCGGTTTCCTGCCAAGGTATGGTATCCCCAGGAGATGGCCAGACCACGGTTAGCTACCGCCATACCCTGCGCCTGATAAGCAGCATTCCGTAAATATTCTCGTTTCCATTCATTGTCCTTATTCCACAGGTTTATTGTCACTGATATCTGTAAAGATTAGTTTGATTTCTCACATGTACATCAAAACATCGAAACATACCGCGAAACGCATCGTTTGCGTCAACTTCCAACACAGCCCGAGCATGCACTGGGGGCAGCCCACAAATGTCACCATGTTTCCAGCACCAACATAGCATGCCCAGAATCTTACTAACCTTAACCTGTACGTATAGCATGCCCACAATCTTACTAACCTTAACCTGTACGTATAGCATGCCCACAATCTTACTAACCTTAACCTGTACGTATAGCATGCCCACAATCTTACTAACCTTAACCTGTACATATAGCATGCCCACAATCTTACTAACCTTAACCTGTACATATAGCATGCCCACAATCTTACTAACCTTAACCTGTACATATATCATTTACGTATATCCTGTACGTATAGCATGCCCACAATCTTACTAACCTTAACCTGTACATATAGCATGCCCACAATCTTACTAACCTTAACCTGGGATATATCATTTACGTATATCCTGTACGAATAGCATGCCCACAATCTTACTAACCTTAACCTGTACATCTCTGGAAAGTGGGAGGCAACCAGAGCACCCAGAGAAAACCCACACAATCAGGGGAGAACGTACAAACTCCTACAGACAGTAGCGAGAATTGAAAGTTCGAAGTTCCAAGTAAATTTATTGTCAAAGTACATAGATGTCATCATATACAAGCCTGAGATATGTTTTCATGTCGGTATACTCAATTAATCCATAATAAGATCATTGTCATAATAGAATCAATGAAAGACCGCACCAACTAGGCTGGGCATTCAACCAGTTTGCAAAAGACAACAAACTTTGCAAGTACAAAATGACAGAAATAATAATAAATAAATAATCAATAAATGTCAAGAACATAAGGTGAAGTATCCTGGCAATGGGTCCATAGGTTGTGGGAACATTTCGTTGATAGTCAAGTGAAGTTGAGTGATGTTACCTACTTTGGTTCAAGAGCCAGATGGTTGAGGGGTAATAACTGTTCCTTAGCTGGTAGTGTGGGTTCTGGGGCTCCTGTACCCCCTTCCTGATGCAGCATCAAGAAGCGAACATGGCCTAGATGGAGGAGGTTCCTGATGACGGATGCTGCTTTTCTGCGACAGTGCTCCACGTTCGCGGAAAATTGTGCTCAATGGTGGACAGGGTTTTCCCCGTGACGAACTGGGCCACAGCCAAGATTTTTTGTAGGATTTTCCATTCAAGGGCATTGGTGTTTCCATACCAGGCTGTGCTGCAGCCAGTCAGTATACTCTCCACCACACATCTGCGGTACACTGTCTAGTTCCATATCGAGACACCGATCACTGTGCATTGGTCCTCAGTATAAATTAGGATAGAGCTTGCAAAAAGGTATTACAATAATTGTGGGCAATTTTAATGATAATTACACTGGACAACCATTTTTTTGTTCGGAAGTGTTGGTTCCTCAGAATATTTTTTTTGTTTATCATAGACCACTTGAAGCTGAACACAAATATAATTTCAAATTATTTGTATCACGTAGGAATTTGGAGAAACAAGAAATTAACTTTTATTGAATATAATGTGTTTAATTGCATAACAACGCTTTGCAATAGTTTAACTAAGCTAAAAATGTTTTGTTGATGATTTTCATTTGTACTCAGTGTCTGAGGCTTCACGCTTAAATATCCAACAATAATCAGCCAGTATTGATAGATTCCAGTTGCCCTGATACCCTGAATCAGAATCAGGTTTCTCCACAACCACAATGTCCTGGTGAAACCTCTCACCGTGCTTGTCACTGACAGTGCCAAGATTTGCAGGGAAGAAGTCTAAATGGGAAAGCAGAAAATGAATCTCCAAACTAAAGGTGTAGCTATGGGCAACCGTATGGGTCCTAGCTATGCCTGCCTTTTTGTTGGCTTTGTGGAACAATCTATGTTCCAAATCTATTCTGGTATCTGTCCCCCACTTTTCCTTCGCTACATCGACGACTGCATTGGCGCTGCTTCCTGCACGCATGCTGAGCTCATTGACTTTATTAACTTTGCCTCCAACTTTCACCCTGCCCTCAAGTTTACCTGGTCCATTTCCGACACTTCGCTCCCCTTTCTAGATCTTTCTGTCTGTATCTCTGGAGACAGCTTATCGACTGATGTCTACTATAAGCCTACTGACTCTCACAGCTATCTGGACTATTCCTCTTCTCACCCTGTCTCTTGCAAAAACACCATCCCCTTCTCGCAATTCCTCCGTCTCCACCGCATCTGCTCTCAGGATGAGGCTTTTCACTCCAGGACGAGGGAGATGTCCTTTTTTATAGAAAGGGGCTTCCCTTCCTCCACCATCAACTCTGCTCTCAAACGCATCTCCCCCATTTCACGTACATCTGCTCTCACTCCATCCTCCCGTCACCCCACCAGGAATAGGGTTCCCCTGGTCCTCACCTACCACCCCACCAGCCTCCGGGTCCAACATATTATTCTCCGTAACTTCCGCCACCTCCAACGGGATCCCACCACTAAGCACATCTTTCCCTCCCCTCCTCTCTCTGCATTCCGCAGGGATCACTCCCTACGCGACTCCCTTGTCCATTTGTCCCCCCCATCCCTCCCCACTGATCTCCCTCCTGGCACTTATCCGTGTAAGCAGAACAAGTGCTACACATGCCCTTACACTTCCTCCCTCACCACCATTCAGGGCCCCAGACAGTCCTTCCAGGTGAGGCGACACTTCACCTGTGAGTCGGCTGGGGTGATATACTGCGTCCGGTGCTCCCGATGTGGCCTTATATATATTGGCGAGACCCGACGCAGACTGGGAGATCGTTTTGCTGAACACCTACGCTCTGTCCGCCAGAGTAAGCAGGATCTCCCAGTGGCCACACATTTTAATTCCACATCCCATTCCCATTCTGACATGTCTATCCACGGCCTCCTCTACTGTAAAGATGAAGCCACACTCAGGTTGGAGGAACAACACCTTATATTCCGTCTGGGTAGCCTCCAACCTGATGGCACGAACATTGACTCCTCTAACTTCCGCTAATGCCCCACCTCCCCCTGGTACCCCATCCGTTATTTATATACACACATTCTTTCTCTCACTCTCCTTTTTCTCCCTCTGACCCTCTGAATATACCCCTCACCCATCCTCTGGGTCCCCCACCCGTCCTTCTTCCCGGACCTCCTGTCCCATGATCCTCTCATATCCCCCTTTGCCAATCACCTGTCCAGCTCTTGGCTCCATCCCTCCCCCTCCTGTCTTCTCCTATCATTTTGGATCTCCCCCTCCCCCTCCCACTTTCAAATCTCTTAATAACTCTTCCTTCAGTTAGTCCTGACGAAGGGTCTCAGCCTGAAACGTCGACTGCACCTCTTCCTAGAGATGCTGCCTGGCCTGCTGCGTTCACCAGCAACTTTGATGTGTGTTGCTTGAATTTCCAGCATCTGCAGAATTCCTGTTGTTAATGAACCTTTAGTGACATGTTGCACTTCATGGTTTTGTATTCTTGAAGCATGTTGTCAACCAGCTGCATGTAGTTTGGTGCTCTGTAGTTGCCAAGAAAATTTTCATCTTCCTTGAATGCCTTCCGTGCGATTTTCTCTGGTCCCTCTAGAAGTTCTTTAAATTGCCTGTCACTGTTGACCTGGTTGACTTGTGGACCAACAAAATGCCTTCTTTAATCTTGGCATCAGGTATTCTGACTTGAATTATAAATTGAAATAACAAAAATTGGTGATTTTTTATAATATGGTGCATGATTGGGAAATTTCAAGATTTTCATGATCAGCAGCTCAAAATCATTAAGCTGCACCCAAAAGTATTCAGGAATCAAAATCTTTGTTGTCCAGTGCTATTGAACAAATAAAAATGCCAATGGTGGTTTCGAGAATGAGTTCGTATTCTAGTAGGTCTCTTCATTGAGGACCCAGTCAGGGAGCAGGAAAAACCTGCTGAGTTGCTCCAGCATATTGTGTGTGTAGCCGGGGGACGGGTTCCTTTCTTACTCTGTACGAGGAAGGGTTAATTAATAAGTTCTTAATAGGAGATCCTTTAGGAAAGAGCCATCATAGCTTGGCGGGATTTCAAATTTAGTTTAATGTTGAGAAGCCAGCAAGGAAGTGAGCCTCTACGGGAGAGATGTTACATCTACAACGGCAACAGGACTGTGACAGATGGTGTTGAATTAAAAGTCAAAATCAGAATCAGTTTTAATATCACAGGTGTATGTTGTGAAATTCGTTGTTTTGAGCCAGCAGTACAATGCAATACGGTCTGACCAATGCCTTATAAATCCTCAATATTACATCCTTGCTTTTATATTCTAGTCCTCTCGAAATAAATGCTGTCTATTACCTTCCACACCACCAACTGAACCTGCAAGTTAAACTTTCTGGATTGCTGCACGAGGGCTCCCAAGTTCCTTTGCACCTCAGATTTTTGAAATTTTCTCCCCATTTAGAAAATAGTCTACATCTTTATTCCTTCTACCAAAGTGCATGACCATACACTTCCCAACACTGTATTCCATCTGTCACTTCTTTGCCCATTAAGTCCTTTGAGTCATCGAGCATTGAAGAGTACGGTACAGGGACAAGCTCTTTGTCCCATTGGAAAGGTTTAGAAGGTAATGGGCCAAACATGGAAACGTGGGACAAACTTGGGCACCCTGGCTATATATATGTACCTAAAACTTTTGCACAGTACTGTAAAGTTAATCTTTAAATCTTTATCTTTAACCTTTAGATCGGAGGCATTTGGAAGGTCCTGCAGCACAAATCCACTGGGATTCAATAAAACAGGAGCGTCCCCTCCTCAGTACGGAGACCAGGGCGCCACACACCATCGAGCGCCATCTTCGGGAAGTTTCAACCTTTACCCACCCTTGCCACAAGGTAGGCTGATCAGTGAATCTTCCGCTGGGCACTCCGCGAGCAGACATCCCTAGCTGGAGTGTGCACACCTAGTGTGTCATGCTCTGAGTGAAGGGCCGTAAATCAAAGTAAATTTTATTATCAGAGTACATTTATGTCACCATATACAACCCTGAGATTCATTTTCTTGCAGGCATTCTCAGCAAATCTACAGAATAGTAACTATAACAAGGTCAATGAAAAATCAACCTGAGTTCAGAAGACAACAAACTGTGTAAATGCAAATATAAATAAATAGCAATAAATAATAAGAACATGAGATAATGAGATAAGAGTCCTTAAAATGAGATCATTGGTGTGAGAACATCTCAAGTGAGTGAAATTATCTCCTTTTGTTCAAGAGCCTGTTGGTTGAGGGGTAGTAACTGCTCTTGAACCTGGTAGAATGAGTCCGTCTACCTGGTGGCAGCAGTGAGAGTATGGCCTGACGATGGATGCTGCTTTCCTGTGATAGTGTTTCATGTAGATGTGCTCAGTGGCTGGGAGGGCTATACCCGTGATGTACTGGGCTGTATCCACTACCTTTTGTAGGATTATCCGTTCAAGTGCATCTACAGTGCACTGTCTTGTTCCATGCCTCACACACGCGCACACACACACCACCCGTTAGCAAAATTTATTATTACTTCGTTGCCCGCGGTTCTGGCTGCCTGGGTGCAGGAAAGGTATCATCGAGCTTAGAAGAGTGCAAAGGAGATTTAAAAGAGTGTTACCAGGACTGGAGGGATTGAGTTATAAAAACAGAGGAAACATGAGCAGTGGATGTGATGTTTTATCCACTCCATCTGCCAAAAGTGGAACCTCCCGGTGGCCAAACATTTAAATTCCTATCCCCGTCCATGCTCGACGTGTCGGTCCACGGCCTCCTCTTGTGTCACGATGAGGCCACCCTCAGGGTGGAGGAGCAGCACCGTATATTCCGTCTGGCACGAACATTGATTTCTCCTTCCGGTGGGAAAGATAGCGGGCTGGAGAGGAAGGCATCTGATAGGAGAGGAGAGTGGACCACAGGAAAAAGGGAAAGAGGAGGGTCACCAGGCAGGTGAGGAGAGAAGTGGGGAATAGAAGAAGAGGGGAGGGAAAAATGTTTTTACAGTAGAGGAGAAGGGGCAGTGCAGGCTGACAACGAGGTGCAAGTCCATGATGAGGTAGATTGTGTGGTCCAGGATTCATCTAATACCAGGGATACTGTCCTGGTTCAAGCTGACGCTGGTGAATCTCAGCAACTTCTGGCTGGTGGCTGATGAAACAAGGAAGACGACTAAATGCTTTGTTAATCACACTTTTTCTGGTAAACGATCATCGCAAGCAACGGTCTGTAACCTCCCTTTGGACTTGGGGGCAATTCGGTGTGGCAGAGCCGAGGCAAGGCAGTGGGACCATTGCCAAGAGCGAGGAAGGCCCGAGGTTCATTCAACTTAAGCGCCAGGCCGAATCAGAAAGGTTGGGCACAGGCCCTGTGCAGATCGAAGCGAATGAACCCAATGTTCGGATGCTGATGTAGGCGCCGGGCCAGATTGAAAAGGTCAGGGTGTCGCAGCCTGAGATGGGGGATGGACTGGTTCAGTATTCTGGTCCGTGACGTTTACTCGGCTCTGCATAGGACTAAGGGTTCAAGGACGGACTCCCTTCGTGGACTTCAGTTCAGAATGCTTGCGATTACGGTTTGCATGTCTCCAAGAGGACCACAACCTTAGAGGCTTGTGTGCCTCGATAACCCGGAGAGCTATGTTGGCTGGAGTCGGGGCTTCATGCTTTGGCTGTTGGTAGGGTCACCCATGCCAAACAGGTCACAGGGTAAAGGTCAGACTGAGAGTGGTCCACCGGTCCTCCAGGTTTGCGGGTTCAGCTCAGGGTTAACACCCCTGACTGGTTAAACAAAATTGTCACAGAAACAGTAATGAAAAATTTTTCTACATCTGAGTGAGACGGTATTCCTGAGTCTCCACCCGGGACTTGCGTGACTGACAGTAGTGAAAACCGAGAGGAAGCTACTGGCGTGATGAAGGAAGCTGTGAACACTGCCAGAGATGGAGACCCTTCACTGCTACCCTAAACGCCTGTAGTGTAACAGGCAGTAAGTATCGTTTGAACAATTTGTTTTTTCCCTCTTTGCACATTGGGTGTTCAGCAGTCTTGTATTTATATATATGAGTTCTTTTGGGTTTCTTTGTTCTGTGGCTGCCTGCAGGGAAACAAACTGCAAGGTTGAATAATGTATACATACTTTGATAGTAAGTGTACTTTGAACTTTCAATAATCAGAATTAGAATCAATCACTGACATATATAATGTGAAATTTGTTGTTTTGCAGCAAAGACGTAACAATTGCGCTAACTTACAATATAATCAATAATTCGAATGAAGGAAGAGTGAGATGGCGTTCATGGACCATTCAGAAATGGCTCCTGTGCCTCCTCCCTGGTGGTTGTAATGAGAAGAGGGCATGTTCCATTTGGAGTCTGAGGAGGTTTGGTCTGTCACTAAAGACAGTTGCAAATTTCTACAGATGTACTATGGAGAGCATTCTAACTGGCTGCATCACCGTCTGGCATGTCGTGGGGAGCACAACTGCACAGGATCGAAGGAAGCTGCAGAGAATTGTAAACTCAGTCAGCTCCATCATGGGCACCAGCCTCCGTATTGTCCAGGACCTTTTCAAGGAGCGATGCCTCAAAAAGGCAGCATCCATCATTAAGGACCCCCATCACCCAGAACATGCCCCCTTCTCATTGCTACCAACGAGGAGGTACAGGAGCCTGAAGGCACACACTCAATGATTCAGGAACAGCTTCTTCCCCTCTGCCATCTGATTTCTGAATGGAGATTGAACCCATGAACACTACCTCACTACTTTTTTATTTCTATTCTTGCAGTATATATTTAACTATTTAATAGATACAGTATATATTTACTGTAATTCACAGTTTTGTTCTATATTATTATGTATTTCATTGTACAGCTGCCACAACGTTAACAAGTTTAATGACATATGCTGATGATATTAAACCTGATTCTGATTGTGATTCAATGGGGTAGGCGCTGTTCTTCAGCCTGGTAGTACGTACTTTAAGGTTTTTGTATCTCCTTCCCTATTGGCCATGTGCCCAGCGGTTAAGGCGTTCGTCTAGTAATTTGAAGGTCGCTAGTTCGAGCCTCAGCTGTGGCAGCGTGTTTGTGTCCTTGAGCAAGGCACTTAATCACACGTTGCTCTAGTGTCTGTGCGAGGAGTGGCGCCCCACCCAGACTTCCAATCTGCGCCTTGTAAGGTGTGAAAATGCCCAGTGCAGGCCTCTCATGGTCTGAGTCGACGTTCCCCTTCCCTATGGAAGGGGGAAGAACAGGGAATGTCCGGGATGGGAAGGGTCATGGTGATGTTGGCTGCTTTTCCGAAGCAGATTTAACCCGGAGTGAGGGGCAGCCAGGGGTGATACCGTGCACTGAAGGTAATGGATTTCTGTTTTGAAACCAGGTGTCCTGGCACCAGAACCTCACCAGCATGGACTGGGCTCCAGGCTGCACAGTGCGCCCAATCTTTCCGACACACTGCACTACCAACAGAAGATGAAGAAGCAATATTCTGAGCCGCTGGTGGCCGGTATGACCCAGCCTGTCCAGAGTCCACCGCAGCAGGTGCTCGGGCAGCAGTCCTGCAGACAGATGAAGCTGTCCCCCAAGCTCTCCGAGTTAATTCAGAGGAGCCCACTCCCCACCATCGTGGGATCACCAACGAAGGTAACATTGCTGGTGTGAACCTGGGGAAAGGTTATTCTTCTGGAGGGGCTCAGCAGGTCAGGCAGCATCTATGGAGGGGAATAAACGGTCAACGTTTGGGGCTGACTCTTCATCAGGACTGGAAAGGAAGGGGGCAGCGGCCAGAATAAGAAGGTGGGGGGTGAGTGATAGGTGAGGGGCTGTGCATGGACTGACATGAGGCTAAATGGTGGTCACAACTGCACTCTGAACCAAAATCAGGTTTATTATCACTGATTTATAAGATGTGAAATTTAGCAGGTTAGGCAGTATCTATGAAGGAAAGTAAATGGTCAGATTTCAGGCTGAAGCCCTTCATCAGAACTGGAAAGATTCAATGGTTCAATTTAATATCAGAGAATGTATACAGTTGACAACCTGAAATTCTTACTCTTCACAGACATCCACCAAACATGAAAAACCCCAGAGAATGAATGACAGAAAAACATTAGAACCCTAAAGTGCCCCTGCTCCCTCCCACGCACGAGCAACAGCCTCCTTTCTACCCCAGCTGCCTCAACGGGAAGATCAGCTCCCCACCAGCCACCGCGCAGTAGCAAAGCCCCCAAAGAGACCAAGATCTAGAGTCCATCAGAAAACTACTGTCCGTCCCAACAGTTTGACATCCCAGAAGCGCTCTCTCTCACCAACGAGGGAGATCACTCCTACCACACCAGACAGGAGGTCAACAGCTCACTGATTTCATGTTAACCAACTACAGCACTTATTTCACCAGCAGCATATACTGTTGTCTCAACGTTTCGATCTCCGACGACACTTCATTCAGTGACGCTGGCGAGGAATCAGGTCGTCCACGAAGGCACGCGGCTTCCAGGCTGCACCTGGAGATATCAAAAACGCTAGGCCCCTCGGCGAGCTCCGAGACCAGGGACTCACAACCGTGAAGAATCACGTTTTGAGTGCAGCTGTAGATCGCCAACTCCGACAGTACCCCATTCACCTCAAGAGTTAAGAAAAGACATAAAAGAGACAAAATTAAACTGTCTCACAGATGAACTGGAGGAAATCGCCCTCTGGTGCCATCTCTAGCTTCTCCTTTAGTGAAAGGAAAGGTCAGAGAAGCCAGAATAATAAATAATACAAATGTTGGTGGGGAGGAGAAGCCTGTTGTCTATTTAGTATTTCAATAATATTTGAGTAATCTTCTATATATTTTGTTTGGAGCAGTTAAGCTTCAAAGCGAACTGTATGCTTTTAAACCGAATGAACTCAGCAAAATTGGGGCACTTGCTTCTCATTGGCTGTTTCATTGGCTTCAAAATACTGTTCCAATAGCTCAGTATACATGAGCCAATTATCCATTGTGTAATCAAACTCGTCAGTCTTTCTGATGGAGCCAGCCATTTCTGTTTTTTTAAATGATTATTATCATGTACATTACTCACACTTTATCAACCCTGAGTTCTTCCATTTACGGCCTTTTTTTCAGAACAAAACTTGATCGTGTCTTCTCTTCCAAAGTATATGTGCCACGATGCTTTTTTTTAAACTTGACTGTCTCTCCATATGCTGGACTCCATCTTTTACTCAACTTCCCTTTGCGTTTTTTTCAGCTCAAACATTTCACTGCAGTTTTAACAGGTTGGTAGCCATATCGGGTTCACTTTAAAAGTACCTCTTCACCAATCTTATGTTTTTGTAACTTCAAAACATTAAATTAATTCAAATGAAAGACAGAAGTCGAAAAATACAGGTGTAGTTTGAGTTTACTTTGGGCGAGGCACACAGGTATCATGTGGTAATGTGATGACGTTTGCAATTAGTGTATTTTTACATAGAACCTGTAATTAATTATTTAAATGAACGAGAATGCTTAATCGAACAATATACAATGCCTGTAAAAAGTATTGAACTCCTTGGAAATTTCATGTTTTATTGTTTTCCAACATTGAATCACAGTGGATTTAATTTGACTTTTTTGACACTGATCAACAGAAAAGACTCTTTTGTGTCAAAGTGAAAACAAATTTCTACAAATTGTTCTAAACTTATTACAATTATTAATCACAAAATAATTGATTGCATAATTATCCACCCCCTTCATGTCAGTATTTAGTAGATACACCCTTGGCAGCAATTACAGCCCTGAGTCTGTGTGGATAGGTCTCTATCAGCTTTGCACATCTGGACAATCTGATATGTCCATCCATGGCCTCCTCCACTGTTGGTAATAAGGCCACATTTAGGTGAGAGGAACAACACCTTATATTCCACTTGGGTAGCCTCCAACCTGACAGCATGAAAATCAGTTTCTCAAACTTCCAGTAATGCCTCCACCCACCCCCTCTCACCATTTCCCATCCCCTTGTCCCTCCCTCGTGTTATTTCCTTGTCCGCCATCGCCTCCTTCTGGTGTTCCTCCCCCGCCCCCCCCAGCCCCTCTTTCTTCCTTCTGTCTCTTTCACCAATCAACTTGCAAGCTCTTTGTTTCATCTCTCCCCCTCCAAGTTTCACCTATCGCCTGGTGTTTCTCTCCCTTCCCCACCCCCACCTTTCAAATCTACTCAGCTTTTTTTTCTCCAGTCCTGCCGATGGGTCTCAGCCCAAAATATCGACTGTGCTTTTTTCCACAGATGCTGCCTGGCCTGCTGAGTTCCTCTGGCATTTTGTGTGTGTTGCTCTGATTTCCAGCATCTGCAGACTTTCTCTTGTTTGAGTCTTTTTTCATTGATCGGTGTCAAAAAAGCCAAATTAATTCCACTGAGATTCAATATTGTAAAACAACAAAACATGAAAACTTCCGGGGGGGGGGAGGGGTGAATACTTTTTATACGAGATTACTCAAATATTATTGAAATATAAAATACACAATAAAGCCATCTGCTCGTCACCTGGTAGTTTTCTGCGTCCAGCTATGAGGTAGTGTGATGCTATTACAGCCTGGGGTGACAGAGTTTGGAGTTCATATCTGACACCATCCTGACTTTCGTACTTTCCTCTCCAAGGATGTGCGGGTTTTCTCCGGGTGCTCCGGTTTCCTCGGACATTCCAAAGACATAGCTACTGCTTAGTAGGTGAATTAGTATTTGTAAATTGTCCTGTGATTTGACTAGGGTTAAATAGGGGGGTTTGTGAGCTGTGTGTCTCATTGGACCAGAAAAGCCGGTTGTGTGTTCTGTCTCACTAAGTAAAGAAAATATGGTGGTTGGAAACGGAAGCGAATTGTGCTGGTCGTACTGTCAGCCCACGTTTTGTGCTCAGTGTGTGCTGATCCACAGACTTCAGGTGAAGTAGCAGGGACGTGGCAGTAGCTGCTGTGGATGGGACTCCCAGCCTTCAACAAGAGGCACAAGGCTGGTGGGAGGTGGGCACAAAGGGGATTGGCAAGGATATGCACGGATCCAGGGAGATCACAACAAGAAAGATTCTTAAAGATTGGCTTTATTTGTCATTTTGGGCAAAGTGTAGCCCCTGCTTAGCGCCTCCCCCCCACCCCTATTCAAGGGCATTGGTGTTTCCATAACAGGCTTTGATACAGCCAGTCAGCATGCTCTCCGCCACACATCACTAGAAGTTTTAGATGTCATGCCACATCTTCGCAAATGCCTCAGGAACTAGAGGCACTGCCGTGCTTTCTTAGTAATTGCACCAACGTGCTGGGCCCAGGACAGGTCCACTGAAATGGTAACAGCGAGCAACTTGACGTTGCCTGACCCGGTCCAGCTCGGATCGTCCAGTGAGGACTGGCCAGCTTCCTCCCCCTGAAGTCAATAATCTCCTTGGTCTTGCTGACACTGAGTGAGAGATTGCTGAGCGAGGTGTATACAGAAAGTTGCCAGAAAGGACCACTGAAATTGTGAAGGATCCCACCCACCCTTCTCACGCACTGTTTGTCCCATCCCCATCAGGGAGGAGGCTGCATACCATCCACACCAGGACCACCAGACTCAAAAACAGTGACTTTCCCCAAGCAGTAAGGCTGATCAACACCTCCACCCACTAACCCACCCCTCCACACCCCCAGCCACCACTACTTTATCATTTCCTGTAGAGTCACCTTATGTACAGACACTCCTGTGCCCAGTGTCACTTTCTGGACTTACAATCAATCTGTGTATATAAGCTGTCTTATGTACAGTGGTGCTAGAAAGTTTGTGAACCCTGTAGGATTTTCTCTATATCTGCATAAATATGACCTAAAATGTGATCAGATCTTCACGCAAGTCCTAAAACTGGATAAAGAGAACCCAATTAAATAAATAACAGAAAAATCATTATGCTTCTTCATTTATTTATTGAGCAAAACAATCCAATATTGTTGGAAAAAGTACGTGAACCTTTGTTTTCCATAACTGGTGTGAGCCCCTTGTACAGGAATAACTTCAACCAAATGTTTCCAGTGACTGTTGATCAGTCCTGCACATCTGCTTGCAGGAATTTTAGGACATTCCTCATTGCTAAACTGCTGCATCTCTGAGATGTTGGTGGGCTTCCTTGCATGAACGGCTTCCACAACATTTCTATAGGTTTAAAGTCAGGATTTATATTTATTGTGTTTAGCCTTTATCATGTTCTTTATTGTATTGTGTTTTTTTGGGCTGCATCAGATCCGGAGTAGTAATTGTTTTGTTCTCCTTTACACTTGTGTGCAGGAAATGACATTGAACAATCTTAAATCTTGAACTATCTTGAATCTTTGTGTTGTCACTACAAGGGAGAGCTGTGGGCTCCTTCTGGGCAACCGAGGTTAAAGCTCAACTGGTCAGCTTCTAACATTGTCTCCTCAGGTGTCCTCCCCCTTCGAGTTCCCAGAGGCTGCCAGCACCCAGAACCTCGTCACGATGCTCACTGACCAGGGTGTCACCCTGGCCTCCAGTCGCAACAGGACGGTGCCTGACCTCGGCCACTTCCACCATCAGCAGCTCGGGCATGTGCAGAAGCCCACCGATGAAGAGAAGGGACCTTTCGGCAGGTTTGATATTTAACCCCAGCATGTCGCTTGTCCAGGGTACTGGGGCCCTCAAACGACAGGTCAATGGGGTGTCAATAGTGCTCTCTCCCTGTGTAAAGGAAGGAGTTCACTGAGATTCACATCTCAGGAACATGGCTGCAACCACCCCATGCAGAGGAGGGAGAAGGTGGAGGTATGCAACACACACAAAATGCTGGGGGAACTCAGCAGGTCACGCAGCATCTATGGAAAAGAGTGAACAGTCGGCGTTTCTGGCCAAGACTCTTCAGGATTGGAAAAAAAAGATCAGCTTAAAGCAAGAAGGTGGGGGGAGTGGAGGAAGAGGTACAAGGTGGTAGGTGATGGGTGAAACCGGGAGGGGGAGGGATGAAGTAAAGAGTTGCAAAATTGATTGGTGAGCGAGGAAGAGAAGGAGGGATCCAATAGGAGAGGACAGAAGGCCATGGAAGAAAGGGAAGGGGGAGGAGCACCAGAGGGAGGTGATGGGCAGGTAAGGAGATGAGGTAAGAGAGGGAAATGGGAATGGGAATGGTGATGGGGAGGCAATTGGCAGAAGTTCAAGAAATCGATGTTCATGCCATCAGGTTGGAGGCTACCCAGACAGAACATAAGGTGTTGTTCCTCCAACCTGAGTGTGGCCTCATCACGGGCAGTAGAGGAGGCCGTGGATAGACATGTCAGAATGGGAATGGCAAGTAGAGTTGAAGTGGGTGGCCACCGGGAGATTCTGGTTTTTCGGGTAGACAGAGCGTAGGTGCTCAGCGAAGCAGTCTCCCAGTCTATGCCGGGTCTCACCAATATACAGGAGGCCACACCAGGAGCACCGAATACAGTATATGACGCCAACAGACTCATATGTGAAGTGTCACCTCACCTGGATGGACTGTTTGGGGCCCTGAATGGTAGTGAGGGAGGAGGCGTAGGGGCAGGTGTAGCCCTTGTTCCATTTGCAAGGCTAAGTGCCAGGAGAGAGATCAGTGGGGAGGGACGAATGGACAAGGAAGTCGCATAGTGAGTTACTCCTGCGAAAAGCAGAGATTGGGAGGGAGGGAAAGATGTGCTTGGTGGTGGGATCCCGTTGGAGATGACGGAAGTTTCAGAGAATTATGTCCTGCATGTGGAGGCTACTGGGGTGGCAGGTGAAGACAAGAGGAACCCTATCCCTGGTGTGTCGGCAAGAGGATGGGGTGAGAACTGACATGTGTGAAATGGAAGAGATGCGGATGAGGGCAGCGTTGACGGTGGAGGAAGGAAAGCCCCTTTCTTTGCAGAAGGTGGATATCTCATTAGTTCTGGAATGAAAAGCCTCACCCTGAGAGCAGATGTGGCGAAGGCGGAGGAACTGAGAGAAGGAGATGTCATTATTCAGGAATGAAAAGCCTCATCCTGAGAGCTGTAAGGATGTAATGCTGAGGCTTTATAAGGCGGTGGTCAGACTGCACTTGGAGTATTGTGAGCAGTTTTGGGCCCTTTATCTAAGAAAGGATCTGCTGACATTGGAGGGGGTCCAGAGGAGCTTCACGAGAGTGATCCTGGGAATGAAAAGGTTAACATATCAGAAAAGTTTGACGGCTGTGGGACTGTACTTGGAGTTTAGAAGAATACGGGGTGGGCAGTGGATTCTCATTGCAACCTATCGAGTATTGCTAGGCCTAGTAGAGTGGAGGTGGAAAGGATGTTTGCTACAGTGGGGGAGTCCAGGACCAGAGGCACAGCTGCTAAAAATAGAGGGATGTTTTCCATTTTGAATGAGATGAGGAGGAATTTCTTTAGCCAGAGGGTGGTGAATCTGTGGAACGTATTGCTGCAGACAGCTGTGGAGGCCGAGTCATTGGGTGTATTTAAAGCTGAGTTTGAAGAGTTTTTGATTAGTCGGAGGAGATGCTCCCTGTAGAGATGGTTTCACCCGAGGTTGAGTATGTGCTCAGATAAACGAGCATTGATTCCTGTTCAAATCTCTTAACAAGATCAGTCAGGGTTATCTGGTTGGTGTGTGCGTAGTTTCCTGTAATCCACGTACTGACAAGGCTTTCGTACCAACCTGCAGGTCGCTCAGCGCCGGGAAGCTGTCGGATCTGCTGCTGAAGGCAGCATTCGGAGGGCAGGCCATGGAAGCCGTCAGCAATGAGAGCCTGAGCACAGAGAGGCCGATGGATGTGGCAGGTAACGGGGCCCGCAGCGGACTTGGGAAGAGCGGTGTAACCTCTGACTGGGGCTGTCATGTCCCCCTGTGCCTTCAGGCCCTGCGCCCCTCACTGGCCCCTCCACTTCTCCTAATGCCTGCCTCTCCTGTTGACCCTCAGTGTGAATTGCTGCGCCCTGCGCAGCGTGGGGGGAGATTTAACGCTGCCGTGTCATTGCAAGGTGTGGTTCAAATGCTGATTGAGATCAGAAGTGCCCATCATGGTGAGTAGGTGTTTCGAGCAATAGTGACCGGGCCCACCTGCCCAGAAACAGGCCCTTCAGCCCATTTAATCTGTGCCGGCCGAGATACTGACACAGTCGTGAAGACGGCATGCCAGTGGTTGCATTTCATTGGGAATTTCGAGGAGATTTGGTATGTCACCAAATACTCCAGAAAACTTCTACAGGTGTACCGTGGGGAGCATTCTAACTGGCTGCTCGCAGTCCTGTGTGGGGTAGGGGGGCCACTGCACAGGATGGGAAAATTGCAGGAAGTTGTAAACTTAGCCAGCTTCATCATTGGCACCAGCCTCCCCAGTTTCGAGGACACCTTCAAAAGGCAGTGTCCATCATTAAGGACCCTATCATCCATTGACGGGACCCTCTTCTCATTGTTACCATCAGGGAGGAGGTACAGGAGCCTGAAGACACACACTCAATGATTCAGGAACAGTTTCTTTTCCTCTGCCATCCAATTTCTGAATGGACATCCAACCCATGAACACTGCCTCTCTATTTTGCAAATTTTTGAATTACTTGTATTTTTAAAATATTTTTATTATAATTTATCATGTTTTTAAGTATTGCACTGTACTGCCACAAACAAAATATTTCACAACATGTCAGTAAAGATTGTTGTGACATGAACAAAGACACTGGAAAGACACTGTAGCTAGTGGATATAGAAGTCTCATTCAGCAAAATTAGCAACTATTCGAGACACTGGGAAGAAGAGGCTTGCCTGACCCAATATTACATGACATTTTATAAGCTAAAGATCAAAGGTAACAACAGGACAATTCTATCGTTACAAAGTACCTACAATACTTCCTTTGAATTGCATACAGTTTTCAAACACCCCCTTCACGCCCACACTCCAGACACCCAAACTGAATGTTGATCTCCACTGACTTTAGGCCGCATTCATGCATAACTCTGGTTAGGCCACATCTGGAGTATTGTGTACGGTTCTGGTCACCCCACTGTAGGAAGGATGTTCAGGCTTTGGAGAGGGCGCAGGCGAGGTTTACCAGGATGCTGTCAGGTTTAGAGAGCATGTGTTATCACAGGAGGCTGGATAAACTTGGGTTGTTTTCTCTGGAGTGCTGGAGACTGAATGGAGATCTGACAGAGGTTTATAAGATTATGAGAGGCATACATAGAGTGGACAGAAAGTATCTGTTTCCCAGGGTTGAAATGTCTAATACCAGAGGGCATGCATTGAAGGTGAGAGGGGGTAGGTTCAGGGGGGATATGAGGGGTAAGTTTTTTACTCAGAGTGGTGGATGTCTGGAATGTGCTGCCCGGTCTGGTGGTAGAGGCAAATACATTAGAGGCTTTTAAGAGATGTTTGGATAGACACATGGATGTGAGGAAGATGGAGGGAGATAGACATGGTGTAGGTAGGAGAGATTAGTGTTTGATTTGCTCGTTAGCTGGTTCAGCACAACTTTGTGGGCTGAATGGCCTGTTCCTGTACTATACTGTTCTATATGTAGGCATCTAAGGTCAAGTTGTTCTGAGCTGTGTTTTAAATCCAATCTACAATCCTCATCCAAATCTGAAGTCTGGTTGCTGGTGAAATTAATATTTACTCTATTTCCTAACTCCAGAATATGCCCTAACAGATAGAATTTTTTTTTTTGAAGTGTTGCACTGTACTGCTGCCACAAATCGACAAAATTTCATGACCTATCAGTGATTCGGGTTCTAGTACTGGTGCCAACTTAAGCAAGTCCTATCTGCCCGCGTTCAGCCCCCTTCCCGTTAAGCCTTTACTGTCGATGTATCTTCAAAGTAAAGTTTATTATCAAAGTACATACATCACCACGTACAACCTTGAGGTTCTTTCTCTGCAGGTGTACTTAGCAAATCTATAGAACAGTAACTGTAAACAGGATCAATGGAGAACAAACTGTGCCAATACAGATATAAATAAATAGCAATCAATAATGAGTATGAGTGTAGTTATCCCCTTTTGTTCAAGAGCCTGATGGCTGAGGGGTAGTAACTGCTCTTGAACCTGGTGGTGTGAGTCCTGAGCCTGGTGGCAGCAGTGGGAAGAGAGCATGGCCTGACGATGGATGCTGCTTTCCGATGGCACCATTTCATGTAGATGTGCTCAATGGTTGGGAGGGTTTTACCCGTGATGTACTGGGCCAAATCCGCTACCTTTAGAAGGATTTTCTGCCCTGAGGCATTGGTGTTCCCATACCAGGCCATAATGCAGCCAGTGAACATACTCTCCATCACACATCTACAAAGGTTTGTCAAGGTTTTCGATGACATGCGGAATCTCCACAGACTCCTGAGGAAGTAGAGGCACTGTTGTGCTTTCTTCACAATAATATTTATATGATGGGTCCAGGACAGGTCCTCTGTGATAGTGACACCCAGGAATTTGAACTTACTGACCCTCTTCACCTCTGATCCCCCAATGAGTAATGGCTCATGGACCTCTGGTTTCCCTCTCCTGAAGTCTACAATCAGTTCCTTGGTCTTATTGACATTGAGTGAGAGGTTGTTGTTACTACACCACAGCCAAGTTTTCAGTCTCCTCCATGTATGCTGATTCAACACTCTCTTCAATACAGCCCACAACAGTGGTGTCATCAGCAAACGTATATGGTGTTGGAGCTGTGCTTAGCCACACAGTCAGGGGTGTAAAGTGAGTAGAGCTGGGGCTGAGTACACATCCCTGTGGTGCTCCTGTGCTGATGGAGATTGTGGAGGAGATGTTTTGGCCAATCCAAGCTGACTGGGGTCTATAAGTAAGGAAATCCAGGATCCAATTGCACAAGAGGGTATTGAGGGCCTGGTCTTGGAGTTTACTGATTAGTTTTGAGGGAATGATGGTATTAAATGTTGAGCTGTAATCGATAAAGAGCATCCTGATGTTTGCATCTTTGCCGTCCAGATGTGCCAGGGTTGTGTGAAGAGCCAACGAGATAGCATCTGATGGGAGTAGGACGCACAGTCCATGACCAGGGTGGGTAGGATCCTTACTGGCCCTTTTCTGTATATACTCTCTGTCTTTGATGACAGCTAAGCTTTGATGGTGTCCTCACTGGCCACAGTGGTAATACCAGGTGAATGGAGGGTAGCAATGCCTCTCCTTTGTTCAGGAAAGGGAATAGGAATAAAGCTGGGAATTATAGAGCACTGTGTCTTACATCAGTGGTGGGCAAACGACTGGAGAGGGTTCTTAGAGACAAGATTTTCAGGCATTTGAAGTAGCATAGTCAGCACGGCTTTGTGAGGGGCAGGTCTTGCCTCACGAGTCTGATTGAATTCTTCGAGGATGTGACAAAGCACATTGATGAAGGTAGAACAGTGGATGTGGTGTATATGGATCTTAGTAAGGTGTTTGATAATGTTCCCCAATGGTAGGTTCAAACGGTTCAATTTAATATCAAGAGAATGTATTTCAGTATGCCACCTGAAATTCTTACTCTTCACAGACATCCACGAAACAAGAAACCTCAAAGAATGACTGATAGTAACATCAGAACCCCAAAGCCACCCCTTCCCCCTCCCACGCACAAGGAGCAGCAGAAGCTTCGAGTCTCCCCCCTCCCGCTTCCCCCACTTGCACCAGCAAAAGCACCGACCCCCCCTCCCCCACCATGCAAGCAATAGCAAAAGCCCCCAAAGGGACCTTGATCTCAATTCTGTGCTGGGAAGGAGGTGCTGGCATTCCACTCGATCTATGCCTCGTATCATCTCGAACACCTGCCTCTATGTCCCTTATGTATCTGCCTCTGTCACTGTCACCACTCCCGGCAGCACCTCCCATGCACTGACCACTCAGTGTGGGAGAGCTTACAGCAAGGTTTCACCGTTCAGCAATAAGGGAACATCACATAGAGGCAAAGAGCACTACAGCACACAAACAGGCCCTTTGGTCCATCTAGTCCATGGCAAACCATTAATCTGTCTACTTCCATTGACCCGCACCAGGACCATAGCCCTCCATAATCTTCCCATCCATGTACCTATCTAAACTTCTCTTAAACATTGAAATCAAACTCACATGCACCCACTTCCACTGTCAGCTCGTTCCCTCATGTTCCCTCTAAACTTTTCACCTTTCACCCTTAACCCATCTCAGTCCAGTCATAGTCCCACCCCATCTCAGTGGAAAAAGCCTGCTTGCATTTACCTTAGCTATACCCCTTCATAATTTTGTATACCTCTATCAAATCTCCCTTCATTTTCCTACGCTCCAAGGAATAAAGTCCTAGGCTATTCAATCCTTCCTTATAACTCATGCCTTCAAGTCTTGGAACATCCTTTAAAGTTTTTCTGCACTCATTCAATCTTAGTTACATCTTTCCTATAGGTAGGTGACCAAAACTGCACGCAATACTCAAAGCTGGGCTTCACCAAGGTCTTATACAATTTCAACATAACATCCCATTTCCTGTACTCAATACATTGACTTATGAAGGCCAATGTGCCAAAAGCTTTCTCTACAACCCGATTCAACTTTCCAGTAAGATGGTGGGGTGCTCAGATGCAGCGGCTTCTACAGGGCCAACCAAAGGTGTTATGATCTTTTTTAAGAATATTTCTTACGATTGCAAGACTCTGCTGGACATTAAGAAGTTAAAGTACTGCAAGTCTGCCCCATCAGCGAGTTGCTCGTTGGCGGAGAAACTGAAGGAGTTGGATTTGCTGTGGACCGTAATGCCTCCTGTGACAGAGAGGCATCGATGTGCAGTCTAACAGTGAGAAATTGTCTTAGTCGCTCTTCTTGTGATCATGAGACATTGGTGGTGTTGAATGCTGAAGTCCAGTTTGCTGTTCTATTGACAAACAGCAGGGGGCGCTTCCTGGTCTTGGTCCTAGGAAGGACTAGGCCTCAAGCGGCAGTGTCCCCTGCTGCAGCTTCCCAGAAGAGAGGGTTTGGAATCAGTGCTGCCCCCCCAGTCTTTGCTCAGCAGAAAACAAGTTGTATTGTGATCAACTGCAGACTGCTGCAAAATTCATGGACTCAGGGACATTCTTTGTGTGACTTTATTTTACTGCTATCTTATATGTGCCTTGTGCTGTGTATGACTGTTAATATATCTGTACTAATATACATTTTGCTCTTAATAGATCTGTGCTTCACACCGTAGATCCAAGTGAAGCGTTTTCATATGGCTGTATTCATGGGTATTCATGTATGGCTGAATGACAATTAAACCTGAACTCGACCTTGCTGCTATATTTCCTCATACCTATAGTCTCTGTGTCCATCTTCCAAGTAAACACAGATGCAAAAAATCCGTTTAAGATCTCCCCACTCTTTTCCGCTTCGCACATAGATTACCATTTTGATCTTCCAGAGGACTAACTTAGTCCCTTGCGATCTTTTTGCCCTTAATATATTTGTAGAAGCCCTCAGATCACTTACCTTGTCTGCTAGAGCAACTTCACGCCTTCTTGTAGCCTTCCTAATTTCCTTAAGTGTTCTGTTACATTTCTTATCCTCCTTAAGCACCTGATTTGTTCCTGTCTGCCTAAATCTGCTATGCACCTCCTTTTCGTTCTTAACCAGGGCCTCAAATCTCTTGAAAACTAAGGTTCCCTAAACCTGTTATTTGTGCCTTTTATTATGAATATAAGTTCTGTACTCTCAAAATTTCACTTTTGAATGTCTCTCACTTACCACGTACACCTTTGCCAGAAAACAACCTCTCTCAATCCATCCTTGCCAAATCTTTTCTGATGCTATCAAAATTGACCTTTCTCTCATTTAGAATCTCAACCAGATGACCAGACCTATCTTGTTGCATATTTACTTTGAAACTAATGGCATTATGATCACTAGATTCAAAGAGTTCCCCTACACAAACTTCTTTCACCTGCCCTGTCTCATTCCCTAATAGGAGATTTAGTATTGCTCTCTCTTTAGTTGGGACTTCTAAGTACTAATTAAGGAAACTTTCCTGAACATATTTGACAAACTCTTTCCTGTCCAGCCCTTTTACAGTATGGGAGTTCCAGTCAACACGTGGAAAGTTAAAATCATCTATTATCACAATCTTTATGTTTCTTGCAACAATCTGCAATCTCTCTACAAATTTGCTCCACTAAATCCCATGGACTGCTGCTTGGTCTATAATATAACTCCATAAATGGAGTCATACCTTTCTTATTCCTCATTTCTGCCCATAAAGCCTCAGTAAACGAGCTCTCTGGTCTGCCCTGGCTGAGCACTGTCATGACATTTTCTCTGACTAGTAATGCCACTCCTCCCCCATTAATCTCTCCAGCTCTTATCATGTCTAAAACAATGAAACGCCGGAACATTGAGCTGCCAGTCCTGCCCCTCCTGCAACCAAGTCTCACTAATGGCTACAATGTCATAATTCCCAGTGTTGATCTATGCCCTGAGCTCATCGGCCTTTCCTACGATACCCATTGCAATGGAATATACTCAGCTCAGGACACTAGTCCCGTCATGCTCAGGCTTTTGATTCCTGACTTTGACATCTTTCTTCACAACTTCTCCACAATCTGTTGTGGCACTTGGTTTCAAACCCCTGCAACTTCCCGCTAAGCTATTAGTCCACCTCCGGTTTAGCGTCGAACTGCCCCTTCTGTACAGGTTCCACTTTCCCTGGAGGAGAGCCCAATGATCCAAAAATCTGAAGCCCTCCCTCCTACACCAACTCCTTAGCCACGTGTTAAACTGTATGATCTTCCTATTTCTGGCCTCACTGGCATGTGGCACAGGTAGCAGTCCTCAGATCACTTACCCGGAGGTCCTGCCCTTTAACTTAGCACCTAACTCCCTGAACTCACTTTGCAGGACCTTGTCACCACTCCTACCCCTGTCATTGGTACCATTGTGGACCACGGCCTCGGGCTGCTCACCCTCCCACTTCAGAGTGCTGTGGACTCATTCCGAAATGCACCCGGGAGGCAACAAGCAATCTGGGAATCTTGTCCTTGTCCACAAAATCTCCTTGCTGTTCCCCTAACCAAAGAATCCCCTATCACTTCAACTCACCTCTTCTCCCCATTTCCCTTCTGAGTCACAGAGCCAGCCTCAGTGCCAGAGACCTGCCTTCTTTGGCTTCTGCCTGGTAGGTCGCCCGCCCCCGCCCATCCTAACAGAATCCAGAGTTGTATACTTATTATTGAGGGGAACGGCCACAGGTGTGCTCTGCACTGGCTGCCTGTTCCCTTTCCCTTTCCTGACCGTCATCCAGGTACCTGCCTCCTGCAACTTGGGGGTTACTACCTCCCTGAAGCTGCTGCATAGCACCTCCTCGTTCTCCTGTGTGAGCCGAAGGCCATCGAGCTACAGCTCCAGTTCCTTAACACGGTCTCGAAGGAGCTGCAGCTCGGTGCACCTGGTGCAGATGTGGTTATCTGGGACATTGGAGGTCTCCCAAAGCTCCCACATCTCACACAGAGACATACCACCAATGCTGGGCCCATTCTTAGCGCTATGTACTAACAGGGGGGGGAAAAACTTACTAGAATCTTACTTAGAGCCTTCACCTCTGCCAGTTGAGTCAAAGCCGGACCACTCTAACATTGCCCCACTCACACAATGGCTGCTCTGCTTACACCTCCTTTCTTTTTATTGGCTCAAACAATGACTCACTCCCGACAAGACTTGCAGCTTTGAAATGGCTCTTGCCCTGCAAGACATCGCTCTGTCACTCACTACTTCAAAGAGATGTTTGGAATGGGGATGAGGTGAATTTTTCCCCTGAAGGTTTTGGGTCTTTGGAACTTTTATCATCGAAGGTCAGTGGGAGCAAGATGCTTCCTGTCTCTAAGGGTAGGGGTGGAGTTGGGAAACATTACAGCCTTGCCTCCGATAAATGTGAATCCCATTCTTCCCTCCCCAGCTCCCGGCACGGCCATCGGGGGACAATTCCCTACGGCGTCTTCCTGCAGTCCGGCCCCAGCCATTTTCATGGTGGGCTCCCCTCCCAGTGGCGCCTCGCCCCACTCTGGCCGAACACGCATGTTTTCAGGTACGTCCCTATCTTCCTTGCTGCTTCATTTGTGTGCTTAAATTCCAAAAACAATCTTGAGCAACACACACAAAATGCAGGTCAGGCAGCATCTACGGAAAAGGGTAAACAGTTGTCATTTCATAGACGTCCAAAATTCTAAAGTAAGTTGATTATCAAAGTACTTACAGTGTATGTCACCATTTATCACTCTGATATTCATTTTCTTGCAGGCGTTCACTGTAGAACAAAGAAAGGGTAGCGGTTAGCACGATGCTATTACAGCTCAGGACATCGAAGTTCAGAGTAAAATTTATTATCAGAGTACATACGGGTCACCACATACGAGCCTGGGATTCCTCTTCCTGTGGGCAGACTCAGCCAACCTATAGAATAGTAACTGTAAACAGGATCAATGGAAGAGCAAGAGCATCGAAGACAGCAAACTGTTGGAATGTAACTATAAGTAAACAGCAATAAATAACGAGAACATGAAATAACAAGATGTAAAGAGTCCTTAAAGTGAGATCATTGGTTGTGGGAACATCGGAATAAATGAGTGTAATTGTCCTCTTTTGTTCAAGAGCCCGATGGATGAGGGGTGGTAATTGTTCCTGAACCTGGTGGTGCGGGTCCTGAGGCTCTTGTACTTCCTACCTGATGGCAGCAGGGAGAAGAGAGCGTGGCCTGGGTGGTGGGAGTCTCTGACGATGGATGCTGCTTTCCTGCGACAGTGTTTCGTGTAGATGTGCTCAGTGGTTGGGAGGATTCAGAGTTCAGTTCCAGCGTCCTCTATAAGCACACGAGTTTCCTCCCACAGTCCAAAGACATACTGGTTGTTAGGTTAATTGGTCATTGTAAATTGTTCTGTGATTAAGCTAGGGTTAAATTGTTGGATTGCTGAGCAGCACATCTTGTTGGCTGTTTATTGCCCTTCATAGATGCTGCCTGGCTTGCTGAATTTCTCCAGCATTCTGTGCGTGTTGCATTTCACTGTGTCTTTCAATGCACATGTGACACATTAAGCTAATATTTAGTCGGTAAAACATTTTAGGAACAGCTTCTTCCCCTCCACCACTGGATTTCAGAATGGCCCATGAACACAATTTCACAATTTTGCTCTCTTTTTGAACTACCTATTTAATTTTTGTAATATTTCTTATAGTAATTACTTTATGTCTTGTACTGCTTGTACTGCACTGTTGCCGCAAAACACTATGTCACTGGTAATGAACCTGATTCAGATTGTGATCTCTCCAATCTCTAATGGTGCTGCAGTCGGCTCCTCCAGCTCGGTGAGCTCACTGGGTTCCTGTAGTGGCTGGGCTCCCCAGAGCTCCCCCCTGGGTCTTGCCATCGAGCCCGAGATGTCCTCGGCTCTCCGGTACAACTTCGCCGAGACCAGCGCAACCAACGTGGAGGCTGCCGTCACCTTTGAAGCCCCAGAACTACCCGAAGAGACTCTCATGGAGGTGTGTGCATTTTTTAAACATCTTTCTCAAGTGTGCTGGAGTATTGCGTACAGTTCTGGTCGTCCTGTACAAGGAACAGTTGTCAAGGATGTGAAAAGGGTGCAGAGGAGGTTTATCAGCATGCTGCCTGGTGTAGAGAGCATGTGTCATCACGAGAGGCTGGACAACCTGGGCTGTTTTCTTTGGAGCGTGGGAGACTGAGGGGAGATCTGATCAAGGTTTATAAGATTATGAGAAGCACAGACAGAGTGGACAGAGACTCTCTGTTTCCCAGGATTGAAATGTCTAATGCCATTTAAGGTGAAAGGGTGTAATTTCAAAGGAGAATTGAGGGGCAAGTTTTTAACAGAGTATGGTGAAGCTTTGTAAGGCACTGGTGAGGCCTCACTTAGAGTATTGTGAGCAGTTTTGGGCCCTTTATCTTAGAAAGGATGTGCTGATATTGGAGAGGGTTCAAAGGAAATTCATGAAAACGACTCTGGTATTGAGAGGCTTCTCATATGAGGAGTGTTTGTTGGATCTGGGCCTCTACTCACTCGAATTCAGAAAAATGAGAAGGGATCTCACTGAAACCTATTGAATGTTGAAAGGCCTCAACAGAGTGGATGTGGAGAGGATGTTTCCTATGGTGGGAGAGTCTAGGATCAGAGGGCACAGCCCCAGAATAGAAAACATCCATTTAGAATGGTGATGCGGCGGAATTTCTTAAGCCAAAGAGTGGTGAAACTGCAGAATTCGTTGCTATAGGTCACTATGAAGGCCAAGTCACTGGGTACATTTAAGGAAGAGGTTGATCGATTCTTGATTAGCCAGGGCATGAAAGGATAGGGGGAGAAGGCAGGAGAGTGGGGATGAAAGGAAAAATGGATCAGCCATGATGAAATGGCAGAGCAGACTCGATTGCCAAATTCCGCTCCTATATCTTATGGTTTCATAGTGTTACAGGAGCTGTTATGGTTTTATAGTGCTACAGGGGGTGTTATGGTTTTACAGTGTTACGGGGGTGTTATGGTTTTACAGTGTTACAGGGGGTGTTATGGTTTTTTAGTATTACAGTGGGTGTTATGGTTTTATGGTGTTACGGGGGTGTTATGGTTTTATTGTTTTACAGAGGGTGCCGTGAATGTGCTGCCTGAGACGGTGGTTGAGGCAGACACATTAGAGAATTTTAAGATATGTTTTGAATGTGAGGAAAATGGAAGGACATTGTGTAGGCTAATTTCATTGGCAATTTGATTACTAATTTAATTGATTCAGGACAACATTGAGGGCCGAATGGCTTGTTCCTGAGCTGTACTGTTCTACGTTCTCTGTTCAGGCAGTAATGTTTTTACGTACATTTGAGCAAACCTGGGTAATTTTCATTCCTTTGAATTTACTAGAGCAGATCCATTGAAGGTGATTGGAAGAGATTATTGGGGGATGTCAGAGGTAGTGTTCTTACACACGGAGTGGTGGGTTGTGGAGAAAACATCCTTTCCACATCCACTCTATTCAGACCTTGCAACATTCAATAGGTTTCAATGAGATTCCCGCTTCAGTCTTCTAAACTCCAGTGAGTACAGGCCTAGGGCCATCAAACACTACTTATATTTTAACTCTTTCATTCCCAGAATCATTCTCGTGAACGTCCTCTGAATCCTTTCCAATGGCAGCACATCCTTTCTTAGATTTGCAGCCCAAACGTATGGGGTTGTATCCCAATCCTAGGCTGATACAACAGTGAGGGAGTGTTGTATTGTCTGTGAGGTGGCTGCTGAGTCTTCTGGGATGGGATATTAAACAGACGCTTATCCGCAAAACCCCACAGTTGCTATTTGGAAGAGAATGAGGCAAGTTTGCAGCAGAGATTGCTCAGGCAGATGGTTCCCCCGGGGAAGATTAAAGATTAACTTTATTTGTCACAGGTGCATGGTAATGTGCTTGATTTGCGTTGTGCAGGGGGCAGACCACAAGTGTCGCCACGCTTTCGGCTCCAACATAGCATGGCCAGGGCTCACTAAGCCTGAAGGGTTCTTCTTTGGAATGTGGGAGTAAAGAGACGCTCCCGGAGGAAACCCACGCGGTAACGGGGAGAATGTACAGGCTCCTTAGAGTAGTGGGGATTGCACCTCGGTCAGTGACGCGGCAAAGCGTTACACTACCGGTGCCGTCCGTGCCATTACACGGAGATTGTCCAGTCATGGCTCTCTGTGTGCAGAAGATGGCCGCCAGACAACAGTGACTACACTTGCATTGTGTGCTGCTGCTTGCCCTCTGGCCCCAACACATCCTTGGGTGTGTCGGTTGTGAACACCACCAATGATTTTCACTGTACGTTTCGACGTACATCTGAGTCTGAAGATCTGAAGACTTCTGAGGAACCTCTGCGGGGAGTGAAGTGTTTCGAGACGTCCCACAGTTGTGATGAGCTGTGTGAAGTGTATTGGTGGTGTTTTGCGTGCGTGGATACAGCTACCTCTGACAGCGTCATCACTGATAGTAAGATAAAATTGGATTGTTCGGGTACAGCCCAAATCAAGGCAGTGGGGTCCAGGCCCCAGAACATATCGAAGCGACTGAACCCAACGTTTGGACGACAATTTAAGCACTGGGCCGAATTGAAGGGTCAGGTATGGGCCGAATCGAGGCAGTGGGGACCAGGCCCCAGAGCATATCGAAGCGACTGAACCCGATGCCTGGACGACAATTTAAGCAGTGGGCCGAATCGTGAAGGTCAGGTATGGGCCGAATCGAGGCAGTGGGGACCAGGCCCCAGAGCATATCAAAGTGAACGAACCCGATGTTTGGACAACGATTCAGGTGCCGGGCCAGAATGAAAAGGTCAGGGTGTAGGGGGCCGAGGCGAGGGATGGGCTGGCTCAGTTTGCGGCTACACAACGTTTACTCAGCTCTGTGCTGAGCTAAGGATCTGTGGACAGACTCTCTTTGTGGACTTCAGTTCAGATCACTGTTTGTTTGTGGTTATTGTTTGCATGATTTGTTTTTCTCCTCTCCACATTGAGTGTTTATCAGTCTTTTTTTCAATGGGTTCTTTTGGGTTTCTTTGTTTCATGACGAATCACAGATAGTATATCGTATACATACTTTGATAATAAATGTACTTTGAACTTTTAAACTTTGAAAATAACTGGACCCAGGACACAAGCACTCTTACGACTCGACCACACTTTATTTCACCTGTGCACAAGGAGAGCAGTGTGTCCCCTGTGACCCCCACTGTTCTGAATTCTGAGCAGAGAAATGCCATTTTTATACAGAATCTGCTAGCAGTTACGAGTATTGAGCATTTGGTAAAGTGTGTATGTTTGAATTCCTTGCTTGCAAGAACAATCACCGTTCATACTACAGGTGTCAAAAGTCAATCAAAACTATAAGCTAACAACTGATGATACTTGAAGTTAGAATAGCAGTTGACCCTTATTGGAGTGCGTGCCTTGGATGGCTTATCTTGTCTCCAGAACCCTGCTGTGCAGAGGAAGTCTACGCTCTTCAAAGACCTGGGTTATCTGCATCTTCCTTCCAGTAAGATGGAGGAGTGCTGAAACGCAGTGGCTTTTACGGGGTCAGCCAGAGGTGTTACTGACCCTTCTAAACATACTTATTTTTACAAGACCCTGCTGGACATTAAGAACTCAAAGTACCGTCGGTCTACCCCACCAGGGAGTTGCTCATCGGCGGAGGAACCGAAGGGGCTGGCCTTGTTGCAGACCGTGCTGCTGCCTGCATCAGAGGAGTCCGTGCGGGAAGGCGGTGTGTAGTCTAACAGTGAGTTGTCATCTGTTCTTGTGATCGTAAGACCCTGTGGGGCGTTGGTACTGTGGAATGCTGCAAACCGATTCACTGGTTTATTGGCGGACGGCGGGAGAGGTGCGTGGCCTCGGTCGTGGCAAGGACCAGGCCTCAAGCCGCAGTTTCACCTGTTCACAGCCGCCCAGGAGAGAGGTGGCAGAGTGGCACGTCGCCCAGGCTAGAGTCAGTGCTGCCCCCCAGCGTACACTCAGCAAAAGTCAAACTGTATTGTGTTCAACTGCAGAATGCACTCAGGGACTTGGACTGTATTTCTTTTGTATGACTGTATTTTACTGCTGTCTGCCTTGTATGTGCCTTCTGCTGTATGTGAATGTTGGCACTGCACCTCGGCCCCAGAGTAACACTGTTTTGTTTGGCTGTATTCATGTCTGGTTGGATGACAATTAAACTTGAACTTGCTCTCGATCTGCCGTCCATCCTTGGCTGGATGTTATGTTAACCCTTGCCTTACCGCGACTTCCACAACTGCACAGGGTCCCTCACGCCCAGCGCCTGTCTCGTTCACAGCAGGAACACACCGTCATCCTGAAGAACCTGCGTTTCACACTGACCTTCGTTCACTGTGTGATGGAGATCGCCTCGGCCAGGGGCAGCTCCCTGGAGGCCACGTCCAGCTCGGGGACCGCCGGCAGCCAGCTTCAGGACAGTGTGGTGGTGGATCAGATTAGCCTCCTGAGCAAGGAGTGGAGGTGAGGCCTGTGGGGAGAGGAGAAGGGGTGGGGGAAGTGGGATGGCAGGGGAGAAGGTAAGAGGGAGGAGTGCGGGAGGTTAGCTCTAAACATTGTACCGCAGATCTGGTTCTAAGTTCCGTCCACTTGACACTCGCATTTAAAATTCTCACCCTTATTCCTCTGACACCCACACCCCTCCCTGTCTCTGTAACCCCCTTCATCCCCTACACCCCTCCCTGTCTCTGTAACCCCCTTCATCCCCTACACCCCTCCCTGTCTCTGTAACCCCCTTCATCCCCTACACCCCTCCCTGTCTCTGTAAACCCCTCCTTCCCCTACACCCCTCCCTGTCTCTGTAACCCCCTTCATCCCCTACACCCCTCCCTGTCTCTGTAACCCCCTTCATCCCCTACACCCCTCCCTGTCTCTGTAACCCCCTTCATCCCCTACACCCCTCCCTGTCTCTGTAACCCCCTTCATCCCCTACACCCCTCCCTGTCTCTGTAACCCCCTTCATCCCCTACACCCCTCCCTGTCTCTGTAACCCCCTTCATCCCCTACACCCCTCCCTGTCTCTGTAACCCCCTTCATCCCCTACACCCCTCCCTGTCTCTGTAACCCCCTTCATCCCCTACACCCCTCCCTGTCTCTGTAACCCCCTTCATCCCCTACACCCCTCCCTGTCTCTGTAACCCCCTTCATCCCCTACACCCCTCCCTGTCTCTGTAACCCCCTTCATCCCCTACACCCCTCCCTGTCTCTGTAACCCCCTTCATCCCCTACACCCCTCCCTGTCTCTGTAACCCCCTTCATCCCCTACACCCCTCCCTGTCTCTGTAACCCCCTTCATCCCCTACACCCCTCCCTGTCTCTGTAACCCCCTTCATCCCCTACACCCCTCCCTGTCTCTGTAACCCCCTTCATCCCCTACACCCCTCCCTGTCTCTGTAACCCCCTTCATCCCCTACACCCCTCCCTGTCTCTGTAACCCCCTTCATCCCCTACACCCCTCCCTGTCTCTGTAACCCCCTTCATCCCCTACACCCCTCCCTGTCTCTGTAACCCCCTTCATCCCCTACACCCCTCCCTGTCTCTGTAACCCCCTTCATCCCCTACACCCCTCCCTGTCTCTGTAACCCCCTTCATCCCCTACACCCCTCCCTGTCTCTGTAACCCCCTTCATCCCCTACACCCCTCCCTGTCTCTGTAACCCCCTCCATCCCCTACACCCCTCCCTGTCTCTGTAACCCCCTTCATCCCCTACACCCCTCCCTGTCTCTGTAACCCCCTTCATCCCCTACACCCCTCCCTGTCTCTGTAACCCCCTTCATCCCCTACACCCCTCCCTGTCTCTGTAACCCCCTTCATCCCCTACACCCCTCCCTGTCTCTGTAACCCCCTTCATCCCCTACACCCCTCCCTGTCTCTGTAACCCCCTTCATCCCCTACACCCCTCCCTGTCTCTGTAACCCCCTTCATCCCCTACACCCCTCCCTGTCTCTGTAACCCCCTTCATCCCCTACACCCCTCCCTGTCTCTGTAACCCCCTTCATCCCCTACACCCCTCCCTGTCTCTGTAACCCCCTCCATCCCCTACACCCCTCCCTGTCTCTGTAACCCCCTCCATCCCCTACACCCCTCCCTGTCTCTGTAACCCCCTTCATCCCCTACACCCCTCCCTGTCTCTGTAACCCCCTTCATCCCCTACACCCCTCCCTGTCTCTGTAACCCCCTTCATCCCCTACACCCCTCCCTGTCTCTGTAACCCCCTTCATCCCTTACACCCCTCCCTGTCTCTGTAACCCCCTTCATCCCCTACACCCCTCCCTGTCTCTGTAACCCCCTTCATCCCCTACACCCCTCCCTGTCTCTGTAACCCCCTTCATCCCCTACACCCCTCCCTGTCTCTGTAACCCCCTTCATCCCCTACACCCCTCCCTGTCTCTGTAACCCCCTTCATCCCCTACACCCCTCCCTGTCTCTGTAACCCCTCCATCCCCTACCCCCTTCCCTGTCTCTGTAACCCCCTCCATCCCCTACACCCCTCCCTGTCTCTGTAACCCCCTTCATCCCCTACACCCCTCCCTGTCTCTGTAAACCCCTCCTTCCCCTACACCCCTCCCTGTCTCTGTAACCCCCTCCATCCCCTACACCCCTCCCTGTCTCTGTAACCCCCTTCATCCCCTACACCCCTCCCTGTCTCTGTAAACCCCTCCTTCCCCTACACCCCTCCCTGTCTCTGTAACCCCCTCCATCCCCTACACCCCTCCCTGTCTCTGTAAACCCCTCCTTCCCCTACACCCCTCCCTGTCTCTGTAACCCCCTTCATCCCCTACACCCCTCCCTGTCTCTGTAACCCCCTTCATCCCCTACACCCCTCCCTGTCTCTGTAACCCCCTTCATCCCCTACACCCCTCCCTGTCTCTGTAACCCCCTTCATCCCCTACACCCCTCCCTGTCTCTGTAACCCCCTCCAGCCCCTACACCCCTCCCTGTCTCTGTAAACCCCTCCTTCCCCTACACCCCTCCTGTCTCTGTAACCCCCTCCTTCCCCTACACCCCTCCCTGTCTCTGTAACCCCCTTCATCCCCTACACCCCTCCCTGTCTCTGTAACCCCCTTCATCCCCTACACCCCTCCCTGTCTCTGTAACCCCCTTCATCCCCTACACCCCTCCCTGTCTCTGTAACCCCTCCATCCCCTACCCCCTTCCCTGTCTCTGTAACCCCCTCCATCCCCTACACCCCTCCCTGTCTCTGTAACCCCCTTCATCCCCTACACCCCTCCCTGTCTCTGTAACCCCCTTCATCCCCTACACCCCTCCCTGTCTCTGTAACCCCCTTCATCCCCTACACCCCTCCCTGTCTCTGTAACCCCCTTCATCCCCTACACCCCTCCCTGTCTCTGTAACCCCCTTCATCCCCTACACCCCTCCCTGTCTCTGTAACCCCCTTCATCCCCTACACCCCTCCCTGTCTCTGTAACCCCTCCATCCCCTACCCCCTTCCCTGTCTCTGTAACCCCCTCCATCCCCTACACCCCTCCCTGTCTCTGTAACCCCCTTCATCCCCTACACCCCTCCCTGTCTCTGTAACCCCCTTCATCCCCTACACCCCTCCCTGTCTCTGTAACCCCCTTCATCCCCTACACCCCTCCCTGTCTCTGTAACCCCCTTCATCCCCTACACCCCTCCCTGTCTCTGTAACCCCCTCCTTCCCCTACACCCCTCCCTGTCTCTGTAACCCCCTCCATCCCTTACACCCCTCCCTGTCTCTGTAACCCCCTTCATCCCCTACACCCCTCCCTGTCTCTGTAACCCCCTTCATCCCCTACACCCCTCCCTGTCTCTGTAACCCCCTTCATCCCCTACACCCCTCCCTGTCTCTGTAACCCCCTCCTTCCCCTACACCCCTCCCTGTCTCTGTAACCCCCTCCATCCCTTACACCCCTCCCTGTCTCTGTAACCCCCTTCATCCCCTACACCCCTCCCTGTCTCTGTAACCCCCTTCATCCCCTACACCCCTCCCTGTCTCTGTAACCCCCTTCATCCCCTACACCCCTCCCTGTCTCTGTAACCCCCTTCATCCCCTACACCCCTCCCTGTCTCTGTAACCCCCTTCATCCCCTACACCCCTCCCTGTCTCTGTAACCCCCTCCTTCCCCTACACCCCTCCCTGTCTCTGTAACCCCCTTCATCCCCTACACCCCTCCCTGTCTCTGTAACCCCCTTCATCCCCTACACCCCTCCCTGTCTCTGTAACCCCCTTCATCCCCTACACCCCTCCCTGTCTCTGTAACCCCCTCCATCCCCTACACCCCTCCCTGTCTCTGTAACCCCCTTCATCCCCTACACCCCTCCCTGTCTCTGTAACCCCCTTCATCCCCTACACCCCTCCCTGTCTCTGTAACCCCCTTCATCCCCTACACCCCTCCCTGTCTCTGTAACCCCCTTCATCCCCTACACCCCTCCCTGTCTCTGTAACCCCCTTCATCCCCTACACCCCTCCCTGTCTCTGTAACCCCCTTCATCCCCTACACCCCTCCCTGTCTCTGTAACCCCCTTCATCCCCTACACCCCTCCCTGTCTCTGTAACCCCCTTCATCCCCTACACCCCTCCCTGTCTCTGTAACCCCCTTCATCCCCTACACCCCTCCCTGTCTCTGTAACCCCCTTCATCCCCTACACCCCTCCCTGTCTCTGTAACCCCCTTCATCCCCTACACCCCTCCCTGTCTCTGTAACCCCCTTCATCCCCTACACCCCTCCCTGTCTCTGTAACCCCCTTCATCCCCTACACCCCTCCCTGTCTCTGTAACCCCCTTCATCCCCTACACCCCTCCCTGTCTCTGTAACCCCCTTCATCCCCTACACCCCTCCCTGTCTCTGTAACCCCCTTCATCCCCTACACCCCTCCCTGTCTCTGTAACCCCCTTCATCCCCTACACCCCTCCCTGTCTCTGTAACCCCCTTCATCCCCTACACCCCTCCCTGTCTCTGTAACCCCCTTCATCCCCTACACCCCTCCCTGTCTCTGTAACCCCCTTCATCCCCTACACCCCTCCCTGTCTCTGTAACCCCCTTCATCCCCTACACCCCTCCCTGTCTCTGTAACCCCCTTCATCCCCTACACCCCTCCCTGTCTCTGTAACCCCCTTCATCCCCTACACCCCTCCCTGTCTCTGTAACCCCCTTCATCCCCTACACCCCTCCCTGTCTCTGTAACCCCCTTCATCCCCTACACCCCTCCCTGTCTCTGTAACCCCCTTCATCCCCTACACCCCTCCCTGTCTCTGTAACCCCCTTCATCCCCTACACCCCTCCCTGTCTCTGTAACCCCCTTCATCCCCTACACCCCTCCCTGTCTCTGTAACCCCCTTCATCCCCTACACCCCTCCCTGTCTCTGTAACCCCCTTCATCCCCTACACCCCTCCCTGTCTCTGTAACCCCTCCATCCCCTACACCCCTCCCTGTCTCTGTAACCCCCTTCATCCCCTACACCCCTCCCTGTCTCTGTAACCCCCTTCATCCCCTACACCCCTCCCTGTCTCTGTAACCCCCTTCATCCCCTACACCCCTCCCTGTCTCTGTAACCCCCTTCATCCCCTACACCCCTCCCTGTCTCTGTAACCCCCTTCATCCCCTACACCCCTCCCTGTCTCTGTAACCCCCTTCATCCCCTACACCCCTCCCTGTCTCTGTAACCCCCTTCATCCCCTACACCCCTCCCTGTCTCTGTAACCCCCTTCATCCCCTACACCCCTCCCTGTCTCTGTAACCCCCTTCATCCCCTACACCCCTCCCTGTCTCTGTAACCCCCTTCATCCCCTACACCCCTCCCTGTCTCTGTAACCCCCTTCATCCCCTACACCCCTCCCTGTCTCTGTAACCCCCTTCATCCCTTACACCCCTCCCTGTCTCTGTAACCCCCTTCATCCCCTACACCCCTCCCTGTCTCTGTAACCCCCTTCATCCCCTACACCCCTCCCTGTCTCTGTAACCCCCTTCATCCCCTACACCCCTCCCTGTCTCTGTAACCCCCTTCATCCCCTACACCCCTCCCTGTCTCTGTAACCCCCTTCATCCCCTACACCCCTCCCTGTCTCTGTAACCCCCTTCATCCCCTACACCCCTCCCTGTCTCTGTAACCCCCTTCATCCCCTACACCCCTCCCTGTCTCTGTAACCCCCTTCATCCCCTACACCCCTCCCTGTCTCTGTAACCCCCTTCATCCCCTACACCCCTCCCTGTCTCTGTAACCCCCTTCATCCCCTACACCCCTCCCTGTCTCTGTAACCCCCTTCATCCCCTACACCCCTCCCTGTCTCTGTAACCCCCTTCATCCCTTACACCCCTCCCTGTCTCTGTAACCCCCTTCATCCCCTACACCCCTCCCTGTCTCTGTAACCCCCTTCATCCCCTACACCCCTCCCTGTCTCTGTAACCCCCTTCATCCCCTACACCCCTCCCTGTCTCTGTAACCCCCTTCATCCCCTACACCCCTCCCTGTCTCTGTAACCCCCTTCATCCCCTACACCCCTCCCTGTCTCTGTAACCCCCTCCATCCCTTACACCCCTCCCTGTCTCTGTAACCCCCTTCATCCCCTACACCCCTCCCTGTCTCTGTAACCCCCTTCATCCCCTACACCCCTCCCTGTCTCTGTAACCCCCTTCATCCCCTACACCCCTCCCTGTCTCTGTAACCCCTCCATCCCCTACCCCCTTCCCTGTCTCTGTAACCCCCTCCATCCCCTACACCCCTCCCTGTCTCTGTAACCCCCTTCATCCCCTACACCCCTCCCTGTCTCTGTAACCCCCTTCATCCCCTACACCCCTCCCTGTCTCTGTAACCCCCTTCATCCCCTACACCCCTCCCTGTCTGTACAACCCTGGCTGACACCTACACCCCTCCCTGTCTGACACCTACACCCCTCCCTGTCTCTGTAACCCCCTCAATCCCCTACACCCCTCCCTGTCTCTGTAACCCCCTTCATCCCCTACACCCCTCCCTGTCTCTGTAACCCCCTCAATCCCCTACACCCCTCCCTGTCTCTGTAACCCCTCCCTGTCTGACACCTACACCCCTCCCTGTCTCTGTAACCCCCTCAATCCCCTACACCCCTCCCTGTCTCTGTAACCCCCTTCATCCCCTACACCCCTCCCTGTCTCTGTAACCCCCTCAATCCCCTACACCCCTCCCTGTCTCTGTAACCCCCTTCATCCCCTACACCCCTCCCTGTCTCTGTAACCCCCTCCTTCCCTACACCCCTCCCTGTCTCTGTAACCCCCTCCTTCCCCTACACCCCTCCCTGTCTCTGTAACCCCCTCCATCCCCTACACCCCTCCCTGTCTGTACAACCCTGGCTGACACCTACACCCCTCCCTGTCTGACACCTACACCCCTCCCTGTGTCTGTGACCCCCTCAATCCCCTACACCCCTCCCTGTCTCTGTAACCCCCTTCATCCCCTACACCCCTCCCTGTCTCTGTAACCCTCTTCATCCCCTACACCCCTCCCTGTCTCTGTAACCCCCTCCATCCCCTACACCCCTCCCTGTCTCTGTAACCCTCTTCATCCCCTACACCCCTCCCTGTCTCTGTAACCCCCTCCAGCCCCTACACCCCTCCCTGTCTCTGTAACCCCCTCCTTCCCTACACCCCTCCCTGTCTCTGTAACCCCCTCCTTCCACTACACCCCTCCCTGTCTCTGTAACCCGCTCCTTCCCCTACACCCCTCCCTGTCTCTGTAAACCCCTCCAGCCCCTACACCCCTCCCTGTCTCTGTAACCCCCTCCTTCCCCTACACCCCTCCCTGTCTCTGTAACCCCCTCCTTCCACTACACCCCTCCCTGTCTCTGTAACCCCCTCCTTCCCCTACACCCCTCCCTGTCTCTGTAACCCCCTCCATCCCCTACCCCCTTCCCTGTCTCTGTAACCCCCTCCAGCCCCTACACCCCTCCCTGTCTCTGTAAACCACTCCAGCCCCTACACCCCTCCCTGTCTCTGTAACCCCCTTCATCCCCTACACCCCTCCCTGTCTCTGTAACCCCCTTCATCCCCTACACCCCTCCCTGTCTCTGTAACCCCCTTCATCCCCTACACCCCTCCCTGTCTCTGTAACCCCCTTCATCCCCTACACCCCTCCCTGTCTCTGTAACCCCCTTCATCCCTTACACCCCTCCCTGTCTCTGTAACCCCCTTCATCCCCTACACCCCTCCCTGTCTCTGTAACCCCCTTCATCCCCTACACCCCTCCCTGTCTCTGTAACCCCCTTCATCCCCTACACCCCTCCCTGTCTCTGTAACCCCCTTCATCCCCTACACCCCTCCCTGTCTCTGTAACCCCCTTCATCCCCTACACCCCTCCCTGTCTCTGTAACCCCCTCCATCCCTTACACCCCTCCCTGTCTCTGTAACCCCCTTCATCCCCTACACCCCTCCCTGTCTCTGTAACCCCCTTCATCCCCTACACCCCTCCCTGTCTCTGTAACCCCCTTCATCCCCTACACCCCTCCCTGTCTCTGTAACCCCTCCATCCCCTACCCCCTTCCCTGTCTCTGTAACCCCCTCCATCCCCTACACCCCTCCCTGTCTCTGTAACCCCCTTCATCCCCTACACCCCTCCCTGTCTCTGTAACCCCCTTCATCCCCTACACCCCTCCCTGTCTCTGTAACCCCCTTCATCCCCTACACCCCTCCCTGTCTGTACAACCCTGGCTGACACCTACACCCCTCCCTGTCTGACACCTACACCCCTCCCTGTCTCTGTAACCCCCTCAATCCCCTACACCCCTCCCTGTCTCTGTAACCCCCTTCATCCCCTACACCCCTCCCTGTCTCTGTAACCCCCTCAATCCCCTACACCCCTCCCTGTCTCTGTAACCCCTCCCTGTCTGACACCTACACCCCTCCCTGTCTCTGTAACCCCCTCAATCCCCTACACCCCTCCCTGTCTCTGTAACCCCCTTCATCCCCTACACCCCTCCCTGTCTCTGTAACCCCCTCAATCCCCTACACCCCTCCCTGTCTCTGTAACCCCCTTCATCCCCTACACCCCTCCCTGTCTCTGTAACCCCCTCCTTCCCTACACCCCTCCCTGTCTCTGTAACCCCCTCCTTCCCCTACACCCCTCCCTGTCTCTGTAACCCCCTCCATCCCCTACACCCCTCCCTGTCTGTACAACCCTGGCTGACACCTACACCCCTCCCTGTCTGACACCTACACCCCTCCCTGTGTCTGTGACCCCCTCAATCCCCTACACCCCTCCCTGTCTCTGTAACCCCCTTCATCCCCTACACCCCTCCCTGTCTCTGTAACCCTCTTCATCCCCTACACCCCTCCCTGTCTCTGTAACCCCCTCCATCCCCTACACCCCTCCCTGTCTCTGTAACCCTCTTCATCCCCTACACCCCTCCCTGTCTCTGTAACCCCCTCCAGCCCCTACACCCCTCCCTGTCTCTGTAACCCCCTCCTTCCCTACACCCCTCCCTGTCTCTGTAACCCCCTCCTTCCACTACACCCCTCCCTGTCTCTGTAACCCGCTCCTTCCCCTACACCCCTCCCTGTCTCTGTAAACCCCTCCAGCCCCTACACCCCTCTCTGTCTCTGTAACCCCCTCCTTCCCCTACACCCCTCCCTGTCTCTGTAACCCCCTCCTTCCACTACACCCCTCCCTGTCTCTGTAACCCCCTCCTTCCCCTACACCCCTCCCTGTCTCTGTAACCCCCTCCATCCCCTACCCCCTTCCCTGTCTCTGTAACCCCCTCCAGCCCCTACACCCCTCCCTGTCTCTGTAAACCACTCCTGCCCCTACACCCCTCCCTGTCTCTGTAACCCCCTCCAGCCCCTACACCCCTCCCTGTCTCTGTAAACCACTCCAGCCCCTACACCCCTCCCTGTCTCTGTAACCCCCTCCAGCCCCTACACCCCTCCCTGTCTCTGTAACCACCTCCTTCCCCTACACCCCCCCGTCTCTGAAACCCCTCCTTCCCCTACACCCCTCCCTGTCTCTGTAACCCCTCCATCCCCTACCCCCTTCCCTGTCTCTGTAACCCCCTACACCCCTCCCTGTCTCTGTAACCCCCTCCATCCCCTACACCCCTCCCTGTCTCTGTAACCCCCTCCATCCCCTACACCCCTCCTGTCTCTGTAACCCCCTCCTTCCCCTACACCCCTCCCTGTCTCTGTAACCCCTCCATCCCCTACCCCCTTCCATGTCTCTGTAACCCCCTCCTTCCCCTACACCCCTCCCTGTCTCTGTAACCCCTCCATCCCCTACCCCCTTCCATGTCTCTGTAACCCCCTCCAGCCCCTACACCCCTCCCTGTCTCTGTAACCCCCTCCTTCCCCTACACCCCTCCCTGTCTCTGTAACCCCTCCATCCCCTACCCCCTTCCCTGTCTCTGTAACCCCCTCCATCCCCTACACCCCTCCCTGTCTCTGTAACCCCCTCCATCGCCTACACCCCTCCCTGTCTCTGTAACCCCTCCAGCCCCTACACCCCTCCTGTCTCTGTAACCCCCTCCTTCCCCTACACCCCTCCCTGTCTCTGTAACCCCCTCCAACCCCTACACCCCTCCCTGTCTCTGTAACCCCCTCCTTCCCCTACACCCCTCCCTGTCTCTGTAACCCCGTCCTTCCCCTACACCCCTCCCTGTCTCTGTAAACCACTCCATCCCCTACACCCCTCCCTGTCTCTGTAACCCCCTCCTTCCCCTACACCCCTCCCTGTCTCTGTAAACCCCTCCTTCCCCTACACCCCTCCCTGTCTCTGTAACCCCCTCCAGCCCCTACATCCCTCCCTGTCTCTGTAACCCCCTCCAGCCCCTACACCCCTCCCTGTCTCTGTAAACCCCTCCTTCCCCTTCACCCCTCCCTGTCTCTGTAACCACCTCCTTCCCCTACACCCCCCCGTCTCTGAAACCCCTCCTTCCCCTACACCCCTCCCTGTCTCTGTAACCCCCTACACCCCTCCCTGTCTCTGTAACCCCCTCCATCCCCTACACCCCTCCCTGTCTCTGTAACCCCCTCCATCCCCTACACCCCTCCTGTCTCTGTAACCCCCTCCTTCCCCTACACCCCTCCCTGTCTCTGTAACCCCTCCATCCCCTACCACCTTCCATGTCTCTGTAACCCCCTCCAGCCCCTACACCCCTCCCTGTCTCTGTAACCCCCTCCTTCCCCTACACCCCTCCCTGTCTCTGTAACCCCTCCATCCCCTACCCCCTTCCCTGTCTCTGTAACCCGCTCCATCCCCTACACCCCTCCCTGTCTCTGTAACCCCCTCCATCCCCTACACCCCTCCCTGTCTCTGTAACCCCTCCAGCCCCTACACCCCTCCTGTCTCTGTAAACCCCTCCTTCCCCGACACCCCTCCCTGTCTCTGTAACCCCCTCCATCCCCTACACCCCTCCCTGTCTCTGTAAACCCCTCCTTCCCCTACACCCCTCCCTGTCTCTGTAACCCCCTCCTTCCCCTACACCCCCCCGTCTCTGAAACCCCCTCCTTCCCCTACACCCCCCCGTCTCTGTAACCCCCTCCATCCCCTACACCCCTCCCTGTCTCTGTAAACCCCTCCTTCCCCTACACCCCTCCCTGTCTCTGTAAACCCCTCCTTCCCCTACACCCCTCCCTGTCTCTGTAAACCCCTCCTTCCCCTACACCCCCCCGTCTCTGTAAACCCCTCCTTCCCCTACACCCCTCCCTGTCTCTGTAACCCCCTCCAGCCCCTACATCCCTCCCTGTCTCTGTAAACCCCTCCTTCCCCTACACCCCTCCCTGTCTCTGTAACCCCCTCCAGCCCCTACACCCCTCCCTGTCTCTGTAACCCCCTCCATCCCCTACACCCCTCCCTGTCTCTGTAACCCCTCCATCCCTAATACCCCTCCCTGTCTCTGTAAACCCCTCCTTCCCCTACACCCCCCCGTCTCTGAAACCCCTCCTTCCCCTACACCCCTCCCTGTCTCTGTAACCCCTCCATCCCCTACCCCCTTCCCTGTCTCTGTAACCCCCTACACCCCTCCCTGTCTCTGTAACCCCCTCCATCCCCTACACCCCTCCCTGTCTCTGTAACCCCCTCCATCCCCTACACCCCTCCTGTCTCTGTAACCCCCTCCTTCCCCTACACCCCTCCCTGTCTCTGTAACCCCTCCATCCCCTACCCCCTTCCATGTCTCTGTAACCCCCTTCATCCCCTACACCCCTCCCTGTCTCTGTAACCCTCTTCATCCCCTACACCCCTCCCTGTCTCTGTAACCCTCTTCATCCCCTACACCCCTCCCTGTCTCTGTAACCCCCTCCTTCCCTACACCCCTCCCTGTCTCTGTAACCCCCTCCTTCCCCTACACCCCTCCCTGTCTCTGTAACCCCCTCCTTCCCCTACACCCCTCCCTGTCTCTGTAAACCCCTCCAGCCCCTACACCCCTCCCTGTCTCTGTAACCCCCTCCTTCCCCTACACCCCTCCCTGTCTCTGTAACCCCCTCCTTCCACTACACCCCTCCCTGTCTCTGTAACCCCCTCCTTCCCTACACCCCTCCCTGTCTCTGTAACCCCCTCCTTCCCCTACACCCCTCCCTGTCTCTGTAACCCCCTCCTTCCCCTACACCCCTCCCTGTCTCTGTAACCCCCTCCAGCCCCTACACCCCTCCCTGTCTCTGTAAACCACTCCAGCCCCTACACCCCTCCCTGTCTCTGTAACCCCCTCCAGCCCCTACACCCCTCCCTGTCTCTGTAAACCACTCCAGCCCCTACACCCCTCCCTGTCTCTGTAACCCCCTCCAGCCCCTACACCCCTCCCTGTCTCTGTAACCACCTCCTTCCCCTACACCCCCCCGTCTCTGAAACCCCTCCTTCCCCTACACCCCTCCCTGTCTCTGTAACCCCTCCATCCCCTACCCCCTTCCCTGTCTCTGTAACCCCCTACACCCCTCCCTGTCTCTGTAACCCCCTCCATCCCCTACACCCCTCCCTGTCTCTGTAACCCCCTCCATCCCCTACACCCCTCCTGTCTCTGTAACCCCCTCCTTCCCCTACACCCCTCCCTGTCTCTGTAACCCCTCCATCCCCTACCCCCTTCCATGTCTCTGTAACCCCCTCCTTCCCCTACACCCCTCCCTGTCTCTGTAACCCCTCCATCCCCTACCCCCTTCCATGTCTCTGTAACCCCCTCCAGCCCCTACACCCCTCCCTGTCTCTGTAACCCCCTCCTTCCCCTACACCCCTCCCTGTCTCTGTAACCCCTCCATCCCCTACCCCCTTCCCTGTCTCTGTAACCCCCTCCATCCCCTACACCCCTCCCTGTCTCTGTAACCCCCTCCATCCCCTACACCCCTCCCTGTCTCTGTAACCCCTCCAGCCCCTACACCCCTCCTGTCTCTGTAACCCCCTCCTTCCCCTACACCCCTCCCTGTCTCTGTAACCCCCTCCAACCCCTACACCCCTCCCTGTCTCTGTAACCCCCTCCTTCCCCTACACCCCTCCCTGTCTCTGTAACCCCGTCCTTCCCCTACACCCCTCCCTGTCTCTGTAAACCACTCCATCCCCTACACCCCTCCCTGTCTCTGTAACCCCCTCCATCCCCTACACCCCTCCCTGTCTCTGTAAACCCCTCCTTCCCCTACACCCCTCCCTGTCTCTGTAACCACCTCCTTCCCCTACACCCCCCCGTCTCTGAAACCCCTCCTTCCCCTACACCCCTCCCTGTCTCTGTAACCCCCTACACCCCTCCCTGTCTCTGTAACCCCCTCCATCCCCTACACCCCTCCCTGTCTCTGTAACCCCCTCCATCCCCTACACCCCTCCTGTCTCTGTAACCCCCTCCTTCCCCTACACCCCTCCCTGTCTCTGTAACCCCTCCATCCCCTACCCCCTTCCATGTCTCTGTAACCCCCTCCAGCCCCTACACCCCTCCCTGTCTCTGTAACCCCCTCCTTCCCCTACACCCCTCCCTGTCTCTGTAACCCCTCCATCCCCTACCCCCTTCCCTGTCTCTGTAACCCGCTCCATCCCCTACACCCCTCCCTGTCTCTGTAACCCCCTCCATCCCCTACACCCCTCCCTGTCTCTGTAACCCCTCCAGCCCCTACACCCCTCCTGTCTCTGTAACCCCCTCCTTCCCCGACACCCCTCCCTGTCTCTGTAACCCCCTCCATCCCCTACACCCCTCCCTGTCTCTGTAAACCCCTCCTTCCCCTACACCCCTCCCTGTCTCTGTAACCCCCTCCTTCCCCTACACCCCCCGTCTCTGAAACCCCCTCCTTCCCCTACACCCCCCCGTCTCTGTAACCCCCTCCATCCCCTACACCCCTCCCTGTCTCTGTAAACCCCTCCTTCCCCTACACCCCTCCCTGTCTCTGTAAACCCCTCCTTCCCCTACACCCCTCCCTGTCTCTGTAAACCCCTCCTTCCCCTACACCCCCCGTCTCTGTAAACCCCTCCTTCCCCTACACCCCTCCCTGTCTCTGTAACCCCCTCCAGCCCCTACATCCCTCCCTGTCTCTGTAAACCCCTCCTTCCCCTACACCCCTCCCTGTCTCTGTAACCCCCTCCAGCCCCTACACCCCTCCCTGTCTCTGTAACCCCCTCCATCCCCTACACCCCTCCCTGTCTCTGTAACCCCTCCATCCCTAACACCCCTCCCTGTCTCTGTAAACCCCTCCTTCCCCTACACCCCCCGTCTCTGAAACCCCTCCTTCCCCTACACCCCTCCCTGTCTCTGTAACCCCTCCATCCCCTACCCCCTTCCCTGTCTCTGTAACCCCCTACACCCCTCCCTGTCTCTGTAACCCCCTCCATCCCCTACACCCCTCCCTGTCTCTGTAACCCCCTCCATCCCCTACACCCCTCCTGTCTCTGTAACCCCCTCCTTCCCCTACACCCCTCCCTGTCTCTGTAACCCCTCCATCCCCTACACCCCCCTGTCTCTGTAAACCCCTCCTTCCCCTACACCCCTCCCTGTCTCTGTAACCCCTCCATCCCCTACCCCCTTCCCTGTCTCTGTAACCCGCTCCATCCCCTACACCCCTCCCTGTCTCTGTAACCCCCTCCTTCCCCTACACCCCTCCCTGTCTCTGTAACCCCTCCATCCCCTACCCCCTTCCCTGTCTCTGTAACCCGCTCCATCCCCTACACCCCTCCCTGTCTCTGTAACCCCCTCCATCCCCTACACCCCTCCCTGTCTCTGTAACCCCTCCAGCCCCTACACCCCTCCTGTCTCTGTAACCCCCTCCTTCCCCGACACCCCTCCCTGTCTCTGTAACCCCCTCCATCCCCTACACCCCTCCCTGTCTCTGTAAACCCCTCCTTCCCCTACACCCCTCCCTGTCTCTGTAACCCCCTCCTTCCCCTACACCCCCCCATCTCTGAAACCCCCTCCTTCCCCTACACCCCCCCGTCTCTGTAACCCCCTCCATCCCCTACACCCCTCCCTGTCTCTGTAAACCCCTCCTTCCCCTACACCCCTCCCTGTCTCTGTAAACCCCTCCTTCCCCTACACCCCTCCCTGTCTCTGTAAACCCCTCCTTCCCCTACACCCCCCCGTCTCTGTAAACCCCTCCTTCCCCTACACCCCTCCCTGTCTCTGTAACCCCCTCCAGCCCCTACATCCCTCCCTGTCTCTGTAAACCCCTCCTTCCCCTACACCCCTCCCTGTCTCTGTAACACCCCTCCAGCCCCTACACCCCTCCCTGTCTCTGTAACCCCCTCCATCCCCTACACCCCTCCCTGTCTCTGTAACCCCTCCATCCCCTACACCCCTCCCTGTCTCTGTAAACCCCTCCTTCCCCTACACCCCCCCGTCTCTGAAACCCCTCCTTCCCCTACACCCCTCCCTGTCTCTGTAACCCCTCCATCCCCTACCCCCTTCCCTGTCTCTGTAACCCCCTACACCCCTCCCTGTCTCTGTAACCCCCTCCATCCCCTACACCCCTCCCTGTCTCTGTAACCCCCTCCATCCCCTACACCCCTCCTGTCTCTGTAACCCCCTCCTTCCCCTACACCCCTCCCTGTCTCTGTAACCCCTCCATCCCCTACCCCCTTCCATGTCTCTGTAACCCCCTCCAGCCCCTACACCCCTCCCTGTCTCTGTAAACCACTCCATCCCCTACACCCCTCCCTGTCTCTGTAAACCACTCCATCCCCTACACCCCTCCCTGTCTCTGTAAACCCCTCCAGCCCCTACACCCCTCCCTGTCTCTGTAACCCCCTCCTTCCCCTACACCCCTCCCTGTCTCTGTAACCCCTCCATCCCCTACCCCCTTCCCTGTCTCTGTAACCCCCTCCATCCCCTACACCCCTCCCTGTCTCTGTAACCCCCTCCATCCCCTACACCCCTCCCTGTCTCTGTAACCCCCTCCATCCCCTACACCCCTCCCTGTCTCTGTAAACCCCTCCTTCCCCTACACCCCTCCCTGTCTCTGTAAACCCCTCCTTCCCCTACACCCCTCCCTGTCTCTGTAACCCTCTTCATCCCCTACACCCCTCCCTGTCTCTGTAACCCCCTCCTTCCCTACACCCCTCCCTGTCTCTGTAACCCCCTCCTTCCCCTACACCCCTCCCTGTCTCTGTAACCCCCTCCTTCCACTACACCCCTCCCTGTCTCTGTAACCCCCTCCTTCCCCTACACCCCTCCCTGTCTCTGTAACCCCCTCCATCCCCTACCCCCTTCCCTGTCTCTGTAACCCCCTCCAGCCCCTACACCCCTCCCTGTCTCTGTAAACCACTCCAGCCCCTACACCCCTCCCTGTCTCTGTAACCCCCTCCATCCCCTACACCCCTCCCTGTCTCTGTAAACCACTCCAGCCCCTACACCCCTCCCTGTCTCTGTAACCCCCTCCAGCCCCTACACCCCTCCCTGTCTCTGTAACCACCTCCTTCCCCTACACCCCCCCGTCTCTGAAACCCCTCCTTCCCCTACACCCCTCCCTGTCTCTGTAACCCCTCCATCCCCTACCCCCTTCCCTGTCTCTGTAACCCCCTACACCCCTCCCTGTCTCTGTAACCCCCTCCATCCCCTACACCCCTCCCTGTCTCTGTAACCCCCTCCATCCCCTACACCCCTCCTGTCTCTGTAACCCCCTCCTTCCCCTACACCCCTCCCTGTCTCTGTAACCCCTCCATCCCCTACCCCCTTCCATGTCTCTGTAACCCCCTCCAGCCCCTACACCCCTCCCTGTCTCTGTAACCCCCTCCTTCCCCTACACCCCTCCCTGTCTCTGTAACCCCTCCATCCCCTACCCCCTTCCCTGTCTCTGTAACCCCCTCCATCCCCTACACCCCTCCCTGTCTCTGTAACCCCCTCCATCCCCTACACCCCTCCCTGTCTCTGTAACCCCTCCAGCCCCTACACCCCTCCTGTCTCTGTAACCCCCTCCTTCCCCTACACCCCTCCCTGTCTCTGTAACCCCCTCCAACCCCTACACCCCTCCCTGTCTCTGTAACCCCCTCCTTCCCCTACACCCCTCCCTGTCTCTGTAACCCCGTCCTTCCCCTACACCCCTCCCTGTCTCTGTAAACCACTCCATCCCCTACACCCCTCCCTGTCTCTGTAACCCCCTCCTTCCCCTACACCCCTCCCTGTCTCTGTAAACCCCTCCTTCCCCTACACCCCTCCCTGTCTCTGTAACCCCCTCCAGCCCCTACATCCCTCCCTGTCTCTGTAACCCCCTCCAGCCCCTACACCCCTCCCTGTCTCTGTAAACCCCTCCTTCCCCTACACCCCTCCCTGTCTCTGTAACCACCTCCTTCCCCTACACCCCCCCGTCTCTGAAACCCCTCCTTCCCCGACACCCCTCCCTGTCTCTGTAACCCCCTACACCCCTCCCTGTCTCTGTAACCCCCTCCATCCCCTACACCCCTCCCTGTCTCTGTAACCCCCTCCATCCCCTACACCCCTCCCTGTCTCTGTAACCCCCTCCATCCCCTACACCCCTCCTGTCTCTGTAACCCCCTCCTTCCCCTACACCCCTCCCTGTCTCTGTAACCCCTCCATCCCCTACCCCCTTCCATGTCTCTGTAACCCCCTCCAGCCCCTACACCCCTCCCTGTCTCTGTAAACCCCTCCTTCCCCTACACCCCTCCCTGTCTCTGTAACCCCCTCCTTCCCCTACACCCCCCCGTCTCTGAAACCCCCTCCTTCCCCTACACCCCCCCGTCTCTGTAACCCCCTCCATCCCCTACACCCCTCCCTGTCTCTGTAAACCCCTCCTTCCCCTACACCCCTCCCTGTCTCTGTAAACCCCTCCTTCCCCTACACCCCTCCCTGTCTCTGTAAACCCCTCCTTCCCCTACACCCCCCCGTCTCTGTAAACCCCTCCTTCCCCTACACCCCTCCCTGTCTCTGTAACCCCCTCCAGCCCCTACATCCCTCCCTGTCTCTGTAAACCCCTCCTTCCCCTACACCCCTCCCTGTCTCTGTAACCCCCTCCAGCCCCTACACCCCTCCCTGTCTCTGTAACCCCCTCCATCCCCTACACCCCTCCCTGTCTCTGTAACCCCTCCATCCCCTACACCCCTCCCTGTCTCTGTAAACCCCTCCTTCCCCTACACCCCCCGTCTCTGAAACCCCTCCTTCCCCTACACCCCTCCCTGTCTCTGTAACCCCTCCATCCCCTACCCCCTTCCCTGTCTCTGTAACCCCCTACACCCCTCCCTGTCTCTGTAACCCCCTCCATCCCCTACACCCCTCCCTGTCTCTGTAACCCCCTCCATCCCCTACACCCCTCCTGTCTCTGTAACCCCCTCCTTCCCCTACACCCCTCCCTGTCTCTGTAACCCCTCCATCCCCTACCCCCTTCCATGTCTCTGTAACCCCCTCCAGCCCCTACACCCCTCCCTGTCTCTGTAACCCCCTCCTTCCCCTACACCCCTCCCTGTCTCTGTAACCCCTCCATCCCCTACCCCCTTCCCTGTCTCTGTAACCCGCTCCATCCCCTACACCCCTCCCTGTCTCTGTAACCCCCTCCATCCCCTACACCCCTTCCTGTCTCTCTAACCCCTCCAGCCCCCACACCCCTCCATGTCTCTGTAACCCCCTCCTTCCCCGACACCCCTCCCTGTCTCTGTAACCCCCTCCATCCCCTACACCCCTCCCTGTCTCTGTAAACCCCTCCTTCCCCTACACCCCTCCCTGTCTCTGTAACCCCCTCCTTCCCCTACACCCCCCCGTCTCTGAAACCCCCTCCTTCCCCTACACCCCCCCGTCTCTGTAACCCCCTCCATCCCCTACACCCCTCCCTGTCTCTGTAAACCCCTCCTTCCCCTACACCCCTCCCTGTCTCTGTAAACCCCTCCTTCCCCTACACCCCTCCCTGTCTCTGTAAACCCCTCCTTCCCCTACACCCCCCCGTCTCTGTAAACCCCTCCTTCCCCTACACCCCTCCCTGTCTCTGTAACCCCCTCCAGCCCCTACACCCCTCCCTGTCTCTGTAACCCCCTCCTTCCCCTACACCCCTCCCTGTCTCTGTAACCCCCTCCAGCCCCTACACCCCTCCCTGTCTCTGTAACCCCCTCCATCCCCTACACCCCTCCCTGTCTCTGTAACCCCTCCATCCCCTACACCCCTCCCTGTCTCTGTAAACCCCTCCTTCCCCTACACCCCTCCCTGTCTCTGTAAACCCCTCCTTCCCCTACACCCCTCCCTGTCTCTGTAACCCCTACATCCCCTACACCCCTCCCTGTCTCTGTAACCCCTCCATCCCCTACCCCCTTCCATGTCTCTGTAACCCCCTCCAGCCCCTACACCCCTCCCTGTCTCTGTAACCCCCTCCATCCCCTACACCCCTCCCTGTCTCTGTAACCCCCTCCATCCCCTACATCCCTCCCTGTCTCTGTAACCCCCTCCATCCCCTACACCCCTCCCTGTCTCTGTAACCCCTCCATCCCCTACACCCCTCCTGTCTCTGTAACCCCCTCCTTCCCCTACACCCCTCCCTGTCTCTGTAACCCCTCCATCCCCTACCCCCTTCCATGTCTCTGTAACCCCCTCCAGCCCCTACACCCCTCCCTGTCTCTGTAACCCCCTCCTTCCCCTACACCCCTCCCTGTCTCTGTAACCCCTCCATCCCCTACCCCCTTCCCTGTCTCTGTAACCCCCTCCATCCCCTACACCCCTCCCTGTCTCTGTAACCCCCTCCATCCCCTACACCCCTCCCTGTCTCTGTAACCCCCTCCATCCCCTACATCCCTCCCTGTCTCTGTAACCCCCTCCAGCCCCTACACCCCTCCCTGTCTCTGTAACCCCTCCAGCCCCTACACCCCTCCTGTCTCTGTAACCCCTCCTTCCCCTATATCTCTCCCTGTCTCTGTAACCCCCTCGATCCCCTACACCCCTCCCTATCTCTGTAACCCCCTCCAGCCCCTACACCCTTCCCTGTCTCTGTAACCCCCTCCTTCCCCTACACCCCTCCCTGTCTCCGTAAACCCCTCCATCCCCTACACCCCTCCCTGTCTCTGTAACCCCCTCCTTCCCCTACACCCCTCCCTGTCTCTATAACCCCCTCCTACCCCTACACCCCTCCCTGTCTCTGTAACCCCTCCAGCCCCTGCACCCCTCCCTGTCTCTGTAACCCCTCCATACCCTACACCCCTCCGTCTCTGTAACCCCCTCCAGCCCCTACACCCCTCCCTGTCGCTGTAACCCCTCCATACCCTACACCCCTCCCTGTCTCTGTAACCCCCTCCAGCCCCTACACCCTTCCCTGTCTCTGTAACCCACTCCATCCCCTACACCCCTCCCTGTCTCTATAAACCCCTCCTTCCCCTACATCCCTCCCTGTCTCTGTAACCCCTCCCTCCCCTACACCCCTCCCTGTCTCTGTAACCCCCTCCTTCCCCTACACCCCTCCCTGTCTCTGTAACCCCCTCCTTCCCCTACACCCCTCCCTGTCTCTGTAAACCCCTCCTTCCCCTACATCCCTCCCTGTCTCTGTAAACCCCTCCTTCCCCTACACCCCTCCCTGTCTCTGTAACCCCCTCCTTCCCCTACACCCCTCCCTGTCTCTGTAACCCCCTCCAGCCCCTACACCCCTCTCTGTCTCTGCAACCCCCTCCATCCCCTACACCCCTCCCTGTCTCTGTAACCCCCTCCATCCCCTACACCCCTCCCTGTCTCTGTAACCCCTCCATCCTCTACCCCCTTCCCTGTCTCTGTAACCCCCTCCATCCCCTACACCCCTCCCTGTCTCTGTAACCCCCTCCATCCCCGACACCCCTCCCTGTCTCTGTAACCCCTCCAGCCCTACACCCCTCCTGTCTCTGTAACCCCCTCCTTCCCCTACACCCCTCCCTGTCTCTGTAACCCCCTCCATCCCCTACACTCCTCCCCGTCTCTGTAACCCCCTCCAGCCCCTACACCCCTCCCTGTCTCTGTAACCCCTCCAGCCCCTACACCCCTCCTGTCTCTGTAACCCCTCCTTCCCCTATATCTCTCCCTGTCTCTGTAACCCCCTCCATCCCCTACACCCCTCCCTGTCTCTGTAACCCCCTCCATCCCCTACACCCCTCCCTGTCTCTGTAACCCCTCCAGCCCCTACACCCCTCCTGTCTCTGTAACCCCCTCCTTCCCCTACACCCCTCCCTGTCTCTGTAACCCCCTCCATCCCCTACACTCCTCCCCGTCTCTGTAACCCCCTCCAGCCCCTACACCCCTCCCTGTCTCTGTAACAACTCCAGCCCCTACACCCCTCCTGTCTCTGTAACCCCTCCTTCCCCTATATCTCTCCCTGTCTCTGTAACCCCCTCCATCCCCTACACCCCTCCCTGTCTCTGTAACCCCCTCCATCCCCTACACCCCTCCCTGTCTCTGTAACCCCTCCAGCCCCTACACCCCTCCTGTCTCTGTAACCCCCTCCTTCCCCTACACCCCTCCCTGTCTCTGTAACCCCCTCCTTCCCCTACACCCCTCCCTGTCTCTGTAACCACCTCCTTCCCCTACACCCCTCCCTGTCTCTGTAACCCCTCCTTCCCCTACACCCCTCCCTGTCTCTGTAACCCCTCCATCCCCTACCCCCTTCCCTGTCTCTGTAACCCCCTCCAGCCCCTACACCCCTCCCTGTCTCTGTAACCCCTCCAGCCCCTACACCCCTCCTGTCTCTGTAACCCCTCCTTCCCCTATATCTCTCCCTGTCTCTGTAACCCCCTCGATCCCCTAGACCCCTCCCTATCTCTGTAACCCCCTCCAGCCCCTACACCCTTCCCTGTCTCTGTAACCCCCTCCTTCCCCTACACCCCTCCCTGTCTCTGTAAACCCCTCCATCCCCTACACCCCTCCCTGTCTCTGTAACCCCCTCCATCCCCTACACCCCTCCTGTCTCTGTAACCCCCTCCTTCCCCTACACCCCTCCCTGTCTCTGTAACCCCCTCCTTCCCCTACACCCCTCCCTGTCTCTGTAACCCCTCCATCCCCTACCCCCTTCCCTGTGTCTGTAACCCCCTCCATCCCCTACATCCCTCCCTATCTCTGTAACCCCCTCCATCCCCTACACCCCTCCCTGTCTCTGTAACCCCCTCCATCCCCTACACCCCTCCCTGTCTCTGTAAACCCCTCCATCCGCTACACCCCTCCCTGTCTCTGGAACCCCTCCAGCCCCTACACCCCTCCTGTCTCTGTAACCCCTCCTTCCCCTATATCCCTCCCTGTCTCTGTAAACCCCTCCATCCCCTACACCGCTCCCTGTCTCTGTAACACCCTCCATCCCCTACACCCCTCCCTGTCTCTGTAACCCCCTTCAGCCCCTGCACCCCTCCCTGTCTCTGTAACCCCTCCATACCCTACACCCCTCCCTGTCTCTGTAACCCCCTCCAGCCCCTACACCCTTCCCTGTCTCTGTAACCCCCTCCATCCCCTACACCCCTCCCTGTCTCTGTAAACCCCTCCTTCCCCTACATCCCTCCCTGTCTCTGTAACCCCTCCATCCCCTACCCCCTTCCCTGTCTCTGTAACCCCCTCCATCCCCTACACCCCTCCCTGTCTCTGTAACCCCCTCCATCCCCTACACCCCTCCCTGTCTCTGTAACCCCCTCCATCCCCTACACCCCTCCCTGTCTCTGTAACCCCCTCCATCCCCTACACCCCTCCCTGTCTCTGTAACCCCTCCAGCCCCTACACCCCTCCTGTCTCTGTAACCCCCTCCTTCCCCTACACCCCTCCCTGTCTCTGTAACCCCTCCAGCCCCTACACCCCTCCTGTCTCTGTAACCCCTCCTTCCCCTATATCTCTCCCTGTCTCTGTAACCCCCTCGATCCCCTACACCCCTCCCTGTCTCTGTAACCCCCTCCTTCCCCTACACCCCTCCCTGTCTCTGTAAACCCCTCCTTCCCCTACACCCTCCCTGTCTCTGTAATCCCCTCCTTCCCGTACAGCCCCTCCCTTTCTCTGTAACCCCCTCCAGCCCCTACACCCCTCCCTGTCTCTGTAACCCCCTCCAGCCCCTACACCCCTCCCTGTCTCTGTAAACCCCTCCTTCCCCTACACCCCTCCCTGTCTCTGTAAACCCCTCCTTCCCCTACATCCCTCCCTGCCTCTGTAACTTGAAGGCTTCCAAGCCCACAAGTTCTCGACCCTCCTCCATTTCCCACCTCTGGATTGTTGATTGGTAGGGAGGTTGAGGGTTTACGGGGAGAAGCTGGGAGGATGGGGTTAAATATGACCAGCCATGATTGTATGGCGGGGCAGACTCGTTGGGTTGAAGTGCAGGGTAAGTGGGGGGCACACTGAGGTACCTCACTGACTGCCACTGTCTGTGCTTTTGTGTTCCAGTTACGCAGAGCAGCTGGTTCTCTCCATGAAGGTGGCAGAGCTGCTGTCGACAGCCCTGCGCCTCAGCAAGAGTCAGATCAAGGAGGGCAGACTGTACCCCTCGTCCAGCGTTAAACAGGGTTAGCTGATCTTTACCTTTGGTCTGGATGCCAACCGATTAGCGTCTGATAACGCAGATCACACTAGTAGTCCGTGCTAATTAATGCTGAGGCTTTATAAAGCACTGGTGAGGCCTCACTTGGAGTATGGTGAGCAGTTTTAGGCCCCTTATCTAAGAAAGGATGTGCTGACATTGGACAGGGTTTGAAGGAGGTTCACAGAAATTATTCTAGGATTGAAAGGTTTTTCATTTGAAGAACGTTTGATGGCTCTGGGTCTGTACTCTCTGGAATTCAGAAGAATGGGATCTCATTGAAAGCTATCGAATGTTGAAAGGCCTGGGCAGAGTGGATGCAGAAAGGATGTTCCATATGGTGGGAGAGTCTAGGGCCAGAGGACACAGACTCGGAATAGAGGAACATCTATTTAGAATGAATATGAGGAAAAATGTCTTTAGCCAGAGGGTGGCAAATCTATGGAATTCGTTGCCACGGGCAGCTGTGGAGGCTAAGTCATCGGGGATATTCAAGACTTCCTGAAAAGTCTTCCTGAAAGGTTATGGGGAGAAGGCGGGAGATTGGGGCTGAGAGGGAAATGCATCAGCCATGATGGAATGGCAGAGCAGACCTCGATGGGCTGAATGGCCTAATTCTGCTCCAATGTGTTTTGGTCTTAACTCAGTCACTCTCAGAATCAGGTGTACAGAATGTCGTGAAACGCGTTGTTTTGTGGCAGCAGTACATTGCAATATGTAATAACTTTTAAGCTATACATTACAATAAGAAATATATATTTTAAAAATTAAATAATTAGTGCAAAAGAGAGCAAACAATGAAGAAAAACTAGAGAGGTAGTGTTCATGGATTCAACATCCATTCAGGAATTGATGACCGACGGGAAGAAGCTGTTCCTGAATCATTGAGTGTGTGTCTTCAGACTCCTTCCTGATGGTGGTAATGAGAACAAGGCATGTCCTGGGTGATGAGATCCTGAATGATGGATGCTGCCTTTTTGAGACGTTAGGTTTTGAAGATGTCCTTGGTGCTGGGTAGGCTGGTGCCTCATGTCTCTCTCTCTCTCATGGGAGATCACCTCATTAACTTTAATCTGCATGAGTCAGTCTCCGTCCCTTCATGTCCACTTGATCAAAGTCTTGCTTTATTCAGAGTCCGTTCTCTGCACTGATTTCTATTCCAAGTCAGCAGCTCCTGACCTTTGCTGTCAGCCACAGAACATTCCCCCCAGGACTGCTAACGGCTGATTTTGTGAGAAATGTAGAAAAAGAGCAGACCCTTAAATTCTGCTCCATCTAGGAGGAGATTTAGACAATTTGGCCCATCGAGTCTGCTCCAACATTCAATCACAGCTGATTTTTTTTTCTCAAACCCATTCTCTCATTTTCTTCCCTTAACCCCCTCACCAATCTAGAACTTACCAATCTTTGCGCTAGATGCACCCAATGACTCGGCCTCCACAGCTGTCTGTGGCAATGAATTCTGTAGATTCACCACCTTCTGGCTAAAGAAATTCCTCCTCACCTCTGCAGTTAAAGGGGTGTCTGAGGCTGTGCCCTCAGATCTTAGACTCTCCCACCAAAGGAAACATCCTCTCCATCTCCATCTCTCTAGGCCTTTCAATATTCAATAGTTTTCATTGTGATCCCCTCCCTGTCCTAAACTCCAGCGAGTACAGGCCCAGAGCCGTCAAACACTTTTTATCCATTAACCCGTTCACGACACTGAGGCTCCTGGCTCGTGTGGTGCTCCAGTGTACGTTGTACGTCCTGGCAAGTTGTGCTGATAGCTCATCGCCCGTGCCTGTTCATCAGCCTTGCTGCTCTTCTGTCTGTCACTCATGAATCATCTTCATTACCCACCCAAGCTCACCAGTCAAGGCCCAGCCTGAACATGCTGGACCCGTCTGTTGACCTTTTTACACGCCATTTTCCCAGAGTTGGAGCCTGGGAACGATGATCAGTGCGACCTGTCAACAGAAGTTAGGGTTTCTATGTTCTTCCGGTGATGAGAGGAAAGCCCCCTCATGCATAGAAACATAGAAAATAGGTGCAGGAGTAGGCCATTCGGCCCTTCGAGCCTGCACCGCCATTTATTATGATCATGGCTGATCATCCAACTCAGAACCCCGCCCCAGCCTTCCCTCCATACCCCCTGATCCCCGTAGCCACAAGGGCCATATCTAACTCCCTCTTAAATATAGCCAATGAACTGGCCTCAACTGTTTGCTGTGGCAGAGAATTCCACAGATTCACCACTCTCTGTGTGAAGAAGTTTTTCCTAATCTCGGTCCTAAAAGGCTTCCCCTTTATCCTCAAACTGTGACCCCTCGTTCTGGACTTCCCCAACATCGGGAACAATCTTCCTGCATCTAGCCTGTCCAATCCCTTTAGGATTTTATACGTTTCAATCAGATCCCCCCTCAATCTTCTAAATTCCAACGAGTACAAGCCCAGTTCATCCAGTCTTTCTTCATATGAAAGTCCTGCCATCCCAGGAATCAATCTGGTGAACCTTCTTTGTACTCCCTCTATGGCAAAGATGTCTTTCCTCAGATTAGGGGACCAAAACTGCACACAATACTCCAGGTGTGGTCTCACCAAGGCCTTGTACAACTGCAGTAGTACCTCCCTGCTCCTGTACTCGAATCCTCTCGCTATAAATGCCAGCATACCATTCGCCTTTTTCACCGCCTGCTGTACCTGCATGCCCACTTTCAATGACTGGTGTATAATGACACCCAGGTCTCGTTGCACCTCCCCTTTTCCTAATCGGCCACCATTCAGATAATAATCTGTTTTCCTATTTTTGCCACCAAAGTGGATAACTTCACATTTATCCACATTAAATTGCATCTGCCATGAGTTTGCCCACTCACCCAACCTATCCAATTCACCCTGCATCCTCTTAGCATCCTCCTCACTGCTAACACTGCCACCCAGCTTCGTGTCATCCGCAAACTTGGAGATGCTGCATTTAATTCCCTCATCCAAGTCATTAATATATATTGTAAACAACTGGGGTCCCAGCACTGAGCCTTGCCGTACCCCACTAGTCACCGCTTGCCATTCTGAAAAGGTCCCGTTTATTCCCACCCTTTGCTTCCTGTCTGCCAACCAATTCTCTATCCACATCAATACCTTACCCCCAATACCGTGTGCTTTAAGTTTGCACACTAATCTCCTGTGTGGGACCTTGTCAAAAGCCTTTTGAAAATCCAAATATACCACATCCACTGGTTCTCCCCTATCCACTCTACTAGTTACATCCTCAAAAAATTCTATGAGATTCATCAGACATGATTTTCCTTTCACAAATCCATGCTGACTTTGTCCGATGATTTCACCGCTTTCCAAATGTACTGTTATCACATCCTTGATAACTGACTCCAGCAGTTTCCCCACCACCGACGTTAGGCTAACCGGTCTATAATTCCCCGGTTTCTCTCTCCCTCCTTTTTTAAAAAGTGGGGTTACATTAGCCAGCCTCCAATCCTCAGGAACTAGTCCAGAATCTAACGAGTTTTGAAAAATTATCACTAATGCATCCACTAAACATTAAACATTTAAATCCAGTGTTCTGCAATCCCATATTCCCCTGCTCTCCCCATCCCCCTTGTTCTCTCTTTTGTCTGGAGATCCCTTTTCTTAAATATATTCACTCCTGGTTCTGCACCTTCTGGTACAGGAAGTTCCACAGGTTCAGCATCTCTGAGTGAAGAAACTTCTCTTCTCAATCCTCAATGTCTTCCTCTCATTGTAGAGTCCTCATAAACGCGAGATGCTGGAAATGCAGAGCAGCACGCACAAAATGCTGGAGGAACTCAGCAGGTCAGGCAGTGTCTATGGAGAGGAATAACCAGTCAAAGTTTCAGGCCAAGACCCTAGACCCAAGCCAACATCCAGCCTGTCGAGCCCTGTCGTCCGAGGGCACGTCTGTGAAGTCTCCTCTCTTTCTTCCAAAGTCTAGGAGCCAGTCTCCTCATCTCTCCCATTTCACGCAATCTCTGCTCTCAAACGCATCTCTCCCATTTCACGCACATCCGCTCTCACCCCATCCTCCCGCCATCCCACTAGGAATAGGGTTCCCCTTGTCCTCACCTACCACCCCACCAGCCTCCAGGTCCAACATATTATTCTCTGTAACTTCCACCACCTCCAACAGGATCCCACCACTAAGCACATCTTTCCCTCCTCCCGCCCCCCTTTCCACTTTCTGCAGGGATCGCTCCCTACGCAACGCCCTTGTCCATTCGTCCCCCCCATCCCTCCCCGCCGATCTCCCTCCTGGCACTTATCCTTGTAAACAGAGCAAGTGCTACACATGCCCTTACACTTCCTCCCTTACCACCATTCAGGGCCCCAGACAGTCCTTCCAGGTGAGGCAACACTTCACCTGTGAGTCGGCTGGGGTGATATACTGCATCCGGTGCTCCTGATGTGGCCTTCTATATATTGGCGAGACCCGACGCAGACTGGGAGACCGCTTTCCTGAACACCTACGCTCTGTCCGCCAGAGAAAGCAGGATCTCCCAGTGGCCACACATTTTAATTCCACATCCCATTCCCATTCTGATATGTCTATCCACGGCCTCCTCTACTGTAAAGATGAAGCCACACTCAGGTTGGAGGAACAACACCTTATATTCCGTCTGGGTAGCCTCCAACCTGATGGCATGAACATTGACTTCTCTAACTTCCGCTAATGCCCCACCTCCCCCTCCTACCCCATCCGTTATTTATTTGTCGTTTATTATTATTACATTCTTTCTCTCTCTCTCTCCTTTTTCTCCCTCTGTCCCTCTCACTATACCCCTTGCCCATCCTCTGGGTTTTCCCCCCTCCCCCTTTTCCTTCTCCCTAGGCCTCCTGTCCCATGATCCTCTCATATCCCTTTTGCCAATCACCTGTCCAGCACTTGGCTCCATCCCTCCCCCTCCTGTCTTCTCCTATCATTTTGGATCTCCCCCTCCCCCTCCCACTTTCAAATCTCTTACTCACTCTTCCTTCAGTTAGTCCTGACGAAGGGTCTTGGCCTGAAACGTCGACTGCACCTCTTCCTAGAGATGCTGCCTGGCCTGCTGCGTTCACCAGCAACTTTGATGTGTGTTGCTTGAATTTCCAGCATCTGCAGAATTCCTCGTGTTTGCTCCTCATTTGCTGTTTTGCAACCCTGAGACTCAGTCTAGTTAAAGAATCAGAATCAGGTTCAATATCATCGGCATTTGGCATGAAATTTGTTGTCTTTGTGGCAGCAGTACAATGCAATGCATGATAACAGAGAGAGAAAGTAATGAGGTAGTGTTCATGGGTTCAGTGTCCATTCAGAAATCGGATGGCAGAGGGGAAGAAGCTGTTCCTGAATCATTGAGTGTGTGTCTTCAGGCTCCTGTATCTCCTTCCTGATGGTAGCAATGAGAAGAGGGTATGTCCTGGGTGATGGGGGTCCTTAATGATGGATGTCACCTTTTTTGAAGCAACGTTCCTTGAAGATACTATGGAAGCTGATGCCAATGATAGAGCTGACTGAGTTTACAGCTCTCTGCAGCTTACTTTGATCCTGTGCAGTAGCCTCGCAACCCCCCCCCCCCATACCAGACAGTGATGCAGCCAGTTAGACTGCTCTCCAAGGTACATCTGTAGGAATTTGCGATTGTCTTCAGTGACATAGCAAATTTCCTCAAAATCCTGATGAAATATAGCCACTGTCGTGCCTTCTTTGTAGCTGCATCGATATGTTGGGTCCAGAATAGATCCTCAGAGATATTGACACCCAGGAATTTGAAATTGCTCGCTCTCTCCACTTCTGATCTCTCCATGAGGATTGGTGTGTGTTCCCTCCTCTTGCCCTTTCTGAAGATAGAATGGAATTGCATTAGCAGCGTATTTCAGGGTTCAGACAATCACAGGAGTCTGCAGTTGCTGGAGTCTGCTGCAACACAATGGATGCTAAAGGAACTCAGCAGGTCAGGGAGCATCTGTGAAGAGGAATATGGGCATTTCCCTCCGCAGATGCTGCCTGACCCTCTGAGTTCTCAAACAGCTTGTGTGTGAGATCAGAGTCAGAATCAGGTTTAATATCGACGGCAAATGTCATGAAATTTGTTGTTTTGAGGCAGTGGTACACTGTAATCATCGTTGTTATGTGCCGCGTTGTTTTGTAAAGACACTGACTAGGAGTAGTTTGCCATTGCTGCCTTCTGGGCAGTGTCTTTACAAGACGGGTGACCGCAGCCATTATCAATACTCTTCAGAGATTGTCTGCCTGGTGTCAGTGGTCACATGACCAGGACTTGTGATCTGCACCAGCTGCTCAAACGACCGTCACCACCTGCTCCCATGGTCACCTGACCCTGATCCGGGGGGCATGGTGGGGGTGTTGCTACACCTCGCCCCAGGGTGACCTGCAGGCTAGCGGAGGGAAGGAGCACCTCACACCTCCTTCAGTAGAGACAATCTCCACCGTGACACCCAACCCTAACCCTAACCTTAAAAGTACATATGTCACCATATGCAACCCTGAGAATCATTTTCTTGTGGGCATTCTTGGTAAATGCAAAGAAACTGACAATAAAATAATAATAAATATCGAGAACAAGAGATGAAGAGTCCTTGAAAGTGGACTCATTTGTCAGAACAGCTGAGTGATGGATGAATGAAGTTGACTGAAGATTTTATTTATTTATTGAGATATAGTGCAAAGCAGGCCCTTCCGGCCTGTCGAGCAACCCCCGGTTTAACCCCAGTCTAATCACAGGACAATTGACAATGACCAATTAACCTACCAACCGGTACGTCTTTGGACTGTGAGAGGAAACCGGAGCACCCGGAGGAAACCCACGCAGTCACAGGGAAAAAGCACAAACTTCTTACAGGCAGTGGCAAGAATTGAACCTGGGTGGCCTGTGCTGTAAAGTGTTGTGCTGACCACTACATCACCGTGCCGCCCCTCTGGTTCGAGAGCCTGATGGCTAGGGATAATAACTGTCCCTGAACCTGGTGGTGTGGGTCCTGAAGCTCCTGTACCTCCTTCCTGATGGTTGAGGGGTAATAACTGTTCCTGAACCTGGTGGTTTGAGTCCTGAGGCTCCTGTACCTCCTTCCTGATGGTTGAGGGGTGATAACTGTTCCTGAACATGGTGGTGTGGGTCCTGAAGCTCCTGTACCTCCTTCCTGATGGCAGCAGTGAGAACAAGGGTAAAACACTGAAAGAAAGTGTTACAGTTACAGAAAAAGTGCAGTGCAGGTGGACAATAAGGTGCGAGATCATAATGAGGTAGACTGTCAAGGCAAGAGTCCACTTTATCATACAAGAGTTCTGTTCGAGAGTCTGATAGAAGCTGCCTTGAGGCTGGTGGTATGTGCTTTTAGGATTTTGTATCTTCCGCCCTATGGGAGAGGAGAGAGGAGAGAATGCCATGGTAGGTACAGTTTTGATTACGCTGACTGCTTTACAGAGGCAGTGAGGAGCGTAGGCAGAGTCCGTGGTAGGGAGGCTGAGTCCCGTGATGTCACACCACCTTTCCTTCGTCTCAGTGCTGCCAATGCCACACGGTCGCTTTGAACAGTCGCTGGGTTCACTTTCTTCGGCCAACTTCCCCCACCGGCCATGAACGGATGTCGGCCTTTCATGGGCCACGGTGGCGTAGCGGTCAGCTCGGCGCGTTCTGGAGTTCAGAGTTCAATTCCAGCACCGTTCTGTGAGGCATCTCTGTACACCCTGTCCGTGGAGCGCGTGGGTTTCCTCCTGGTGCCCTGGTTTCCTCCCACAGTCCATAGATGTACTGGTTGGTGGGTTAATTGGTCATTACAAATTGTCCCGTGATTAGGTTCGGGTCAGATTGGGTTTGTCAAGGGTTCAGCGTGGCTCAAATGGCCAGAAGGGCCTATTCCACATTGTATCACTAAAATAAAAGCAAGAAACTAATTGGCTGCAAGTGTGAGGTTGCCGGGAAGGTGTCCTGAAACATTGCATGCTGGCGAACTAACCCAAGTGTTCCACACTGGCAATGTTAGAGAGCTGGGGAATTTGTTGATAAAAGATTTATTTCATTCTGAAGTGACTCTTTGAGCTAAAGGTCTAATAGCGAGCTGTGCTCCCCCATCCCAGTGGTGAAGAAGCTGAATGAACACTACAAATCCTGCGTCTCGCTCTGCCGCTCCCTGACCGCCAGACTCCAGCGGTTCTTCCTCGACAAGCAACAACTCATGGACAGAATTAACAGCATCGCCGCGGAGAAGCTCATCTACAGCCACACCGTGCAGTTGGTAAAGATTTACTTATTTGTCACACATATATCAGAGCATACAGTAAAATGCCCGTTTGTGTCAACGTACTTTAATAATGAATTTACTTTGAACTTTTGAACTTTGAATTATTGACCCACGACCCCAACTCACAAGGTTCACTCCAATTCACTACGTTAACATAATAACCTCCTGAAGAATCTTCCTGGCTGCCTTCTGGCCGTCTCCAGATAACTATTCCAGCCACTGCACTAAGAACCTCTTCAAATTAATGAAACAGATTAGTCACACACAAACTGCTCTTCACAAATGCAGCTCGACACATTTTGATCAGGCGCTTGGCTCTTCTGTTCCGGGTAATAGACTCCACTAAATGACGTACATCCGCCTGGGCCCTCTATCTCACTTTCTTCTCCAAAAGTGAACTGAAATTAGCAACATTAACAGCCCAAAATGACTCTCTCTAATTTCCCCCTCAATCTTTTGGGTGACCTGCGGTGGAGATTTATCTGTCTCCAATTTCATTCATCTCCCCATCTTATGGCATACTGGCCTTTATTAGTGCAGACATTTGTTCATTTAGATTAGATTAGATTAGATTCAACTTTATTGTCATTGTGCCAAGTACAGATACAAAGCCAATGAAATGCAGTTAGCATCTGACCAGAAATGCAAGAATAGTGTTATTTACAAAATAACTGTGAATAAAAAGTAAGTGCTACAGCACACAAATATAAAAGTACTGAGACAGTACAATATGGGTGCAATACTGCTTAGCGCTGTGATGTGAGGTTCAGCAGGGTCACAGCCTCAGGGAAGAAGCTCTTCCTGTGGCTGCTGGTGCGGGAGCGGAGGCTCCTGTAGCACCTACCGGATGGGAGGAGAGTAAAAAGTCCATGGTTAGGGTGAGATGCATCCTTGATAATGCTCTTCGCCCTGCCCAGGCACTGTTTATGGTAGATGTTCTCAATGGAGGGCAATTGGGTGCTGATAATCCACTGGGCAGTTTTCCCCACACGCTGGAGTGCTTTGCGGTCCGATACGGGACAATTGCCATACCACACTGAGATGCAGTTGGTGAGTATGCTCTCAATGGTACAGCGTGCATGCCGTTTGACATGGGTGATCATGGTCTTTCCATGACCGTGAATGTTCTCGGCAAATTCTTCTACAGAACTGGTTTGCCATTGCCTTCTTCTGGGCAGTGTCTTGACAAGACAGGTGACCCCAGCCGTTATCAGGAAACAAAGACTGAAAAACACGCCATGTGCAAAGGAAGACAGATTGTGCAAACACAAAAAAAACTGAGGAAATGAGTTGTAGAGTCCTTGAAAGTGAGTCTGTAGGTTGTCGGACCAGTTCAGTGCTGAGGTGAGTGAAGTTATCCCCTCTGGTTCAGGAGCCTGATGGTTGTAGGGTAATAACTGTTCCTGAACCTGATGGTGTGGGACCCTAGGCCCAGTTCAGAGTTGTGGTGAGTGAAGTTATCCACACTGGTTCAGGAGCCTGATGGTTGTAGGGTAATAACTGTTCCTGAACCTGATGGTGTGGGACCTGAGGCTTCTGCACCTCCTGCCCGATGATAGTACTGAGAAGAGAGTATGGTCTGGGTGGTGGGGGTCCTTTCTTATGATAGCGCTGTGTGTAGATGTGCTCAATGGTGGGGGTGGCTTTTCCCGTGATGGACTGGGCCGTATCCACTACCTTTTGAAGGCTTTTCCGATCCTGGGCATTGATTTTCCCACTCCAGCCACAATGCAATCAGTCCACCGTTCATCTCTGGAAGTCTGTCAGAGTTTCAGCTGACATGCCAAATCTGCGCAGACATCGAAAGAATTAATTGGTGGGAGATTGTAGACACAACAGAGAGAGGAAGGAGCTATCTGGTAGACGAGAGGTAGGTTAAAGTCTGATCCCCAGAGAGTCACGCAGGGAGCTCATTTCCCCACCCCCCCGCAATTGAAACTTCAGCTGTGGAGAGATGCAAGTCATGTATCAGAATACAAGCACAGGCCCAGCTGCTGTCCAGGGCTTCTCCAAACACAGCTTCACTTTTCCTGCCTCCCTGCTTCCCACTCTGACTCTCTCTCACTCTCTCGCATCCGTTTATTACGTTTTGCTGTTAACTGGCACAGGGGTGGGGACATAAGTTACTGCAGCCTATCAACCTACTGTGCGTCTCTGGGATGTGGGAGAAAACCAGAGCGGCCTAGGAGACACGCGGGGTCGCAGGGAGAACCTGCAAACTCCACACAGACAGCATCCAAGGTCCCTGGAGTAGTGAGGCAGAGAGAGTACCTACTGCATCATTGTGTTAGGAATCCTTATGACATAGGAGCAGAATCTGGCCATTTGGCCCATCGAGTCTGCTCCACCATTCCATCGTGGCTGATTTATTTTCCCTCTCGTCCCCATTCTCCTGCTTTCTCCCCATAACCTTTGACTCCCTGACTGATCAAGAACATATCAACCTTCAGTTTAAATATAACCAATGACTTGGCCTCCACAGCCATCTGTGACAACGAATTCCACAGACTTAGCACCATCTGGCTAAAGAAGTTTCTCCTGATGTCTGTTCTCAATGGACGTCCTTCTATTCTGAGGTTATATCCTCTGAACCTAGACTCCCCTAGCATAGGAACCATCCTTTCCATATCCACTCTATCTCATCACCATCACCATTAAGTGCCGTGTCGTATGACTTGGGCGATCGTAGTCTGTGATTATGATTGTCCTTGGCAAATTTTCCTGCAGAAGTGGTTGGTCATTGCCTTCTTATGGGCAGTAACTTTACAAGAAGGGCGACCCCCAACCACTATCAATACTCTTCAGAGACTGTCTGCCTGGGAGCAGTGGTCTTATAGCCAGGACTTGTGACATGTACGAGCTGTTCCACCACCTGCTCCCATGGCTTCATGTGTCCCTGATCGGTTGGGGGGGGGCTAAGCAGGTGCTACACCTTGCCCGAGGGTGACCTGCAGGCTAGTGGAGGGAAGGAGCACCTTACACCTCCTGTAGTAGGGACTTATCTCCACCCCACCACCCACAACTCTTATCTAGACCTTTCAATATTGGAGTGACAATAAAGTTGAAAGTAAATTTATTATCAAAGTTACATATATGTCACCATATACGAACTTGAGATTCGTTTTCTTGCAGGTTTTCATGGTAAAGCAAATAAATTAAGTAGAATCACTAAATAGCGTTCTTTACAGGAAGGATGTGGAGGCTTTGGAGAGTGTTCAGAAGAGCTTCAGGTGATTAGAGGGTCTGAACTATCAGAAGAGGTTGCACAAACTTGAGTTGTTTTCTCTGGAGTGTTGGAGTCTAAGGGGAGGTCTGATCGAGGTTTGTGAGAAGTATAGACGGAGTAGATAGTGAGGGTCTTCCTTCCAGGCTGGAGGAGCATTACATGTCTCTGGGCCTGTATTTGCTAGAGTTTGGAAGAGTGAGGGGGAATATCACTGAAATGTAACAAATATTGAAAGACCTAGGCAGAGAGGACGTGGAGAGGATGTTTCCTATAGAGGGGCAGTCCGTGACCAGAGGGTAGAGCCTCAGACTAGAGCAGGGGTCCCCAACCCTCTTTTTTATGCCATGGACCTGGAGCAGAGGGACGTCCAATTAGAATGGAGATGAGGAGGAATTTCTTTGGCCAGAGGGTGGCGAATCTGTGGAATTCGTTGCCAAATTCTTGATTAGCCGGGCAGGTCAAAGGATACGGGGAGAATAGAGTTGAGAGGGCTAATAAATCAGCCATGATGGAACGGTGGAGCATACTCGATGGGCCAAATGGCCTGATTCTGCTCCTATATCTTAAGGTCTCATGGTCTTGGTGTGTGGATTTAGGGTGGTGGGGGGAGGTGTAAAGGAAACTTCCAGAACAAATGTTTATTCCACTGAGTGGCGGGTACTGCCTGGGGAGCTGATAGAAGCAGGGTCAGTGGTGAGACAGACAGCAAATGCAGGGACGTGTACCACGTGCAGGCAAATGAGATTAATTTAGATTGGCATTATGAGACATTCTGAGCTTGTGCCTGCATCAATGCTGTACTGATCTCTGTTGTACATGCATGCAGAGCACTAATAAGTTATTAAGACCCTAAGCTATTGGAGCAGAATTAGGCCATTTGGCCCATCGAGTCTGTTCCACTATTTCATCATGGCTGATCAATTTTCCCTCTCAACCCCAATCTCCTGCCCTCTCCCCGTAACCTTCCATGCCCTGACTAATTGAGAATCTATCGACCTCTGCCTTAAATAGACCCAATAACTTGGCTTCTACAGCCACCTGTGGCAATGAATTCACCACTCTCTGGCTAAAGAAATTTCTCCTCATCTCCATTCTAGATGGACATCCCTTTATTTTGAGGCTGTGTATTCTTCCTCTCCCAGGGATGAGGTCTTTGGAGCTGCTGTTGGTGTTTCTGTAGCTCTGGGTTTTTACGGGATGGGGTTGCTAGCCCCCATGGTCGAACCTCCTCGTTTGGCACCGGGCTTGGGACAGTCCATGGCGGAGTTAAACGGACGTGGTGCTTTGGTCCGCTTTCAGGTGCAGTCGACGGCGCTGGACGAGATGTTTCAGCAGGGGCAGGACTGCGTTCAGCGATACCAGAAGGCACTGCTGCTGATGGAGGGCCTCTCTCAGATAATCGTGAACGACGAGGATGTGCGGAGCATCAACAAATGTAAGTGTTTTATTCAGCCGTTGAGTCACATACGGCAGGAAAACAGGCCCTTCAGCCCTTCAGCCCCATGGGTCCACCCCGACCCAGATTCCCATCGGAGCTGTTCCCTTTTGGCCCACTGTTAGATCCTGGGTTATGACCAAAGAGAAAAGTAGCTGGAGTCACTTAGCACTTTAGTGCAAGGGTGTGTCAAAAATCAAACGTACAAAAATTAGTGAGAACTTCCAATATTTACCAAAAAATCCACCAGGAAACACAAAGTAGCTCCATACAAAACAATTTCAGAACACACTACCAACGCTATTTACTTACTTACTACTCAATACATCTGCTGGAGTGGGCAGTAGTGAAGGTCCTCCATCTATGTCTGCCCTGAACCAGAAGGGTTATTTATTGCTGTTTCCATCTCTTACTCTTTATTACTCAGCAACTACCAGGGACAAAATCACTGCTTTTTGATGTGATGCTGCTTTAAAGCTGTCCGCTGGAAGCTCAGTGTAGCGTCTAACGTTGTGCACACGACTGACCTTAGTCAAAAACTTTTCAGCAACAGACTCCTGTCCCAATTAAGTGGCTTACTGTCCCAAATAAACGAACAGAATCTTGGCTATTTTCTTGATTAGCTTTTGTTCTTTTAAGGGTTGTCCCAAATAAGCAGAAATCTAATGTTGACCACAAAAGAACAAAGTTTACTGTGAATGCCTGCAAGAAAGTGAATCTCAGAGTAGTATCTGGTGACATCACTATGTACTTTGATAATAAGTTTACTTTGAATTTTGAAATTTCACCATGTACGTCTGTGATAATAAATTCTAATTCTGATCCCAGGCAAGCAATGCATCGAGCGCAGATTGTCCACCTTACATCCAGGATTGTGCGCGTGAACTCCTTCCCGCCTTGCGTTGCCTGGAATTCCTGGACACTGCTTCGGAACAATCCCAGATGGCGATCTTCCCCTCTGAAGCGGACAGGGGGGTGGTCTGCGTTTGTTAACCGTTGCCTGCCGACCCCAGCGGCTCCCCATGAACAGTAAGCGTGAACGACTGTCCCGGCTGATTACGAGACTCGTGGCAAACGACACCATTCTGCAGCACACATCCATTGCTGAGAAAGTTTTGGCTGGTGGGAAACAGACGTGTGAAGAACAGCAGCAGGAGTCCTCTCCCCCACCCTCCGACGTTATATTGATCTGATGGGAAGCTGTTGCCTGCTTCCAATAACGTACTCTCCACTGATCTGTGGATGAAGAGAGTTTTGGACTCAAAGGAAGCTGGTGAAATGTTTGCATCGTGACAAGGCTTCCTGGTTTTATTTTGTGTTTTCATCGACCGCTGCCTTGAAGCACTTCTCTCACTTTTATTCTCTCTAAAGTGTTATCACATGTGCACACTGACACAGTTGGTCCCTCACAGTCTCGCGCACACCCACACCCACACCCACCACACCTGTACACGTGAAACAGTCAAACAATGATGCACTTTACATTAAGTCTGAACCACACACACAATCACGGATCCCATATTATCACAGGGCAGACCCAAAACCACAGAATCTGCCTCCCCACCCGGTTCAAGACCCGCAGCACCTCCAACCTCACCCGATTTACATTGCACTATTCACAAATCTGGATCTGGAGCAGTTCGGAGGTTAGAGTGGGTGAGTGAGTGTGTGTGTGTGGGGGGGGTGCCCACTCATTCCTCAGTTACAGCATCCCGTCAAGTTCCATGCAGCAACGGACAATCACGTCTCCAGACTCTCCTCCTGGGCTTCCTTCACGAAACTTGTTTTTTTTGCGATGTGTCACTGCGGGGGTGAGTGGTGCTTTCGTAGGCGAACAGAAACATTGTGAGTGAGCAGAAGCTGAAATGCAAGCACGGGGTGAGCGAGACACAGACGCAGGAGTGCGTGATCACTTGAGTGGCGTGGCGTATTCAAACTGGTGACATACGAATTATCAACCAATGATTTCCTTACAATTTCCTATAACTACTTGAAAATTCGTCGCTCTGTGTACACAAGAGTATATATATATATATATATATCAATTCCACCAAGCGTTACAAGAGGGTTTAAATTAACCCCTTGGTGTGTACAATAAATGTCAGTAAGTATTTATTGCCTCGAAGTCACCGATGAAAATAGGAAAGGGGTGAATACAAGTGTCACCCACTCCTGAGGTAACCTGAACTCTGTTATTTATTCACCGTTTTAAGGTAGAAATGTAGGTTATTTTTGTTTTCTTTGGCATTACCCAGGGCTGGGGTTTAGCTCGAGCTGATATATTCAGGTTGAACTCTGTTCAATGTGTGTTCTGTTAAAATGCTGGAATTATTTTTGTTCTGTTTTTATTTCTGTGTGCGCTGGTAAATGTATTTTTATTTTCAATTGTATGAAATGGAAAAAAAAACACACACACAATTAAATAAATATCACAGAAATTCTTGGCCGTTCGACTTACGGGAGAGAGCTCGGGGATGGTCAGATTCACGGGATGCACACTAGTTAGCGCAACACTTTACATTACAGGCGACGTGAGTTCAATTCCCACTGCTGCCTGTAAGGAGTTTGGACGTTCTCCCAATGTCCGCGTGGGTTTCCAACGGGTGCTGCGGTTTACTCCCAGAGTCCAAGTACCGCACTGGTTGGTAGGTTAATTGGTCATTGTAAATTGTCCCGTGATTAGGCTCGGATTAAATCGGTGAGTTGCTGGGCAGAGTGGCTCGAAGTGTCAGAAGGGCCTATTTCCCGCTGTACCACGATAAATAAATGCAGAATCAGGTTTATTATCACTGAGTGTATCTTAGACAACAGATATAGGAGCAAAATTAGGCCATTTGGCCCATCGAGTCTACTCTGCCGTTTCATCATGGCTGATCCATCTTCCCTCTCAGCAACAATCGCCTGCCTTCTCCCCGTATCCCTTCATGCCCTGACTGATCAAGAATCTATCAACCCCTGCCTTAAATATACCCAACAACGGCCAATTGTTCGTGGTCTTCTGCTGCTGTAGCTTATCCACGTCAAAGTTTGACGTGTTGTGCGTTCAGAGATGCTCTCCTGCACGCCACTGTTGTAACGTGTGGTTATTTGACTTACTGCCGCCTTTCTGACAGCTTGAACCAGTCTGCCCGTTCTCCTCAGACCTCTCGTACTAACAAGGCATTTTTGCCCACATAACTGCCGCTCACTGAGTCATAGAAAAATACAGCACAGAAACAGGACCTTTGGCCCATCTAGTCTGGGCTGAAACATTTACACTGCCTACTCCCATCGACCTGCACCGGAACCATACGCTCCATACCTCTACAATCCATGTACCTATCCAAACTTCTCTCCAACGTTGAAATCGAGCTCACATGCACCACTTGTGCTGGCAGCTCGTTCCACACTCTCACCACCCTCTGAGTGAAGAAGTTTCCCCTCATGTTCCCCTTGAGCTTTTCACCTTTCACCCTAAACCTATGACCTCTAGTTGTAGTTCCACCCAACCTCAGTGGAAAAAGCCCGCTTGCATTTACCCTATCTATACCCCTCATAATTTTGTGTACCTCTATCAAATCTTCCCTCTGTAGAAGATATTCTACATTTCAAGGAATAAAGCCCTAACCTATTTAATCTTGCCTTATAACTCAGGACCTCTAGTCCCGACAACGTCCTTGTAAATTTTCTCTGTACTCTTTCAACCTTATTTACACCTTCCCTGTAGGTAGGTGACTAAAACTGCAGACAATACCCAACAAAAGAAAATCTGCAGATGCTGGAAAAGCAAGGAACACAGACAAGATGCTGGAGGAGCTCAGCAGGCCAGACAGCGTCTATGGAAAAAAGTACAGTCAATGGACGGTCTTGGCCCAAAACATCAACTGTACTTTTTTACACACTACTCCAAATTAGGCCTTACCTACGTCTTATACAACTTAACATAACATCCCATCTCCTGTACTCAATGCATTGATTTATGAAGACCAACATGCCAAAAGCTTTCTTTACAACCCTATCTACCTGTGATGCCGCTTTTAACAAATTATGGAACCTGTATTCCCAGATGCCTCTGTTCTACCACACTCCTCAGTGCCCTGCCATTCACTGTGTAAGACCTACCCTGGTTGGTCCTCTCCAAGTGCAACACTCTGTACTTGTCTGCATTAAATTCCATCTGACATTTTTCCAGCTGGTCCAGACCCCACTGCAAGCCATGATAGCCTCCTCTCTCTCCACTACACCCCTAATCTTGGTGTCATCCACAAATTTGCTAATTGAGTTAACCACATCGTCATTCAGATAATTCAGATATAAACGACAAACAACAAGGGACCCAGCACCGATCCCTGTGGCACTCCACTAGTCACAGGCCTCCAGTCAGAGAGGCCACTCTCCGGCTACTCCTGCAAAGCCAATGTCTAATCCAATCTGCTTCCTCATCCTGAACGCTGAGCAAACGAGCCTCCTTCCCACGCGGGACTTTGTCAAATGCCTTGCTAAAATCCACGTAGACAACATCCACCACCTTGCCTTCATCAACTTTTCTGACAACTTCTTCGAAAAACTATAAGATTGGTTAGACACGCCCTACACACACAAAGCCATGCTGACTATCCCTAATCAGTCCCTGTCTATCCAATACTCGTATATCCAATCTCTTAGAATATCTTCCAATAACTTCCTCACAACTGGTGTTGGGCTCACCAGCCTATAATTTCTGGTTTATGTTTAGAGCCTTTCTTAAACAGTGTAGCAATGTTACCTATTCCCCAACAAATCCACTGGATGTGTTTTATTTTTTGTGTTGCCTTCTGGTATGGGGTGGGAGTGGATGCACGGGGTTGAAACAAATTGCAGAAAGTTGTAAACTCAGCTCCATCGTGAGTACTAGCATCCAGGACATCTTCAAGGAGCGATGCCTCAAAAAGGGGGCATCCATCATTAAGGACCCCCATCACCCAGGTCATGCCCTCTTCTCGTTGTTACCATCAGGGAGCCTGAAGACACACCCTCAGTGATTTAGGAACAGATTCTTCCCCTCTGCCATATGGTTTCTCAATGGACATTGAACCCATGAACACTACCCCATTAGTTTTTTATGTCTTTTTGTACTACTGAAAATCCCAGGAGATCAGCAGTTTCTGAGATACTCAAACCACCCCATCTGGCACCAACAATCATTCCATGGTCAAAATCACTTAGATCACATTTCTTCCCCATTCTGAGGTTTGGTGTGAGCAACAACTGAACTTCTTGTCCATGTCTGCATGCTTTTATGCATTGAGTTGGCTGATTAGATATTTACATTAATCAGCAGGTGTACTGGTGTACCTAATAAAGTGGCCACTGAGAGTATATTGTGAAATTTGTTGTTTTGCAGCAGCATTACAGTACAATACATAAAAACTACCTGTTAGAATCAGAAATCAGAATCAGAATCAGAAACAGAAATGTGTCTAAAAATTGAGCTAGTGTTCATGGGTTCAGTGTCCATTGAGGAATCAGATGGCAGAGGGGAAGAAGCTGTTCCTGAAACATTGAGTGTGTGCCTTCAGGCTCCTGTATCTCCTCCCTGACGGTAACAATGAAAAGAGGGCATGTCCTGGGTGATGGAGGTCTTTATGATGGATGCTGCTTTTTTGAGGCGTAGCTCCTTGAAGATGTCTTGGATGCTGGGGAGGCTGGTGCCCATGATGGAGTTTCCGATCCTGCACGTACCAGATGGTGATGCAGCCAGTTAGAATGCTGTCCCTGGTACATCTGTAGAAACTTGCGAGAGTCGCTGGTGTCATGCCAAATCTCCTCAAACTCCTAATGAAATATACAGTAGCTGCTGTTGTGTCTATTGTATTTGCATCAGGATAGATCTTCAGAGATGTTTGCATCCAGGAACTTGACACCACTCACTCTTTCCAACACTGATCCCTCGATGAGGACTGGTGTGCGTTCCCTCGACTTCCCCTTCCTGAAGTCTACATCAGTATGATTGGCCTGGGATAGATCTTCAGAGATGTTGATGCCCAGGATCTTGAAATGCTCAGCCTTTCCAGCACTGATCCCTCGATGAGGATTTGTGTGTGTTCCCTCGATTTTCCCTTCCTGAAGTCCACATCAATCCCTTGGTCCTGCTGATGTTGAGTGCACCACTGAACTAGCTGATCTATCTTGCTCCTGTACGCCTCCTCATCACCATCTGTGATCCTGCTAACAACAGTTGTGTCATCAGTAAATGTATGTATGTGTTGATATACATTGATGCGTTGGCAGACCAGCATTGGGACCCCATTCTCCTGCTTTCTCCACATAACCTGTGATGCTCTGACTAATCAAGAACCTATCAACCTCTGCCATAAATATACCCAATGACTTGGTCTCCACAGCTAACTCTGGCAAAGATTCACCTCCCACTGACTAAAAACTACTGCTTGACCTGCTGAGTTCCTCAGACAAATCATGAGTTCCTCTGGATTCTGGAAACTGCCATCTCCAGGATTTACTGATTTGTGTTGAATGGATAACATCTAAGAAAGGATGTGCTGGCTTTGGGGAGGGTCCAAAGGAGATTCACGAGAATGATCCGAAAATGAAGGGGTTAACGTATGAGGAGCATAGTAGTAGAGCATAGTAGTTAACGTAGTAGTAGCATTTGATGTCTCTGGGCCTGGACTGACTGGAGTTTAGAAGAATGAGGGGAGATCTCATTGAAACCTATCAAATATTGAAAGGCTTGGATAGACTAGATGTGGAGAGGATGTTTCCTATAGTGGGGAAATCCAGGACCAAAGCCTCACAATAGAAAGGCGCCCCTTTAGAACAGAGCAAGAATGTCTTCAGCTAAAGGATGATGAATTTGTGGAATTTATTGCCAAATATGGCTGAGATTGATAAATTATCGATTAATCTGGGTGTTGAAGATTACAGAGGGAAAGGAGGATTCAGAGATTTAAAGTACACTTATTATCAAACTAAGTGTGCGGTATTATCCATCTTCCCACAGACAGCCACAAAACAAAGAAACACTAAAACCCGCTCAAAGAAAACATCAAACACTCTACATGCAAAAAGAAGAACAAATCATGCAAACAGCAAACAAATGAGTGAAAAACACAGAATATAAAACATCAAACCATAGAGTCATTGAAACAGTCTAGTTCAGCTCAGGTCAGTTCAGTTTACCACAGAGCCAATCTGCCCCGATCAATATCACACAATATAGCAGTAAAGAGCAGCAACCAGAAACCAGAAACACATCATAACATGAACTACAAAGTCCTGTCCACAAGCCACGCCAATCAAACTTTGCCCAAAGTGAAAGACTCTGGCAGTAGTGAGCAAGAAGGAGGGGGAGACCGGTCAAACACAGATGGCGCTGAACATCCGCTCTCCTGCTCTCATCCTCGTTGATTTCAATCTCCTTCCACCCCTTAAATAGAAACAGAGTCGATCCTGGTCTCCAGGCAGTACACCCCTCTCCAAACCTCACCGAACTCCCTCAGAGACAGCAAAGCTCCAGATCGCTCAATCAGCCCCAAAACACACATGTAAATTACAGGTTCCAAGCACACACAGCGTAGTCGTAGAATCATATTCGACAGAAGAAGTAAAAGAAATAGTCTCGTGAACTGTCTGAAGGACATCACCGTTGTTCGCTGGCGCCATCTTAGCCAGAGGCTGGTGCATCTGTGGAATTCACTGCCACAGTCATTGGGTATATTTAATGTGGAGTTTGATAGGTTCTTGATTAGTCAGGGCATCAAAGGTTTCAGGGAGAAGGCAGGTGAATGGAGTTGAGGGGGATAATAAATCAACCAGGATGGAATAGTGGAGCAGACTCGACAGGCCAAATGGCTTAATTCTGTTTCTATGTCTTATGGTTTTATGGATATCTCCAGTCTGAGTTGTAGGCTGTATGGACTTTGAAAGAAGCCCAGTGTTGAGGGTCTGTGGAAGGAATGAGCACGAGGTCTCTGCTGGAGAAATTGTGTTTCTTTTTCAGAGAGTTTTGCAGAGATCAAATGCTGTCTGTTTCCCAGTTTCCCAGCTTCTGGCCTAGAAGGTTTGCAGGCTGGAGAGAGAGCAGATGTGTTTAATACTCATGTACAAAACTGACAGAAACTCTTCTCAGGTAGAACACCACCCAAGGCAGACAGAAGTCGCTTATCCTCAACCATCAGAGCAGGATTAGGCCATTCACCCCATCGAGTCTGTCCTGCCATTTCATCATTAGAACATAAGACATCCAAAACTACAATACTGTGCAAAGGTCTTTGTGCACGCGCGCGCGCGCGCACACACACACACACACACACACACACACACACACACACACATTAACTCATCGGGGTGACTGATAAGTTTGTGGCCTAAGGTAGAAGGAGATGAGTTATTAACTTCAAACTTTCTGCATAATCACTCAGAGTTGAACTGCACGTGCATGTAACGAGAGCTGTGTAACTCATCTCCTTCTACCTCAGGTCACGAACTTATCAATCACCCCTCGTATGTATATATATATAGAAAGCTAGGCTACCTCAGATTTTTGCACGGAACTGTAGTGATGTTATGTACTGTACTGCCACTAAAAAAAAAATTTCACGGAATGTGAGTGATGATAAACCTGATTCTGATCTGGGTCTCTATTGTGGACTGAGAGTGGGAAGGGGGCAGGGAGAGGGGAATCATGGTTGGGAAAAGGGGAAGGGAGAGGGGAGGGAGCAGGAAGCACCAGAGAGACATTCTGTAATGATCAATAAACCAATTGTTTGGAATCAAATGACCTTGCCTGGTGTCTCAGGGCTGGGTGTGTCCGCACCCTCACCACCCCAACCCGCCCCTGGCACTTCTTCTCTGCCAGCCGTCCCACACCCCTCCCACAGTGCTCCACCCTCGCCATTCCCAACATCCTTTACTCCCACCAGATTTACAAGAGACGATAGCAACACACAATCTGCCGGAGGAACTCTGTGGGTTGGCCCACGTTGGTGGAGGGACATGGACGGTCATTGTCTCAGGTCAAGGCCCTTCTTCAGGACTGAGAGAGTAGAGGGGAAACAACCAAATCAAATCAAATCAAAGTTCAAATTAAATTCATTATCAAAGTACACATCATCATCGTGAGCTGTGTCATATGACGTGGGAGATCATGGTCTTTCCATGCATTAACTGTGTGTTTATACTTATACTTTATTGTCACCAAACAATTAAGACATAAGACCATAAGACATAGTAGCAGAATTAGGCCATTCAGCCCATCAAGTCTGCTGCACCATTCAATCATGGCTGATCCTGGATCCCACTCAACCCCATATACCTGCCTTCTCACCATATCCTTTGATGCCCTGACCGATCAGGGTCAGGCGACTCCATTATTTATGGAATCACAGGAGTCTGCAGTTGCTGGAGTCTGCGGCAACACAACGGATGCTAAAGGAACTCAGTAGGTCAAGAGGAATATGGGCATTTCCCTCCGCAGATGCTGCCTGACCCTCTGAGTTCTCAAACAGCTTGTGTCTGAGATCAGAGTCGGGTTTACTATCAACAACAAATGTTGTGAAATTTGTTTTGTGGCAGCGGTACAATGTAATCATTATCGTCATTATGTGCTGTGTCGATTTGTAAATACACTGACCAGAACAGTTTGCCATTGTCTTCTTCTGGGCAGTGTCTTTACAAGACGGGTGACCACAGCCATTATCAATATTCTTCGGAGATTGTCTGCCTAGTGTCAGTGGTCACATAACCAGGACGTGATATACACCAGCTGCTCAAACAACCGGTCCCCACCTGCCCCCATGGCTTCACCTGACCCTGATCGGTGGGGATGTTGGGGGAGGGGGGGCTAAATAGGTGCTAGACCTTGTCCAAGGGTGACCCTCAGGCTAGCAGAGGGAAGAAACACCATACACCTCCTTTGGTAGAGACATATCTCCACCCCACCACCCAGCACTGTGTATACGTCACTATATGCTAACCTGCGAGTCGTGAGGCTCCCATACCTCCTGATATAACTGCATAAAGAGGTGAGGGAAGGTGTGGTGCAAGTGTTGGGGGGGTGATGAGTGGATCCAGGTGAGGAGGGGTGATAGGCAGATGGAGGAGGGAGAGTGGGAATAGTGACAGAGGCTGGATCCAGGTGAGGGGGTTATAGGCCGATGAAGGAGGGAGAGTGGGAATAGTGATCAGGTGGTGGGATGTGATCCGAGAGGAAGGGAACCAAGTGAGGGTGGAGGGGAGGGTAGATGGGAAGGAGTGGAGGGAAGGGAACCCAGTGGGCAGGGTGTGTGGACGATAGGAAGATAGAGGGGTTGGAGGAAGCGAAACAGCCAGGGTAGAAACATGGAGGGCCGGCTGGTGGCACAGTGGCATCAACACTGGACTCTGGAGCGAAGGTTCCCGAGTTCAAATCCAGTCGGGCCGCTCCCGGGAACGCTTTCCATCCGCGCCGGGTTGAGTGTCGAGCTCACAACTCGGCCTATAAAAAAAACTGCGCTGTGAGAAGGACGTGGGGGACCACTCACCAAATCTTCCTCCAAGACAACCACTTGAAAGGTGGTCGCCGAGGCTCTGGCGGAAAATGGCACACACAAAAAAAAAGAAACAAACATAGAAACATAGAAAACATACAGCACAGTACAGGCCCTTCGAACCACAAAGCTGTGCTGAACATGTCCTTACCTTAGAAATTACCTAGGGTTACCCACAGCCCTCTATTTTCCTGAGCTCCACGTACCTGTCCAGGAGCCTCTTAAAAGACTGTATCGTATCCGCCTCCACCACCATCGCCAGCAGCCTATTCCACGCACTCACCATTCTCTGAGTCAAAACTTACCCCTGACATCTCATCTGTACCTAATTCCAAGCACCTTAAAACTGTGCCCTCTCATGTTAGACATTCCAGCCCTGGGAAGAAGCCTCTGACTATCCACACAATCAATGCCTCTTGTTATCTTGTACACCTCTATCAGGTCACCTCTCATCCTCCGTCGCTCCAAGGAGAAAAGGTCGAGTTCACTCAACCTGTTCTCATAAGGCATGCTCCCCAATCCAGGCAACATCCTTATAAATCTCCTCTGCATCCTTTCTATGGTTTCCACATCCTTCCTATAGTGAGGCAACCAGAACTGAGAACAGTACTCCAAGTGGGGTCTGACCAGGGTCCTATATAGCTGCAACATTACCTTTCAGCTCCTAAACTCTATCCCACAATTGATAAAGGCCAATACACCGTACACCTTCTTAACCACAGAGTCAACCTGCGTAACAGCTTTGAATGTCCTATGGACTCAGACCCCAAGAGCCCTCTGATCCTTCACACTGCCAAGAGTCTTACCATTAATGCTATATTCTGCCATCATATTTGACCTACCAAAATAAACCACCTCACACTTATCTGGGTTGAACTCCATCTACCACTTCTCAGCCCAGTTTTGCATCCTATCAATGTCCTGCTGTAACCTCTGACAGCCCTCCACACTATCCACAACACCTCCAACCTTTGTGTCATCAGCAAACTTCCTAACCCATCCCTCCACTTCCTCATCCAGGTCATTTATAAAAATCATGAAGAGTAGGGGTCCCAGAACAGATCCCTGAGGCACACCACTGATGACTGACCTCCATGCAGAATATGACCCGTCTACAACCACTCTTTGCCTTCTGTGGGCAAGTCAGTTCTGGATCCACAAAGCAATGTCCCTTTGGATCCCATGTCTCCTTACTTTCTCAATAAGCCTTGCACAGGGTACCTTGTCAAATGCCTTGCTGAAATCCATGTACACTACATCTACTGCTCTACCTTCATTAATGTGTTTAGTCACATCCTCAAAAAATTTAATCAGACTCTTAAGGCATGACCTGCCTTTGACAAAGCCATGCTGACTATTCCTAATCATATTATGTCTCTCCAAATGTTCATAAATCCTGCCTCTCAGGATCTTCTCCATCAACTTACCAACCACTGAAGTAAGACACAAGTAATCAGTAGAAAGATGTGACCATATAACCATATAACAATTACAGCATGGAAACAGGCCATCTCAGCCCTTCTAGTCCGTGCCGAACTCTCACTCTCACCTAGTCCCACCGACCTGCACTCAGCCTATAACCCTCCATTCCTTTCCTGTCCCTATAGCTGTCCAATTTAACTTTAAATGACAATATCGAACCTGCCTCAACCACTTCTGCTGGAAGCTCGTTCCACACAGCTACCACTCTCTGAGTAAAGAAGTTCCCCTCATGTTACCCCTAAACTTTTTCCCTTTAACTCTCAACTCATATCCTCTTGTTTGAATCTCCCCCACTCTCAATGGAAAAAGCCTATCCACATCAACTCAATCTATCCCCCTCATAATTTTAAATACCTCTATCAAGTCCCCCTTCAACCTTCTATGTTCCAAAGAATGAAGACCCAACTTGTTCAACCTTTCTCTGTAACTTAGGTGCTGAAACCCAGGTAACATTCTAGTAAATCTTTTCTGTACTCTCTCTATTTTGTTGACATCTTTCCTATAATTCGGTGACCAAAACTGTACATAACACTCCAAATTTGGCCTCACCAATGCCGTGTACAATTTCAACATTACATCCCAACTCCTATACTCAATGCTCTGATCTATAAAGGCCAGCATACCAAAAGCTTTCTTCACCACCCTATCCACATGAGATTCCACTTTCAGGGAACTATGCATCATTATTCCTAGATCTCTCTGCTCTACTGCATTCTTCAATGCCCTACCCTTTACCATGTATGTCCTATTTTGATTAGTCTTACCAAAATATAGCACCTCACATTTATCAGCATTAAACTCCATCTGCCATCTTTCAGCCCACTCTTCTAACTGGCCTAAATCTCTCTGCAAGCTTTGAAAACCTACTTCATTATCCACAACTCCACCTATCTTAGCATCATCTGCATACTTACTCTTCCAACTTACCACCCCATCATCCAGATCAGTAATATATATGACGAACAACATTGGACCCAGTACAGATCCCTGAGGCACACTGCTAGACACAGTCCTCCAATCTGACAAACAGTTATCCACCACTACTCTCTGGTGTCTCCCATCCAGCCACTGCTGAATCCATTTTACTACTTAAATATTAATACCTAACTATTGAACCTTCCAAACCAACCTACCATGTGGGACCTTGTCAAAGGCCTTACTGAAGTCCATACAGACAACATCCACCGCTTTACCCTCATCAACTTTCCTAGTAACCTCTTCAAAAAATTCAATAAGATTTGTCAAATATGACCTTCCACGCACAAATCCATGTTGACTGTTCCTAACCAGACCCTGTCTATCCGGATAATTATATATACCATCTCTAAGAATACTTTCCATCAATTTACCCACCACTGACGCCAAACTCACAGGCTGATAATTGCTAGGTTTAGTCTTAGAACCCTTTTTAAACAATGGAACCACATGAGCAATACGCCAATCCTCTGGCACCATCCCCGTTTCTAATGACATTTAAAATATTTCTGTCAGAGCCCCTGCTATTTCCACACTAACTTCCCTCAAGGTCCTAGGGAATATCTTGTCTGGACCTGGAGACTTATCCACTTTTACATTCCTTAAAAGCTCCAGTACTTCCTCTTCTTTAATCATCATAGTTTCCATAACTTCCCTACCTGTTTCCCTTATCTTACACAATTCAATATCCTTCTCCTTAGTGAATACTGAAGAAAAGAAATTGTTCAAAATCTCCCCCATCTCTTTTGGCTCCACACATAGCTGTCCACTCTGATTCTCTAAGGGACCAATTTTATCCCTCACTATCCTTTTGCTATTAATATAATGGTTTGAACCCTTGGGATTTATTTTCACCTTACTTGCCAAAGCAAGCTTATATCTTCTTTTAGCTTTTCTAATTTCTTTCTTAAGATTCTTTTTACATTCTTTATATTCCTCGAACACCTCATTTACTCCAAGCTGCCTATATTTATTGTAGATACCTCTCTTCTTCCAAACCAAGTTTCCAATATCCCTTGAAAACCATGGCTCTCTCAAACTTTTAACCTTTCCTTTCGACCTAACAGGAACATAAGATCAGAAGATGTTGAATCCTTGTGGGTTGAGTTAAAGAAACTGCAAGGGTAAAAGGACATTGATGGCAGTTATATACAGGCCTCCCAATAGTGACTGGGAGGTGGACCACAGGTTACAACAGGAAATAGAAAAGGCGAGTCAAAAGGGCAATGTTATGGTAGTCATGGGAGATTTTAACATGCAGGTCAATTGGGAAAATCAGGTTGGTAATGGATCTCAAGAGAGTGAGTTTGTTGACTGCCTAAGAGATAGCTTTTTGGAGTAATTTGTCATTGAGCCTACTAGGGGATCAGCTATACTGGATTGGGTGTTATGTAATGAACCAGAGGCGATTAGGGAGCTTAAGATAAAAGAACCCTTAGGAACCAGTGATCACAATATGATTGTGTTCAACTTGAAAATTGATAGGGATAAAGTCAAGTCTGATGTAGCAGTATATCAGTGGAGTAAGGGAAATTACAGTGGTATGAGAGAGGAGTTAGCCAAAGTAAATTGGAAGGGGCTGCTGGCAGGGATGTCAGCAGAGCAGAAATGACTTGTGTTTCTGGGAAAAATGAGGAAGGTGCAGGACATGTGTATTCCAAAAATGAAGAAATACTCAAATAGTAAAATACTACAATCAAGGCTGACAAGGGAAGTCAAAGCTATTGTAAAAGCGAATGAAAGAGCATAGAACAAAGCAAAAATTAGTGGGAAGATAGAGGATTGGGAAGTTTTAAAAAACCTACAGAGAGCAACTAAAAAAAATCATTAGAAGGGAAAAGATGAAATATGAAAGCAAGCTAGCAAATAAGTAGAAGTTTTTTCAAGTATGTTAAAAATAAAAGAGAAATGTGAGTGGATATAGGACCGCTCGAAAATGAGGCAGGAGAAATAATAATAAGGGACAAGGAGATGGCTGATGAACTAAATGAGTATTTTGCATCAGTCTTCACTGTGGAAGACACTCGCAGTATGCCTGATGTTGTAGTGTGTGAAGGAAGAGAAGTGAGTGCAGTTACTATTACAAGAGAGAATGTACTCAAAAAGCTGAAAGACCTAAAAGTACGTAAGTCACCCGGACCAGAGGAACTGCTCCCTGAGGTTCTGAAAGAGGTAGTGCTAGAGATTGTAGTGGCATTAGAAATGATCTTTCAGAAATCATTGGATGCTGGCATGGTGCCAGAGGACTGGAAAATTGCAAACGTTGCTTCACTCTTTAAGAAAGGAGGAAGGCAGCAGAAAGGAAATTATAGTTAGCCTGACCTCAGTGGTTGAGAAGATGTTAGAGATAATTGTTAAGGATGAAGTGATGGAGTACTTGGTGACACAGGACATGATAGTACAAAGTCAGCATGGTTTCCTTCAGGAAAAGTCCTGTCTGACGAACCTGTTGGAATTCTTTGAGGAGATTACGAGTAGGATAGATAAAGGAGATGCAGTGGATGTTGTATATTTGGACAATCAGAAGGCCTTTGACAAGGTGCGACACATGAGGCTGCTTAGCAAGTTAAGAGCTCATGATATTACAGGAAAGTTACCGGCATGGTTAGAGCATTGGCTGATTGGTAGGAGGCAGCGAGTGGGAATAAAAGTATCCTGCCAGTGACTAGTGGTGTTCCACAGGGGTCGGTGTAGGGACCACTTCTTTTTATACTGTATATAAATGATTTAGATGATGGAATAGATGGCCTTGTTGCCAAGTTTGCAGATGATACGAAGATTGGTGGAGGGGCAGGTAGTGTTGAGGAAACAGGTAGGATGCAGAAGGACTTAGACAGATTAGGAGAATGGGCGAGGAAGTGGCAAATGAAACACAATGTTGGAAAATGCATGGTTGTGCATTTTGCTAGTAGAAATAAATGTGCAGACTATTTTCTAAACGAGGAGAAAATCCAAGAATCTGAGATGCAGAGGGACTGGGGAGTCCTTGTGCAGAACAACCTAAAGGTTAACTTGCATGTTGAGTGGGTGGTGAGGAAGGCAAATGCCATGTTAGCATTCATTCCAAGAGGTCTAGAGTACAAGAGCAGGGATGTGATGCTGAGGCTTTATAAGGTACAGGTGAAGCCTCACCTTGAGTATTGTGAACAGTTTTGGGCTCCTCATCTTAGAAAAGATGTGCTGGCATTGGAGAGGGTCCAGAGAAAGTTCACAAGTATTATTCCGGGAATGAAAGGGTTATCATACAAAGAATGTTTGATGGCTCTGGGTCTGTACTTGCTGGAATTCAGAAGGATGAGGGGGGATCTCATTGAAACCTTTCAAATGTTAAAAGGACTAGACAGAGTAGATGTGGAAAGGATGTTTCCCATGGTGGGAGAGTCTAGGACAAGAGGGCACAGCCTCAGGATAGAGGGATGCCCTTTCAAAACAGAGATGCGAAGACATTTCTTTAGCCAAAGGCTGGTGAATTTGTGGAATTTGTTGCTACATGCAGATATGGTGGCCAGGTCATTGGGTGTATTTAAGGCAGAGATTGATTGGTTCTTGATTGGACATGGCACCAAAGGTTACAGGGAGAAGGGGGTTGAGGAAGATGACTAAAAGAAGGATCAGCCATGATTGAATGGCAGAGCAGACTCGATGGGCCAGATGTCCTAATTCTGCTCCTATGTCTTATGGTCTTATGGTAACAGGAGGGTGAGATGTGTGTAAGAGCAGGTGGAATGAAGGGACTGAAATTTCACCCTAAGAGGAGAGACTTTGTGAGAAGAGAGGCATAAGAGATTCTGCAGACGCAGATCACAAGTCCTGGTTATGTGACCACTGACAACAGGCAGACAATCTCTGAAGAGGATTGATAATGACTGGGGTCACCCGTCTTGTAAAGACACTGCCCAGAAGAAGACAGTGGCAAACCACTTCCATTGAAAAATTTGCCAAGAACAATCATGATCATGGAAAGAGCATCATCGCCCATGTCATACAACAGGGGACATAACAAATGAGCCTGCATTAGGAAGGATGTGGAAGTTTTAGAGGGGGTTCAGAGGAGGATTGTGCCTGAAGTAGAGATCATGTCTTATGAGGAGAGGTTGAGTGAACTAGGGCTTTTCTATCTGGAGTGAAGGAGGATGGGAGGTGACTTGATAGAGGTGTACGAGATGATAAGAGGTATAGATCGAGTGGACAGCCAGAGACATTTTCCCAGGGTGGAAATGGCTAATACGAGAGGGCATAATTTTGAGGTGATTGGAGGAAAGAATGGGGGGGGGGGGTGATGTCAGAGGTAGTTTTTTTTTACACAGAGGGTGGTGGGTGCGTGGAACGTTCTGCCAGGGGTGGTGGTAGAGGCTGATCCTTGAGGGACATTTAAGAGACTCTTAGATAGGCACATGGGTGATAGACAAATGAGGGGGGGGGCTATGTAGGACAGAAGGGTTACATTGAATACACAAGAGATTCTGCTGGTGCTGGAAACCCAGAGCAACACGCACAAAATGCTGGAGGAACTCAGCAGGTCAGGCAGCATCTATGGAGCAGAATAAACATTCGATGTTTCGGGACTGAAAACGAAGGGGGAAGAGGTCAGAATAAAAAGGTGGGGCGGGGAGGGGAAAGAGGACAGCTAGAAGGTTAGGTTGATTTTGGAGTAGGTTCAAAGGTCGGTGTGCCAAACAGTGCTGTTCTATGTTTAAACTCTTTTAAACTGCCAGAATAGAGGGATGATGTCCTGGCAAAGACTCACTGTGAAACAGACAATAGTTTGCTTACATAGTGCGTGTGATTGAAAGATTCCTCCCAAAGCTCCTGTTACACAGTTGTTGCCACCAAACTCAAAAACAGTGAGTTCACATCGCCAGGGATGGTATGAGTTGTGTTTACAACATCTGATGCTTACTTAGCAACATCAAGGTACCAAAACATCGCAAGGTGCTTTGTGGGAGTGTAATCTGATGGAGATTAACAGCCCACATTGTGAAAGTGCTTTACGAGAGAGGCCAGGGTGACAGTAAGTTAGAGCAGGTGTGGTGAGGGAGGAGAAGTTAAGGGATGGTATTCGAGGGCTCAGGGACCAGACAGCTGAAGGAGCCGTCTCCAGTGGTTGAGCAGTGGAAATTGGGGATCAAGTTCCAAGTAAATGTATTTATCAAAGTATGTAGAACTCCCACCATATAGAGCCCTGAGATTCTATATGGCATTTATAGTAGAACATAGAAATACAATATAACCAATGAAATCTACACACAGACTGACCAACAACCAGTGTGCAAAATCAGACAGACTGTAAATACAAAAAAAAACAGATAGACACACAGGTAGATAGACAGACAGACAGACAGATAGATAGACAGACAGACAGATAGATAGATAGACAGACAGATAGACAGATAGATAGATGGATAGATAGATAGACACAGATAGATAGATAGACAGATAGATAGACACACAGATAGACATAGATAGATAGACAGACAGATAGATAGATGGATAGATAGACAGATAGATAGATAGACAGACAAATAGATAGACAGATAGATAAGTACCTGTGCGAGGTGCCAGTGAGGGTAGGAATAGGATGCTCTGGAGGATGAACAAGTGGCTGAGGAACTGGTGTAGGGGGCAGGGTTTCAGATTTCAGGATCATTGGGACCTCTTCTGGGGCAGGTGGGACCTGTACAAGAGAGACGGGTTACACTTGAACCACAGGGGGACCAATATCCTTTCAGGGAGGTTTGTTAGTGCTATTGGGGAGGATTTAAACTAGATTTGCAGGGGGATGGGAACCAGAGTGCCAGAGCTGACAGTGTGGCTGGGGTGAAAATAAATGATGTTAAAAGTTCAAGCAAATCCGCTAATAGAAAGGTTGTGAGTGGTGGTAAAAATCTTCTGAGGTGTAAATATTTCAATGCTAGGAGTATTGCGGGGAAGGCGGATGAGTTGAGGGCGTGGATTGACATGTGGAATTATGACGTTATAGCAATTAGTGAAACTTGGCTACAGGAGGGGCAGGACTGGCAGCTTAATATTCCAGGGTTCCGATGTTTCAGATGTGATCGAGGCAGAGGAATGAAAGGTGGGGGAGTAGCATTGCTTGTTAGGGAAAATATTACAGCAGTGCTCAGGCAGGACAGATTAGAGGGCTTGTCTACTGAGTCCTTATGGGTGGAGCTGAGAAACAGGAAAGGTATGGCCACATTAGTGGGGTTGTATTACAGACCACCCAATAGTCAACGAGAACTGGAAGAGCAAATCTGCAGATAGCAGGCAACTGCAGGAAACATAAAGTTGTGGTGGTAGGGGATTTTAATTTTCCATATATTGATTGGGACTCCCATACTGTTAGGGGTCCAGATAGTTTAGAGTTTGTAAAATGTGTTCAGGAAAGTTTTCTAAATCAATATACAGAGGGACCAACTAGAGGGGATGCAATATTGGCTCTCCTGTTAGGAAACGAGTTAGGACAAGTGACGGAAGTCTGTGTAGGGGAGCACTTCGGTTCCAGTGATCATAACACCATTAATTTCAACTTGATCATGGACAAGGATAGATCTGGTCCTAGGGTTGAGGTTCTTAACTGGAAGAAGGCCAAATTTGAAGAAATGAGAAAGGATCTAAAAAGCGTGGATTGGGATAGGTTGTTCTCTGGCAAGGATGTGATCAGTAGGTGGGAAGCCTTCAAAGGAGAAATTTTGAGAGTGCAGAGTTTGTATGTTCCTGTCAGGATTAAAGGCAAAGTGAATAGGAATAAGGAACCTTGGTTCTCAAGGGATATTGCAACTCTGATAAAGAAGAAGAGGGAGTTGTATGACATGTATAGGAAGCAGGGAGTAAATAAGGTGCTTGAGGAGTATAAGAAGTGCAAGAAAATACTTAAGAAAGAAATCAGGAGGGCTAAAAGAAGACATAAGGTTGCCTTGGCAGTCAAAGTGAAGGATAATCCAAAGAGCTTTTACAGGTATATTAAGAGCAAAAGGATTGTAAGGGATAAAATTGGTCCTCTTGAAGATCAGAGTGGTCGGCTATGTGCGGAACCAAAGGAAATGGGGGAGATCTTAAATAGGTTTTTTGCATCTGTATTTGCTAAGGATACTGGTATGAAGTCTATGGAATTAAGGGAATCAAGTAGTGAGATCATGGAAACTGTACAGATCGAAAAGGAGGAAGTCCTTGCTGTCTTAAAGTGGATAAATCCCCGGGACCTGACAGGATGTTCCCTCGGACCTTGAAGGAGACTAGTGTTGAAATTGCAGGGGCCCTGGCAGAAATATTTAAAATGTCGCTGTCTATAGGTGAGGTGCCAGAGGATTGGAGAGTGGCTCATGTTGTTCCATTGTTTAAAAAAGGATTGAAAAGTAATCCGGGAAACTATAGGCCGGTAAGTTTAACGTCAGTAGTAGGTAGGTTATTGGAGGGAGTACTAAGAGACAGAATCTACAAGCATTTGGATAGACAGGGACTTATTAGGGAGAGTCAACATGGCTTTGTGCGTGGTAGGTCATGTTTGACCAATCTATTGGAGTTTTTCGAGGAGGTTACCAGGAAAGTGGATGAAGGGAAGGCAGTGGATATTGTCTACATGGACTTCAGTAAGGCCTTTGACAAGGTCTTGCATGGGAGGTTAGTTAGGAAAATTAGTCGCTAGGTATACATGGAGAGGTGTAAATTGGATTAGACATTGGCTCAATGGAAGAAGCCAAAGAGTGGTAGTAGAGAATTGCTTCTCCGAGTGGAGGCCTGTGACTAGTGGTGTGCCACAGGGATCAGTGCTGGGTCCATTGTTATTTGTCATCTATATCAATGATCTGGATGATAATGTGGTAAATTGGATCAGCAAATTTGCTGATGATACAAAGATTGGAGGTGTAGTAGACAGTGAGGAAGGTTTTCAGAGCCTGCAGAGGGACTTGGACCAGCTGGAAAAATGGGCTGAAAAATGGCAGATGGAGTTTAATACTGACAAGTGTGAGGTATTGCATGTTGGAAGGACAAACCAATGTAGAGCATACAGGGTTAATGGTAAGGCACTGAGGAGTGCAGTGGAACAGAGGGATCTGGGAATACAGATACAAAATTCCCGAGAAGTGGCGTCACAGGTAGATAGGGTCGTAAAGAGAGCTTTTGGTACATTGGCCTTTATTAATCAAAGTATTGAGTATAAGAGCTGGAATGTTATGATGAGGTTGTATAAGGCATTGGTGAGGCCGAATCTGGAGTATTGTGTTCAGTTTTGGTCACCAATTTACAGGAAGGATATTAATAAGGTTGAAAGAGTGCAGAGAAGGTTTACAAGGATGTTGCCGGGACTTGAGAAACTCAGTTACAGAGAAAGGTTGAATAGGTTAGGACTTTATTCCCTGGAGCGTAGAAGAATGAGGGGAGATTTGATAGAGGTATATAAAATTATGATGGGTATAGATAGAGTGAATGCAAGCAGGCTTTTTCCACTGAGGCAAGGGGAGAAAAAAACCAGAGGACGTGGGTTAAGGGTGAGGGGGGAAAAGTTTAAAGGGAACATTAGGGGGGGCTTCTTCACACAGAGAGTGGTGGGAGTATGGAATGAGCTGCCAGACGAGGTGGTAAATGCGGGTTCTTTTTTAACATTTAAGAATAAATTGGACAGATACATGGATGGGAGGTGTATGGAGGGATATGATCCGTGTGCAGGTCAGTGAGACTTGGCAGAAAATGGTTCGGCACAGCCAAGAAGGGCCAAAAGGCCTGTTTCTGTGCTGTAGTTTCTATGGTTCTATGGTTCTATATATAGACAGACAGATAGACATCCAGATAGATAGATAGACAGACAGACGGATAGACAGACAGATAGGTAGATAGATAAATAGACAGATAGATAGATACAGACAGATACATAGATAGATAGATAGAAAGACAGATAGACAGATATGGACAGATAGATTGACAAACAGATAGATGGATAAATAGATAGACAAACACGAAAGATAGATAGATATATAGATAGACGTAGACATAGACAGACAGACAGACATATAGAAAGATTAAATAAATAGAGAGATGCAGCACTGTGTAAAAGTCTTAGGAACATATACTGTATCTAGGGTGCCTAAGATTTATGCACAGTACAGCAGTAATTTTATGTATTGCACTGTACTGCTGCCACAAAAAAAAACAAATTTCATGACATTTGTGAGTGATGATAAACCTGATTCTGATCTGGGTCTCTATTGTGGACTGAGAGTGGGGAGGGGACAGGGAGAGGGGAATCATGGTTGGGAAAAGGGGAAGGGAGAGGGGAGGGAGTGGGAAGCACCAGAGAGACATTCTGTAATGATCAATAAACCAATTGTTTGGAATCAAATGACCAGGCCTGGTGTTTCAGGGCTGGGTGCGTCTGCACACATGCCACTTCCCACCCCTGACACTCCTTCTCTGCCCCCTGTCCCCACCCCTCCCACAGTGCTCCACCCCCAACATACCCAACATCCTTTGCTCCCGCCAGTTTTACAAACTCACACTCTGCTCCACTTTGACAAATACAGTACTGTGTAATAGTCTTCGGCTCCTGAGCTATATACATGTGCCAAAGACTTTTTGCACAGTACTGTAGTTAGGTAAATTGATACATAAATGCATAAGTCAATCAATCAATCAATTACTCAGACAATATTAATTCTAGAGTCCTTGAAAGTGAGTCTGTAGGTTGTAGAATCAGGTCAGGGTTGAGATGAGTGAACTTCCAATGAACAGGAAGATATCAGAGACTTTGGAGGATGTAAGAGTCTGGAGGTGGACACGGGGAGGGGGAGGAGGTACAACTGGGAGATCCTACAATCACCCTCAGATTCTATGGATTCTTAATCTTGATAATCAAACTTAATATTGTTTGATTTTAATATTACAGCATCGGCAGAATCTCTTACGTTTAATATTGTTGGATCTGTTCAGTGAACCAAAGTAATGATTCAACACAGATAATTTATCAAGGGTCTCAGCCTAAAATGTCGACTGTTTATCCCTCTCCACAGATGCTGCCTGACCTGCTGAGTTTCTCCTGCATTTTCTGTGTGTTGCTGTGGTTTTCCAACATCTGCAGAATATCTTATGATTTTGACTCATCAAGCTCAAAGTTCGAGTTTCAAAGTAAACTTATTATCAAAATACATATGTGTCACAATATTCAACCCCCAGATTTCTTGCAGGCATACTCAATAAGTCAAGTCAAGCTTATTGTCATTTAACTGTACACGTGTGTACCTCCAAACGAGACAATGTTTCTCCAGACCAGGGTGTAAAGCACAGTAGTACATATAACACACAATAACTTAGGAACGTAAGAATTAAATCTACAAATGAATTATGCATAGATAAACAAAGTAAAGTGCATAAATTAAATATTGTCGAATACAATACAAATTATCCAATGACGCTTCAAATGTGATGCAGCAGGGAGTTCAGAAGCCTAACGGCCTGAGGGAAGAAACCATTTCTCATCCTGACCGTTCCTGTCTTTATGCATCGGAGTCTCCTGCCAGATGGTAGAAAGTCAAAGAGGATGCTGGATGGATGGGTGGGATCCTTGATAATGCCAAGGGCTCTGCGTGGGCAGCGCTCCAGATAAATGTCCCTGATGGACAGTAGGGAGACCCCTATGATCCTCTCGGCTGTTCTCACAGTCCTTCGTAGGGACTTTCGGTCCGATGCTCGGCTGCTCCCGTACCAGATGGAGATGCAGTTTGTCAGGATGCTCTCAATGGTGCTCCTGTAACATTCGGCTAAGATGGGGGGTGGGGCAGAGTGCAGAAGTCTCAACCTCCTCAGAAAGTGGAGCCGCTGCTGTGCCTTCTTATTCAGGGAGGTGAGATTGAGGGACCAGGTGAGGTCACCCGCGATCCAATAACTATAATAGAATCAGTGTAAAACCACACCAACAGAGTGGGCAACCAGAGTGCAAAAGGCAACAAACTGTGCAAATATTAAAAACAAAGAAACAATAATAATAAATAAATAAGCAATAATTATCGAGAACATGAGAAGAAGGTTCCTTGAAAGGGATCCTATAGGTTGTGGGAACAGTTCCGTGATGGGACAAGTGAAGTTATCCCCTCTGGTCCAAGAGATATAATGGCTGAGGGGTAATGACTGTTCCTGACCCTTGAGGTGTGATTCCCGAGCCTCCGGTACCTTCTTCCCCATCGCAGCAGTGCTGGGAGTCTTTCACCGCTTACGTCTGTGCTGAGATGTTTAGACCTCTCTTTAACGCCAGCTCCTATTCCAGATTTTTATCACTGGATGGAGTTCATAATCTCATTCTAAAGGGAATATTAAATCCAACACCAGAGACTTTCCCCAAGAATTTAAATAGATGGTGATGTTAGAAGGATCAGGGCCGCCCCCTGCTGGCATCATCATGCAACTGCAAGAGAAACCGACGCAAAATACTGGCGAGGCTCAGCAAGTCAGGCAACATCTCTGAGGGGGATAAACAGTTGGCAAATGCTCTCATTTCTCCCGTCTCCAGTTAGAACAAAGCCTAATGTTGTGTTTCAGGATCACACCTCATCTTTCATCCGGACACTCCATTACAAATTCCATCGCCTTTGGTAACTCCCTCTCTGTAGCTGTATCTGAACGAGTTATTCCTGCTGTAAGTTACCTGCTTGTGACACTGACTCCGAATTCTTCCTTTGTCATCAGCCAGTCGCTGTTTGCAATACCACACATCTCTTTGTCACCCTCTAACTGCCCCATCAACGGTCATGCTCACAGCCCTGGGCTGAGCAAGGTAAACAGCATTTCTATGATTAGTCATCCTCTTGAATTCAAAGTTGTAATTGTTGCCCTCCAAGAAACAGAGGCCATCTCTGCATTTGTGCTGCTGCTGTTAGTGGATTGAAAATGGACACCAGTGGTTGTTGATCAGTAATGAGGGTAAACTCCCCACGTCCAAGTACTGGTTAAAATGTTTTACACCTCAAACCAGACTCAAGGCCTCTCTGTCAATCTGTGCCTAACTTTTCTCTTCAGCAGTAAAGGAAAGTGATGAGAAGCCTATGGGGCCTTTGCTTCCATCACTCACCACATGTGACATGTCTGCACCTGGGCCATAAGGCGAGGGGCCACAGGGCATCTTTCACTGAACGATGTGGATCACAATGTGTGAGTACAGTGTCTGATATCATCATCTCCTTTGCCTTTCGGAAAGCCACCTCACACTGCTTTGTCCATTGCCATTTCTTCCCGATCTGTAGTAATGAGTTCAAGTGTGTCACAGTAACCAAGTTTGGCAGGAACCTGTTATAGTAAAAAGGACCCCAACTGTGATACACCCCTTCGTCTTGGGACATCCGCCACTGCTTGAATTTTCACAGCACGCTTGTGTAGATCTTGTGCGTCAATGGTGTGACCACAGTAGGTGATACTTGCTTTAAAGGATTCATACTTGTCACATCGTGCTCTGAGCCCATAATCTTCTAATCTTTTTTAAACACTCTTGAGATTCTGGAGATGTTCCTTGTCATCCTTACTGGTACCAATGATGTCATCCAGCTAACGCTGAGAAACAGATGAAAAGTCAAGTTGCAGTTTCAAAAAGAGCACTGATCTGTATGTGAAATATGATAATGATGAGAATGACACAGGAATGGGTAGCCTTGAGATTTACAATGCGAAAACTAACAACAGATGAGCAATATGGCACACCCCAGAACTGAACGGCAAATTAATTAAAATGGAATTGGACACTGGCTTGGCTGTTTCAGTCATTCCACAAAATGGGTTTGAACAGCATTTCAAAGATACTGAACTGAAGCCTACAGATATCCAATTAAGAACTAATACTGGAGAAAAGATAACTCCTGTGGAAATGACAGTTGTAAGAGAGAAATACAACAACCAACAACCACATTGAGCTTGTATGTGGTAAACACAGGAGGACCAGCATTGTGGGGTTGTGACTGGCTGAGACAACTGCAACTTGATCGGAGATCCATCCCCCCACCATTAGCATGCCACACCCCCTGAAACAGAGTCACTGAGAGTGAATTGAGAAAGGTTCTGCGTGATGCCACAGCAGTGTTCAAGGATAGCATGGCAAATCTCAGCATACCAAGGGTAAAATAGTGTTAAATGAAAATGCCACACCCAAGTTTTACAAAGCCCATCTGGTTCCTTATACCATCTGTGATAAAGTAGTCGGTGAGCTCGACGGCATAGAGACTGAAAGGATTTCTTTCCTCAGTTGAATGGAGCCCATGAGCAACACCGGTGGTTCCAGTAGCCAAGACAAATGGGTGTCAAGATCTGTGGAGGTTTTAAGCTCACTATCAACCCAGTACTGAAAGTAGATCAATATCTTCTGCCCAGGATAGAGGATATCTTTACAAATCTCACCATAGACACTCAAAAAGGGCTTCATCGCTATAGCAGTAATTCTAGAGTAGCATCTGCAGCCGCACTCCAGCAGAAACCAGCAGACCAGGTGCTGCAAGGCTGCCCGGGCACTCAGTGTCAGCTGGATGACATCATTGGTACCAGCGAGGATGACAAAGAACATCTCCAAAATCTCAAGACTGTGTGAAACAGATTAGAAGATTATGGGCTCAGAGCAGAACGTGACAAGTGTTCGTCTTTCTCTCCCTCTCTCTCGCTCTCTCTCTCACACACACACACTCTCATGTTGCGTATCCGCCAAGATGGATCGTGATGCAGACTCGATGGGCCTAATTCTTCTTCCTCCTCCTCTTCTGAGGTATTTTGGCAGTGGGCAAGCAGCTTTAAGGTGCATGACATAAACTCAGGAGATGCTGCAGGTGCTGGAAATCCAGAGCAACACACACACACAAAATGCTGGAGAAACTCAGCAGGTCAGGCAGCACCAATGGAAAAGAGTAAACAATGTTTCAGGCTGAGACCCTTCTTCAGGACTGTTCATAACCCGTCATAGATGCTGCCTGACCTGCTGAGTTCTTCCAGAATTTTGTGTGTGTTGCTCTGGATTCTGTCATTCCATTCCAGTCCTGAAGAAGGGTCTCGGCCCGAAACGTCAACTGTTTATTCATTTCCTGACCTGCTGAGTTGCTCCAGCATTTTGTGTTTGTGGTCCGCTTTGGATTTCCAGCATCTGCAGACTTTCTCCTGTTTATAACTGAACCTCCTGACCGTGTCCGCATGCTTTTATGCATCGTGTTGCTGCCACGTGATTGGCTGATTAGATATTTGCGTTAATGAGCAGGTGCACAGCTGTACCCAATAACATGGCCTCTGTGTGACATGATGTGAAATGTGTGGGCCTGTGGCAGCGGGACGGTGCAAAGACATAAAATTGAATTAAATTTAACAGACAGCACGATATGCAGTGGCTAACGCGACTGACTGCAGTGCCAGTGACCCAGCTCTATCCCACCACTGTCTGTATCTTCCCCAGGTGCTCTGGTTTCCTCCCACATAAAACGTATAGAACAGAGAAGAATACAGCACAGAAACAGGCCATTCGGCCCACAATGTTCTGCTGAGCCAGCTAAAAGCAAATCAAAAACACCCAAGAGTTGGGGCTGTTGATTGAGTGGGTGGGGACTTTGGCGTGGAGGAGCCTAGTAGTTTGGAAAGGGTTAGTTTGTGGCCCATGGCTGCAAAAGGTGAGGGGGGGGTTGAGATTGAAGGGGAAGGGCGGGAGACTGTGGAATACTCCAGAAGTAAGGGTAGCCAAAAAAGGGGTGCATCAAGTGAAAGACCTGAAGTAATGGGGGGGACAACAAATTGAGGAAAATGGGTGAATTGGAGGAATTTAGAGTTCTGTATAAAATTAAAGGTCAGAAGGAAGGAGAAGGAGGATTTGGAGCCCTTAATCCTTTGAAAGTGGCAGCAGCATTAGAGAACCAAATAGGTAAAGGATTCCAGGCCAAGATTTTGTCTGATGGATTGCTGAAAATTTGTTGCAAGGATATTGACCAATATAACAGTACTAAAATGGTGGGAAAATTGGTTGTGAAAGTGGAGTGTATTACTCTGAGAGAAAGGAAGGGAGTTGGGGGGTAGTGTATGGTATTTGGTCTGGCATGACTGAAAAGGAAATTTTGGACAATATTAAAGGTGGTCGAGTGATTGAAGCCAAACAATTAAAATCGAGAGAAGGTGGTAATTGGGATTCCCCTGTTCCTCTGGTTTTTGCAGGTGATGTTCTTCCAACTAGAGTCCACCTTGGGTGCATGTCTTATCAAGTTAGAGAATACATTAGGTCTCCCTTACGCTGTTATAATTGCCAGAGATTTGGACATGTTGCTGGTTCATGTCGAGGTAACAGAAGATGTATGAAATGTGGAGAGGATCATGATATTAAAGCATGTAAGGCAGCGGTGCCTAAATGCAGTAACTGTGGAGGGGACCATATAGCGGCGTTCAGAGAATGTGAGTATTTTAGTAAGGCAAAGCAGGTTCGGGATATTAGTATCCAACAAAAAATATTATATGCTGAGGCAGTAAAGAAAGTTGATAGAGAGCAAAGGATAAGTAAAGAAAAGATTGGAACGATGGGGAGTCAGTCCATTCCGAGTTCTCCAACTTTGGTTCCTTCGGGCATGTTGTTGATGACTAAAGAGTCTTTTTCGGTGTTTGTTGTTGATGTACTGGTTGGGGCTAAAACTACAGCCAGAGGTCGGGTATGATAAAAGTAGCTGTTGGAGCTGCAGAGAGATTCCTTGATTTAAAGCAGATTTCGCCGGAAAAATTACATGAGTATATGACAGACAAACAATCACTGAATACTTCCCAGTTGTCAGGATCAGAGAGTACGGAGGAGCTTTATGTGGATGAAGAGGCCAATAATTAGTATTTGGATGTTTTTAATATTACAATGGGATGCAAGAAGTTTATCTGCAAATGGTCAAGAATTAAAAAGATTTGTTGGAACTTTTAAAGACAAACCTGATTTGATCTGTATACAGGAGACATGGTTAAAGCCTCATTTAGATTTTGTGATCCCTGGATATGATAGTTTGAGAGCTGACAGAACAGGTAAATCTGGTGGAGGGTGTGCAACTTTCATAAAAGCAGGACTCCAGTTTAGAAGACTTGATTTTAAATCTAGCTTTGAAGTTGTGGCTGTGGAGGTTTGGAGCTCTTGTGGTCAAATAACTTTGATCAACTTTTATAATCTAGGTAATATGATGTTATCAGATTTGGATGAAATTATGAATAAGGTAAGGTCCCCAGTAATTTAGGTTGGAGATTTCAATGCCCATAATCCTATATGGGGTAGTGAAAGTAAAGATAGTTACAGAGTGGTAATAGAGGAGTTTCTAGATAAATACAATATGGTACTGCTAAACGACGGAAGGCCTACAAGATTTCATATTGTAGAGAAAGCTTGTAGTCACTTAAACTTATCTATCACCTCCTCAAACTTAGCTAGGGTTGGGGAATGGGATGTTATGGACAGATACACACTAGGAAGTGATCACTATCCTATATTATGTAGATTCGGTAGAAATTTGATAGTAGAAGTTGAGGAGAGGTCTGCTAGGTATAATTTTTCTTTGGCCCATTGGGATGAGTACCAGGAGAAAGCTGTGGATATAATAGAAGAGATTAATAGAGAGGGCTCCATAGATTATTGGAATGAATCCTTCTGTTCTATAATTCATAAAGTTGCTCAGTTGACTATTCCACTACGGAATGTACTTAAGGCTCGAGCATTAGTTCTGTGGTGGAATAGAAATTGTGATATAGCAGTAAGAAACAGAAATAGAGCTTACAGGAAATTAAGGAAGTACCCAGTGTTAGATAACGTGATGGAGTATAAAAAGGAAAGAGCAGTAGCAAGGAGAGTAATTAAAAATGCAAAGAGGGATAGTTGGAGAAGATTTTGTGGAACCCTGGGCCCTGAGACACCTATAAAGCAGCTATGGATGATCATTCACAGAATGTCAGGGATATATAGGAAACCATCTATCCCAGCTTTGCTGGAAGGAGATATTGAAGCTGTAACCAATAAGGAAAAGGCAGATATGTTTCTCGAGGTGTTCCAAGCGTTACACAGTTCTGGAGAGTTAGGTGGTTTGAGAAAGGAAATTACGTTAAAGGAAAGTTGGAAATTGGACAGGAGTTTGGATGATAATAGCTCCATAAATTTGTTTTTCTCCCTTCAGGAATTGCAGGAAGCTGTCCAATCAGGTTCAAACACTTCTCCTGGTAGGGATGGACTGTGTTATGAATTGCTTAAGCATTTAGATGACTCTGTATTAATAGAAATTCTAGCACTGTTTAATTCAGTGTGGAAAGAAGGAAAATTAGCAGTAGAATGGAAGCATACGGTGGTAGTTCCAGTTTTAAAGCCAGGTAAGGACGCGTCTAGTCCTAGTTCGCATCGGCCTATAGCTTTAACGTCAGTGCTTTGTAAAACTATGGAATGAATGGTCACCAACAGACTTGTTTATTTTTTGTAAAATAAGGGACATTTTGCTGCCTATCAAAATGGTTTTAGAACTAGAAGATTAACAATGGAATCTGTTGCCCTTTTAGATCATGATATTAAAAAAGCGTTTCAAAATAGAGAAGTAATGGTGAGTGTATTTCTAGATATTGAAAGAGCGTATGACTCACTATGGAAGGATAGCTTATTAATTAAACTCTATGATGCGGGAATTAGAGGTAGAATGTTTAATTGGATCAAAGATTTCCTTAAGGAAAGGACAATTCAGGTAAGAATAGGCAGAACAAGGTCCAAGTCAGTTAAAATAGGTAATGGTACCCCTCAAGGAAGTGTCATTAGTCCAGTTCTTTTTAATGTCATGATAAATGATATCTTTGATCAGGTAGGGACAGGATTTGGCAAATCATTGTTTGCAGACGATGGTGGAATCTGGAAAAGAGGAAGAAACATCAAGTATATATTAAGGCAGGTACAAAAGGCTTTAAGATGAGTTTAAAACTGGGCTAATAAATGGGGTCTCAGGATTTCTGCTTCTAAGTCCAAATACATGATTTCTGGCTTTAGAAGAAAGATTCCTGATTGTGAATTGTGTCTATATGATTCTCCATTAGAAAGAGTCAAAGTATTCAAGTATTTAGGTAACACACATAAAAGTTGCTGGTGAACGCAGCAGGCCAGGCAGCATCTCTAGGAAGAGGTGCAGTCGACGTTTCAGGCCGAGACCCTTCGTCAGGTGAAGGGTCTCGGCCTGAAACGTCGACTGCACCTCTTCCTAGAGATGCTGCCTGGCCTGCTGCGTTCACCAGCAACTTTTACGTGTGTTGTTTGAATTTCCAGCATCTGCAGAATTCCTGTTGTTCAAGTATTTAGGTGTCTGGTTTGATGAAAGACTTACTTGGAGGGTTCATATAGATAAAACAATTGGAACGTGTGAGAAAGTTTTAAATGTTATGAGAAGTATTGCTGGATGCGACTGGGGAGCAGGGCGGGAAACTATGTGCTTAATATATCTAGCTACGATTAGATCAGTTATAGATTATGGTTGTATTGCTTATGGTTCCGCTGCTACGGCAGTGCTTGGAAAACTAGACACTGTGCAGTCCAAAGCACTTAGACTCTGTCGAGGAGCTTTTAGAACAACATCAGTCCCGGCATTATGTGTGGAGATGGGAGAAGTGCCTCTGCATTTAAGACGAATTCAGTTGGGCCTGCAGTATTGGGCAAAACTAAATGGATTCAATCACAGCTGTCCATCAAAGTGTCTTTTGCAGGGGAAGTCAGAGAGCCAAAGTAAAAGTAAAAGAGATCCATTTTTAGATGTGTTTAACAACTGGGCTGTGAAATTGAAACTGACTGAGGAAGACATAGCTGACCAAATTTGCCTGCCACCCGTCCCTTTTTGGCTCTTTCCTGAACCAGAAGTAGACCTATTCCTCCTTTTTCAGCTTAAAGGAAGCAGTGCAATTCCATCAGCGTTGATCACAAATGAATATTTAAATAATAAATGGGGATCTTATCTGAAGATTTTTACTGATGGCTCAGTGGACCCAGAGAGCAGTAGGGCAGGATTTGGGATGTATGTGTCTCAATCTGGAGTTAAGATTGGTCACCGAGTTTCAGATGGTGTTTCTGTCTTTGCAACAGAATTATTAGCAATCCTCTGGGCCTTGTGGTGGATAGAAGACTCTTGACCACGTAGGGTTATCATCTGTTCGGATTCTGCTGCTGCCTTAGAGTCTATAAAAGGGAGTAAATCAAAAGCTCGTCCTGACATAGTTATTGAGATTCTTTTAGTGTTGTTTACAGTAGGGAAGATGGGTTGTGCAGTTAGATTTTCATGGACACCTGGGCATGCTGGGGTGGAGGGAAATGAAATTGTGGATGACTTTGCAAATTCTTCCTTACAGAGCAGGCAAGCAGAAACTAGAGTTCCCCTGGCCAGAGCAGAATTGAGAAGTAGGATTAAAAAAGGTATTGAGAAGAAGTGGCAGGAGGATTAGAAAAATGAATTAAGGGGCAGGCATCATTTTTCTAGTCACCCACTAGTTAAAAAGGTCTCGGACTGTTACCTTTTAAGTCATAGAGATATGGTGAAATTTACAAGACTTAGGTTGGGGCATTGTGGGCTAAACTATTATTTAAAGATAATAGGAAAGCATCCTACTGGATTATGTGACTGTGATAGTACCGAGACAGTCCAGCATGTTTTGCTGAGCTGTAATCGATACAAAATTGAAAGAAGCATGTTGTTCAAGAGGCTATCTGGCTTAAATTTATTTTGGTTTTCTCTTAAATCTTTGTTCGGCCATCAAGAGAATCAACATCTGATTGAAGAGTCTATTATTCAGTTTATACGTGAGACGAGGTTGTATTCGAGAATTTGAGTTCCTTGAAGTTCTATAATGAATTATACATCCTGCGGAGTGCTGTAATATGCCTAAATGTGTCTAAACAGCCGGAAGTAGAAGAAGAAGAAGAAGAAGAAAAAGAAAATCACGCAAACACTAATCCCTCCTGCCGGCCGGTGGTGTAGTGGCACCTGCCCCGGACTTCGAGGCCAGTGGTCCAGGTTCGAGCCCGGCCAGCTCCTTCCACGCTTTCCATCTATGCTGGAAAACTAAGAGCGTCAAACTAAAAACACGGCCTTGTGAAAATCAGACAAAAATGCTGAAGAAAAGGCCAGGTTGCTGCACGATGAGCCACAAGGTGCAGAAAAGAACAGCACACTGATCCCTCCTACCTACACCATGTCCATATCCCTCCCAGCTTCCTCACATCCATCTGCCTGTCCAAACGTCTCTTAAAAGCCTCTAATGTATTTGCCTCCACCACCACACCAGGCGAAGATCATTATCAGGGATGCATCTCACCCTAACCATGGACTTTTTACCCTCCTCCCATCCGGTAGGCGCTACAGGAGCCTCCGCTCCCACACCAGCAGGCACAGGAAGAGCTTCTTCCCTGAGGCTGTGACCCTGCTGAACCTCACATCACAGCGCTAAGCAGTATTGCACCCGTATTGTACTGACTCAGTACTTTTATATTTGTGTGCTTTTAGCACTTACATTTTATTTGCAGTTATTTTGTAAATAATGCTATTCTTTGCGTTTCTGGTCAGATGCTAACTGCTTTTCATTGGCTTTGTATCTGTACTCGGCACAATGACAATAAAGTTGAATTTAATCTAATCTAATCTAATAATTTTATAAACCTCTATTAGATCTCCCATCAGTCTCCAGTGCTCCTGAGAAAACAACCCAACTTTATCCAGCCTCTTGTTATACTACATACTCTCTAAACCAGGCAGCATCCTGGTGAACCTCTTCTGCATCCTCTGCAAAACCTCAACATCCTTCCGATAGTGGTGCGACCAGAACTGTACTCAGTACTCCACATACCAAAGACACAGAGATTACAGAGTGTTTAAGCATATTCTGGAATGCAGGTATATAGCAAATAGTAACTTCAGCAACCAATCTCTAGGCCTGAATGTGGATTGTAGACCAAATTTAAAAGGCAGCTCTGGACAATAGTTTCCTGGAGCTGTGGACACCAGTTAACTGAAAACCAGACAATGCGGCTTTTCATTCATTTTGGCCGAAGAAGGAGATGTGTGAAAACTATCTGTAACTCAAAGGAAGCATTGTAGATAGAGTGTAAATATAGAATTGTCCTTCGATATTTAGCAGATAAAATGTCATGTAGCATTGGGTCAAACAGGTCTCAATATGATGTAGCTGCTGTGTCTCATTCTATTGAATAAAGAGACCACTTCATATCCGGTAAGTCGGACAGGGAGGAGCGCCCGGAGGAAACCTATACAGTAACAGGGAGAACATCCAAATTCCTTACAGACAGAGAAGGAATTAAACCCTGATCACTGGCACTACAAATGATATCTGCTAAAAGACCTTAACGTTAATCACCACCACCTTCTGAACTGGAGTGCGGGTCAGGATACCTGAATCCTAGATATTTATATTTGTTTCAGATTCTATAAAAAATACCTGTGTTCTTAAGGAACTTAAAACAATAATCCTGCGATCCTTTCTGAAAAAGGTTGTTGATGTTAAATTGCATTTTATTCTGTGATAACTTTAAAATCAACCTTGATTGTATCTTGGACACCGCAACAGTGTATGCTCAACCACTTCTTGCTGACTACAATACTCACCCCTCCTATTAATGCATTTCTTCATTAACAACAATGCACTATTTAACCCTGTGTGCCTAAACCTCAATCTCCATACTATCACCACCTCCTTCCTGCTCTTATCACTTCTTTCTGGGTATTATAACACTATTAGATATAGGAGCAGAATTAGGCCATTTGGCCCATCGAGTCTGCTTCACCATTTCATCATGGCTGATCCATTTTCCTCTCAGTCCCAGTCTCCTGCCTTCTCCCCATATCCCTTCATACCCCGACCAATCAAGAATCTATCAACCTCTGCCTTAAATATACCCAGTGACTCGGCAACAAATTCCACAGATTCACCATCCTCTGTCTAAAGAGATTCCTCCTAATCTCCGTTCTAAATGAGTGCCCCTCTATTCTGAGTTTGTGCCCTCTTGTCTTAGACTCCCCCACCATAGGAAACATCCTCTCCACATCCACTCCATCGAGAACTTCCACCGTTTCATCCTTTTCAATGAGGTCATCCCTCATTCTTCTGAATTCCAGTGAATACAGGCCCAGGTCGATCAAACACTCTTCATATGACAAGATTTCAATCCCAGAATCATTTTCATAAACTTGCTTTGAACCCTCTCCAATGTCAGCCCACCCTTTCTTAGACAAGGGACCCAAAACTGCTCCCAATAGACCAAGTGAGGCTTCACCAGTGCTTTATAAAGCCACGCTCTTGCTTTTATCTTCTAGTTATAAGAAAGACAAGAAGACATTAAAGATGTCTTTCTGTTCCCTCTTCACTCGATGGGCCTAATTCTGCTTCTACTCCTGGTGTAATACGGTTATTTTTCACTTCCTGTCTGCTGTGTATTTCACACACACACACACACTCTCAACGATTCAGGAACAGCTTCCATCTGATTTCTGAATGGACGCTGAACCCGTGAACACACCTCACTCCTTTTTCTCTCTTTCTGCGCCACTTATATAACTTTTTTTTACTCTATATACTGCAATTTACAGTTTTTTATGATCATGAATTGCAATGTATTGCTGCCATATAACAACAAACTTCATGACATACACCAGTGATATTTTGGGCTGCCGATCATGAAAATCACCATAAAATTTCCCTTTCACACACCATCCTTTTGAAATCGCCCGTGTTTTGTTATTTCAATTCAAGATTCAAGTCAGAATAACTGATGCCAAGATTAAGGAAGGCATTTTTGTTGGTCCACAAATCAAACAGGTAATTCAAAGAACTCTAGTGGGACTGGAGAAAATCACATGGAAGGAATTCAAGGATGTTGTTGAAAATTTTCTTGGCAACTACAGAGCATCAAATTACATGTAGCTGGTTCACAACATGGTTTAAGCAAACAAAACCATGAAGTGCAACATGTCACTAAAGATTCATTGTCTGCATTCCCATTTAGATGTCTTCCCTGCAAATCTTGGCATTGTCAATGACGAGCACGGTGAAAGGTTTCACCCGGACATTGTGGTCATGGAGAAATGGTATCAGGGCAACTGGAATCCATCAGTGTTGGCTGATTATTGTTGGACGCTGAAGACAGAAGCCTCAGACACTGAGTACAAATGAAACTCATCAACAAAACTTTTTTAACTTAGTTGAACTATTGGAAAGTGTCAGCATAATTATACAATCAAACATATGATATTCAATAAAAGCTAATTTCTTGTTTCTGCAAACTCCTACGTGTTACAAGTAGTCTGAAATCATATTTGTGTTCAGCTTCAAGCGGTCTATCATAAACAAATAACACTTCTGAGGAAGCAACACTTTTGAAAAAATTTGTTGTCCAGTGTTATCGAAGTGTGTATACTGTACTACATACAACCTTGAGGTTGGTGTCCTTACAGGTAGCCACAAGACAAAGAAACCCAATAGAACCCATTAAGAAAAGACTGTCAAACACCCAATAAACAAATCCTTCAAACAAACGGAATCAAACAGCTGAAGTTCACAAAAGTGAGTCTGCAGCCATGAAGCCAGTCGTCATTGCAGGCTGTCTAGCAGCTCGTTAGTCACAGGCTACAGCCTCAGTTCGGCACGGAGATGAGTAAACCTCACCTGCTCGTCCCTCACCTCCAGCCCCGACACCCTGACCTTTTCAATCCCAACCAGCACTTAAATCATTCAGACTTTAGGCTTTCTTCACTCCCTGGCCCGGGCCCTGACGTTTCAATACACTCTCGTGCCTGGCCCCCACTGCCATGGTTCCATCCATACCCAGCTTCTCCAATTCCACCCCGCAATCAAACCTCAGTCCTTTCCTTACTCTCGGGCCCAATCCCAGGCTCCTCCGTGAATCTTCCAGTAATTGTAGCATGGATACACATGTGGTTCAGCCACTGAGCCCAGCAGAGCCATTTCTACTGACAGGAGAAGGGGCAAAGGTCACTTTGGGCAGATGGGGCTCATCAGCTGTGGGAGGCAGCTCATCCAGGAGGAAGACCCTGATCTAAACCTACACCCTGGGGCTGTACCCACTCACGGGGAAGGCTTTGGAAGTCACCCCCAAGGGAAATCCGAGAGCTGGAGTCCCTAAGGCAGTTCAATGCTGACTGGCAACCTGCGTGGAGTGGGGGCGGGGGGGAGCCTGCTACATGGGCAACAGCTTTCTCTCCCTGTTGTACTGCTCTGGCTTGCACGCCGACAGAGGGAATTCTTTTCCTTCTTCCTTCTCTTCTTCAATTCTTCAATTCCCCACTCTGGCTCTTACCTCGTCTCCTCACCTGCCTATCACCTCCCCCTGGTGCCCCGATGACCTCCCTTCCCCCCATGGTCCACCCTCCTCTCCAATCAGATTCCTTCTTCTCAGCACATTTACCTTTTCCACCTTTCACCCCCCAGCCTCTTACTTCATCCACCCCCCCCACCCACCTGGCTTCACCTATTATCTTGTAGCTTGTCCTCTCCTCGTCCTCCTCCCTCCATCTTTGTATTCTGGCGTCTTCCCCACTCCGTTCCAGTCCTGAAGAAGTATCTCGGCTCCAAATGTCAACTGTTCATTTCCATAGGTGTTGCCTGACCTGCTGAGATCCCCCAGCATTTTCTGTCTGAATCTCCAACAGAAACCCGACTGTGAGACAGCATACTTTAAATAAATAGTTTATTGTAATCATCTCTTTTTACTTAATTTTCTAAAAACTGTGTACAGTCCAAACAGTAGTTTGGTGAAGTTTCTGATCGGCTATGGGAAAGGTAAGAGGTAAAGACAGAAGTGTGGAGTGCAGCGCCATCTGCTGGAGACCAACAGCATTGCAGAAAATGACCAATGACGGCAGACTGGCTCAGCGCCACCTACAGGCAGGAGGCCTGACGCTAGTTGCTTTGCAACATGTCGAATCCATACAACGTTGAATTGGTGTCTGATGCTCTCTGATGTTCGCCTTGCTCCGGCAAGCTTGACATTGTCGGTTCCGGGGTTTCCACTTGAAACACCTCCTCTTCCCTGGTGACCGGATCCTCCGTGCATGGATGGCGGTGCTTCGATTTCCGACAGTACTTCCTGCACTTCTGGCGCCTTGACTTTCCTTTCCTGAGAGCTTTCAGCCCCTTGTATAAATAGCAACTGCAAACAGAATTAGAATCAGCTTCATTATCACTAATCAATTTATTTATTTAGAGACACTGCACAGAACAGGGCCTTCTGGCCCTTCTGGCCCTTCAAACTGCGCCACCCAGCAATCCCTGATTTAACATCAGCCTAATCCCAGGACAATTTACAATGACCAGTTAACCTACTAACTGCTGCATCCTTGGACTGTGGGAGGAGACCGGAACACCCGGAGGAAACCATGCACACACATTCACAGGCAGGATGTACAGACTCCTTACAGAGGATGCGGGAATTGAACTCCAAACTCCGATGCCTGGAGCTGTAATAGGCCACGCTAACCGCTACGGTGTGCCATGAAATTTGTAGTTCTGTGGCAGCAGTACTATGCATCACCATCATGTGCCATGTCGTATGACATCATCATTATGTGCCGTGGCATGGATGACCATGATTGTTCTTGGCACTTTTCTACAGAAGTGATTTGCCATTGTCTTCTTCTGGGCAGTGTCTTTACAAGACGGGTGAGCCCAGCCATTATCAATACTCTTCAGAGATTGTCTGCCTGGTGTCAGTGGTCACATGACCAGGACTTGTGATCTGCACCAGCTGCTCAAACGACCGTCACCACCTGCTCCCATGGTCACCTGACCCTGATCGGGGGGACGGGGGGCTAAGCAGGTGCTACACCTTGCCCCAGGGTGACCCGGAGGCCAGCAGAGGGAAGGAGCACCTTACACCTCCTATGGTGGAAATGTATCTCCACCCCACCACTCTTGCAGCCCAGTGCAAAGACATAAAACTTGCTATGAATTACAATACTTTGTAAAAAAATAAATAAGTTAGTGAAAAAGGGGGACAAAATATTGAGGTGGTGTTCTTGGATTCATGTAGAAATGCAAAGAAAATCAGGATCAGGATCAGGTTTATATTAAGACTGTAAGACATAGGAGCAGAATTAGGCCATTCAGCCCATCGAGTCTGCTCTACCATTCCATCGTGGCTGATTTATTACCCCGCTTATCGCCAATCTCATGCCTTCTCCGCATAGCCTTTGATGCCCTGACTAATCAAGAATCTATCTACCTATGCTTTAAATATACCCAATGACTTGGCCTCCACAGACATCTGTGGCAATGAATTCCACAGATTCACCACCCTCTGGCTGAAGAAATTCCTCCTGATCTCCATTCTAAATGGCCACCTCTCTATTCTGAGGCTGTGCCCTCTGGTCCTAGACTCCCCCATTATAGGAAACATCCTCTCCATATCCACTCTACGTTGGCCTTTCAATATTCGATAGGTTTCAATGGGATCCTCCGTCATTCTTCTAATCTCCAGTGAGTACAAGACCAGAGCCACCAAACGCTCCTCATACCTTAAGCCTTTCGTTCCTGGAACCATTCTCGAGAACCTTCTCGTGACTTGCGGATCTCTTGGGTCAGCCAGCTGGAGAGCCACCACTCAGGAGGACCAAGGCATGGGAGGGCTTCCTCCAACATCTGTCGCCATCGTGGGGGCTGCAGTGGTTAGCGTAATGCTATTACAGCGCCAGGAACCCGGGTTCAGTATGTAAGGAGTTCGTATGTTCTCCCCGCAACCACGTGGGCGCACCACCTTCGGGCTCTCCAGTTTCCTCAGACATTCTAAAGACTTACGGGTTAGGGTTAGTAAACTGTGGGCATGCTCTGTTGGTGCCAGAAATGTGGCAGCACTTACTACAGGCTGGGGCCAGGCTCAGTCTGAACAATTCAAGCTTAATTAATCGGCATGGTACAGTATAATAGCTCGGCAGCGTAACGCTGTACTGCGCCAATGATCGGCGTTTCGTTCCACTGCAGTCTGTAAGGATTTTATACATTCTTTCCATGATCACATGGGTTTCCTCCGGGTGCCCCGGTTTCCTCCCACAGTCCAAAAAGACATACGGGTTTGGATTACTGAGTTGTAGGCATACAACGTTGGCGCCGGAAACCTGGCGACACTTGCGGGCAGCGCCCGGCACAACATCACAAACAACACGTTTCACTGTATGTTTCGCTGTACATGTGGTAAATAAAGGTCACCTAGTTACGAAACAAAAATGTATAGATAAGGAGGAAGAGAGGATTTGGAGGCAGCAGGTTGGAACCTGGCCTCCTCCTTCGTACCAGAACAGGATACCAGCCACGGTGCCCACCAGGAGGATTCCGGTCACGACTCCAGCGACAATCTCCAGACCCAGCGTCGACACGCCTGTCCGTGTAGACACCGAGTTTATGCCTTTCGTTAAAGTCACCAAGTGCTTGTCGAAGTTGGAAAATTCTCTGCAGGTATCCCGATTCACCCCTTCCAACGTTCTGTCCTTCACAGAGGCTGTTCCCGTCTTCATTTCCTTCAGAGAACCTGATGCTGCAACATCACCAAAGAGAGAGAGGTTATTGTCAGTTGTATTGCAACCAGGTTTAATATAAAACCATGAGACGTGGGAGCAGAATTAAGCCGGTCGGCTCATAGAGGTTACTGCACCTCAATGTTCTGTCATGACTGATTTATTATCCCTCTCAACCCCATTCTCCTGCCTTCTCCCGTAACCTTTGACACCCGTACTACGGTAATGGAGAACCGATCAACCTCCCTTTTAAACATACCCAATGGCTCGGTGTCCACGGCCGTCTGTGGCAACAAATTCCACGGATTCACCACCCTCTGGTTAAAGAAATTCCTCCTCATCTCAGTTCTAAAAAGATGCCCCTCTATCCTGAGGCTGTGTCCTCTGGTCTTAGACTCCCCAACCACAAGAAATATTCCTTCCACATCCACTCTGTCAAGGCCTTTCAACATTTGGTAGGTTTCAATGAGAACCACACCCCCACTCATTCTTCTAAACTCAGAATTAAGTTTAATATGACTGACTCATTGTGAAATTTGTTGTTTTGTAGCAGCAGCACAGAGACAGAGATAAAAATATCACTCCCCTTACAATAAGAAAGAATAAAGCAATAATGAGTACGTAAGGGAGCAATACACATCTGAAGTTCAAAATTCAAAGTAACTTTATTATCAAAATTTGTATAAATTATACAACCTTGAGAATTATCAGCTTATAGGCAATCACAAAGCAAGAAACCTAAAAGAACATAATTTTTTTTAAAAAAGACCAATGCACGGAGAAAGAAAAAAAAAACACAAATCTGTAAACAGTAAAAGTAAACAACAGCATTCTGAACCAAACTGAGCCCCTGGACCTGGAGCCCGGGATAGGCCCATAGACCTGGAGCCCGGAGTAGGTCCATAGACCTGGAGCCCGGAGTAGGTCCATAGACCTGGAGCCCGGAGTAGGCCCATAGACCTGGAGCCCAGGGTAGGCCCATAGACCTGGAGTGCAGGGTAGGCCCATAGACCTGGAGCCCGGGGTAGGCCCATAGACCTGGAGCCCGGGGTAGGCCCATAGACCTGGAGCCCGGGGTAGGTCCATAGACCTGGAGCCCGGAGCAGACCCATAGACCTGGAGCCCAGGGTGGGTCCATAGACCTGGAGCCTAGGGTAGGCCCATAGACCTGGAGCCTGGGGTAGGCCCATAGACCTGGAGCCTGGGGTAGGCCCATAGACCCGGAGCCCGGAGTAGGCCCATAGACCCGGAGCCCGGAGTAGGCCCAAGCCTTCATCATACGGTGGGGCAAATTAGCATGAAGGTCGCAAACACAATGCACACGGAAGCCAGAGCAGTCTTACAGACTCACCCTCAGTGCAGAAGAGAGGGGTAAAACATTGTGGAGCAGGACTGTCTCAACACTCGCCTCTGGTCCTGACACCTTATCTTTGCAGTCTACCTGGCCCGGTGTTTAAATTCACAGCACAAATCACATTCTCTCTATTTAATTATTTATTGTTTGATTGATTGTATCTGCACAGTTTGTCTTCATTTGCACATGATTGTCAGTGTGTGTAATTTTTCATTGATTCTAATGTACTTCTTTGTATTTGCTGAGAATGCCCACAGGAAAACAAATCTCAGGGTTGTATGTGGTGACACACATGTACTTTGATAGTAAACTTACTTTGAATGTTGAAATGCTGAGATGGTATTCATGGGTTCATGGACCCAAGATTAAAATAGGGGCAGAGCTTTAGGGTGATCGGTGGCAACTGTAATGAAAGGGGGGAGTGTCACAAGTACAGTACTTTGGCACACACACTCACACTCACACACATATATATATATAGATAGAGAGAGGAGGGAGGAGAGAGAAACAGATAGAGAGAGAGGAGAGAGAGAGAGACTAAGAGTTTTACACAATACTGTATTGCACCGTACTGCTGCCGCAAAAGAAAAACAAATTTCATGCCATATGTGAGCGATGATAAACCTGATTCTGATCTGGGTCTCTATTGTGGACTGAGAGTGGGAAGGAGACAGGGAGAGGGGAATCATGGTTGGGAAAAGGGGAAGGGAGAGGGGAGGGAGTGGGAAGCACCAGAGAGACATTCTGTAATGATCAATAAACCAATTGTTTGGAATCAAATGACCTTGACTGGTGTCTCAGGGCTGGGTGAGTCTGCACCCACACCACCCATGCCACCCCCCCCCACTCCTTGGCACCCCTTCTCTGCCACCTGCCCCACACCCCTCCCACAGCATTCCACCCTCCCCACTTCCAACATCCTTTGCTCCCGCCAGATTTACAAACTCACTCTCTGCTCCACGTTGACAAATACAGTCCTTGGCAAAACGGCCTGCACTGTGCTGTACTATGCTCTATGTTCTAAATAGTGCAGAGAATACTTACAAAGAGATGTTGTTGGGTTTTGAAGACCTGAATCATAGGGAAAGGTTGAATAGAGTCATAGAACCCTACAGCTTAGAAACAGGCCCTTTGGCCCATCTAGTCTGTGCTGAAGTATTATTCGGCCTAGTCTCTACACCCACCCACGGACCTTAGCCCTCCATACCCCTCCCATCCATGTACCTATCCAAACCTCTCTTGAACATTGCAATCGAACCCACATTCACCACTTCCACCGGCAGCTCATTCCACACTCTCACCACCCTCTGAGTGAAGAACTCAGTCGGTTTGGTAATTATTCTCTGGAGTGTGAGAGAATGAGGGGCGATCTTAAAGAAATATATACTGTAGGATTATGAAGGGTATAGATATGGTAAATGCAACCCTCAAGTTGGGTGAGATTTACACTAGAGGTCAAGGGTGAAAGGTGAAATGTTTAAGGGGAACTCCTTCACTCAGAGAGCAGGGTGAGTGAGGAACAAGCTGTCAACAGAAGTGATAGATTTAAATATCTTTGTGGTAAAATTTGTATATTTATAAGGTAAGGGTTTACAGATTCTTGATCTGCCAGGATTGAAGGTTGGAGGATGGAGGTTGCCTGTCCAGCAGGTGGGATTTATTTATTTTGAAATACAGCATGGAATAGGCTCTTCTGGCTCTCACGGAGCCGCTCTATCCCAGCAACCCCTGATTTAACCCTAGCCCAATCACAGGACAGTTTACAATGACCAATTAACCGATCAACTGATACGTCTTTGGACTGTGGGAGGAAACCGGAGCACCCGGAGGAAACTCACGCAGTCACTGGGAGGATGCACAAACTCCTCACAGAGGATGCTGGGATTGAACTCTGAACCCTGACACCCCGAGCCGTACAAGTGCCACGCTAATTGCTATGCCACCTGGAGACAACATGAAAGCTGTGCCCAGGACGGAGGGTCTGGTGAGCTACTGTCAATGGCCAGTGACCCAGTAGGGGTGATGGGCTTAAATGAGTAAGTACAAGTCAATACGTAAACACATAGTATAAATTACACTAAGAAACATACACTCGATGTTTAACTCCAGTACCTAATAAAGTGGCCACTGAGTGTAGGTTCGTGGCTTTCTGCTGCCGTAGCCCACCCACTTCGATGTTTGATATGTTGTACATTCAGAGATGCTCTTCTGCACACCACTGTTGTAACATGTGGTTATAGAGTTACTGTCGCCTTCCTGTCAGCTTGAACCAGTCTGGCCATTCTCCTCTGACCTCTCTCGTTAACAAGGCATTTTCACCCACAGAATTGCTGCTTACTAGTCGTCTGTAAACTCTAGAGACTGTTGTGTATGAAACTCCCAGGACATCAACAGTTCTGACATACTCAAACCACCTTTTATGACACCAACAATCACTCCACAGTGAAAGTCACATTTCTTCCCTATCCTGATGTTTGGTTTGAATAACTGAACCTCTTGACCATGTCGGCGTGCTTTTATGCATTGAGTTGCTGCCACCCGATTTGCTGACTAGCTATTTGTGTTAACAACCAGGTGTACCTATTAAAGTGGCCACTGATGGTATTCTTCTCTCTTAGAATGCCTTCCAATAATTTACCCACAACTGATGCCAGGCTTGCTGGCCTATAATTTCCCAGATTCTTACAGACTTTCTTGAACTAAGGAGAAACATTAGCTACCCTCCTGTCCTCTGGCACCTCACTCATGGTTAAGGATATTTTGAATACTTCTGTCAGACTAATGATATTGTTACTTAGTTTGCAAAGAGTCAGCATGACATCTAAAACTTGGACAAACTTCTCTAGATGTGTGGTGGAGAGTATACTGACTGGCTGCATTGCAGCCTGGTATGGACACACCAATGCCCTTGAATGAAAAATCCTACAAAAAGTAGTGGATACGGCCCAGTCCATCAGGGTAAAGTCCTCCCCACCATTGAGCACATCTACATGACACATTGTCACAGAAAAGCAGCATCCATAATCAGGGACCCCCACCACCCAGTCATGCTCTCTTCTCACTGCTGCCATCAGGACTCACAACCATCAACTTCAGGAACAGTTATTACCCCTCAACCACCAGGCTCTCGAAACAGAGGGGATAACTTCACTCATCTTCATGGAACTGTTCCCACAACCTATGGACTCACTTTCAAAGACACTTCACCTCACATTCTCAATATTTATTTATTATTATTATTACTTGTTTCTTTGGATTTAGTGTGAATGCCTGCAAGATAATAAATCGCAATGGTTCAAATTAATATCAGAGAATGTATACAGTATACAACCTGAAATTCTTACTCTTCACAGACATCCATGAAACGAGAGAAAGAAACAAAGAATGAATGACAGAAAAGCATTAGAACCCGAAAGCCTCCTCCCTGTCACACACAAGCAGCAACAAAACCATCAACACTCCCCCACCTCCTAATCCCACCTGTTCCAGCAAAACCATCAACCCTCCTCCTCCTCCTAATCCCACCTGTTCCAGCAAAACCATCAACCCTCCCCTCCTCCTAATCCCACTTGTTCCAGCAAAACCATCAACCTCCCTCCTCCTAATCCCACCTGTTCCAGCAAAACCATCAACCCTCCCCCTCCTCCTAATCCCACTTGTTCCAGTAAAACCATCAACCCTCCCCCACCTCCTAATCCCACTTGTTCCAGCAAAACCATCAACCCTCCCCTCCTCCTAATCCCACTTGTTCCAGCAAAACCATCAACCCTCCCCCTCCTCCTAATCCCACTTGTTCCAGAAAAACCATCAACCCTCCCCCACCTCCTAATCCCACTTGTTCCAGCAAAACCATCAACCTCCCTCCTCCTAATCCCACCTGTTCCAGCAAAACCATCAACCCTCCCCCTCCTCCTAATCCCACTTGTTCCAGTAAAACCATCAACCCTCCCCCACCTCCTAATCCCACTTGTTCCAGCAAAACCATCAACCCTCCCCCTCCTCCTAATCCCACTTGTTCCAGCAAAACCATCAACCCTCCCCTCCTCCTAATCCCACCTGTTCCAGCAAAACCATCAACCCTCCCCCTCCTCCTAATCCCACCTGTTCCAGTAAAACCATCAACCCTCACCCTCCTCCTAATCCCACCTGTTCCAGCAAAACCATCAACCCTCCCCCTCCTCCTAATCCCACCTGTTCCAGCAAAACCATCAACCCTCCCCCTCCTCCTAATCCCACTTGTTCCAGTAAAACCATCAACCCTCCCCCACCTCCTAATCCCACTTGTTCCAGCAAAACCATCAACCCTCCCCCTCCTCCTAATCCCACTTGTTCCAGCAAAACCATCAACCCTCCCCCTCCTCCTAATCCCACCTGTTCCAGTAAAACCATCAACCCTCACCCTCCTCCTAATACCACCTGTTCCAGCAAAACTATCAACCCTCCCCCACCTCCTAATCCCACCTGTTCCAGCAAAACCATCAACCCTCCCCCTCCTCCTAATCCCACTTGTTCCAGCAAAACCATCAACCCTCCCCCTCCTCCTAATCCCACCTGTTCCAGCAAAACCATCAACCCTCCCCCTCCTCCTAATCTCACTTGTTCCAGTAAAACCATCAACCCTCCCCCTCCTCCTAATCCCACCTGTTCCAGCAAAACCATCAACCCTCCCCTCCTCCTAATCCCACTTGTTCCAGCAAAACCATCAACCTCCCTCCTCCTAATCCCACCTGTTCCAGCAAAACCATCAACCTCCCTCCTCCTAATCCCACCTGTTCCAGCAAAACCATCAACCCTCCCTCACCTCCTAATCCCACCTGTTCCAGTAAAACCATCAACCTCCCTCCTCCTAATCCCACCTGTTCCATCAAAACCATCAACCCTCCCCCACCTCCTAATCCCACTTGTTCCAGCAAAACCATCAACCCTCCCCCACCTCCTAATCCCACTTGTTCCAACGAAACCATCAACCCTCTTCCTCCTCCTAATCCCACTTGTTCCAGCAAAACCATCAACCCTCCCCCACCTCCTAATCCCACTTGTTCCAACGAAACCATCAACCCTCCCCCTCCTCCTAATCCCACTTGTTCCAGCAAAACCATCAACCCTCCCCCTCCTCCTAATCCCACCTGTTCCAGCAAAACCATCAACCCTCCCCCTCCTCCTAATCCCACTTGTTCCAGCAAAACCATCAACCTCCCTCCTCCTAATCCCACCTGTTCCAGCAAAACCATCAACCCTCCCTCACCTCCTAATCCCACCTGTTCCAGTAAAACCATCAACCTCCCTCCTCCTAATCCCACCTGTTCCAGCAAAACCATCAACCCTCCCCCTCCTCCTAATCCCACTTGTTCCAGTAAAACCATCAACCCTCCCCCACCTCCTAATCCCACTTGTTCCAGCAAAACCATCAACCCTCCCCCTCCTCCTAATCCCACTTGTTCCAGCAAAACCATCAACCCTCCCCCTCCTCCTAATCCCACCTGTTCCAGCAAAACCATCAACCCTCCCCCTCCTCCTAATCCCACCTGTTCCAGTAAAACCATCAACCCTCACCCTCCTCCTAATCCCACCTGTTCCAGCAAAACCATCAACCCTCCCCCACCTCCTAATCCCACCTGTTCCAGCAAAACCATCAACCCTCCCCCTCCTCCTAATCCCACTTGTTCCAGCAAAACCATCAACCCTCCCCCTCCTCCTAATCCCACCTGTTCCAGCAAAACCATCAACCCTCCCCCTCCTCCTAATCCCACCTGTTCCAGTAAAACCATCAACCCTCACCCTCCTCCTAATCCCACCTGTTCCAGCAAAACCATCAACCCTCCCCCACCTCCTAATCCCACCTGTTCCAGCAAAACCATCAACCCTCCCCCTCCTCCTAATCCCACTTGTTCCAGTAAAACCATCAACCCTCCCCCACCTCCTAATCCCACTTGTTCCAGCAAAACCATCAACCCTCCCCCTCCTCCTAATCCCACTTGTTCCAGCAAAACCATCAACCCTCCCCCTCCTCCTAATCCCACCTGTTCCAGTAAAACCATCAACCCTCACCCTCCTCCTAATCCCACCTGTTCCAGCAAAACTATCAACCCTCCCCCACCTCCTAATCCCACCTGTTCCAGCAAAACCATCAACCCTCCCCCTCCTCCTAATCCCACTTGTTCCAGCAAAACCATCAACCCTCCCCCTCCTCCTAATCCCACCTGTTCCAGCAAAACCATCAACCCTCCCCCTCCTCCTAATCTCACTTGTTCCAGTAAAACCATCAACCCTCCCCCTCCTCCTAATCCCACCTGTTCCAGCAAAACCATCAACCCTCCCCTCCTCCTAATCCCACTTGTTCCAGCAAAACCATCAACCTCCCTCCTCCTAATCCCACCTGTTCCAGCAAAACCATCAACCTCCCTCCTCCTAATCCCACCTGTTCCAGCAAAACCATCAACCCTCCCCCTCCTCCTAATCCCACTTGTTCCAGCAGAACCATCAACCCTCACCCTCCTCCTAATCCCACCTGTTCCAGCAAAACCATCAACCCTCCCCCTCCTCCTAATCCCACCTGTTCCAGCAAAACCATCAACCCTCCCCCTCCTCCTAATCCCACCTGTTCCAGTAAAACCATCAACCCTCACCCTCCTCCTAATCCCACCTGTTCCAGCAAAACCATCAACCCTCCCCCACCTCCTAATCCCACCTGTTCCAGCAAAACCATCAAACCATCAACCCTCCCCCACCTCCTAATCCCACCTGTTCCAGCAAAACCATCAACCCTCCCCCTCCTCCTAATCCCACTTGTTCCAGTAAAACCATCAACCCTCCCCCACCTCCTAATCCCACTTGTTCCAGCAAAACCATCAACCCTCCCCCTCCTCCTAATCCCACTTGTTCCAGCAAAACCATCAACCCTCCCCCTCCTCCTAATCCCACCTGTTCCAGTAAAACCATCAACCCTCACCCTCCTCCTAATCCCACCTGTTCCAGCAAAACTATCAACCCTCCCCCACCTCCTAATCCCACCTGTTCCAGCAAAACCATCAACCCTCCCCCTCCTCCTAATCCCACTTGTTCCAGCAAAACCATCAACCCTCCCCCTCCTCCTAATCCCACCTGTTCCAGCAAAACCATCAACCCTCCCCCTCCTCCTAATCTCACTTGTTCCAGTAAAACCATCAACCCTCCCCCTCCTCCTAATCCCACCTGTTCCAGCAAAACCATCAACCCTCCCCTCCTCCTAATCCCACTTGTTCCAGCAAAACCATCAACCTCCCTCCTCCTAATCCCACCTGTTACAGCAAAACCATCAACCTCCCTCCTCCTAATCCCACCTGTTCCAGCAAAACCATCAACCCTCCCTCACCTCCTAATCCCACCTGTTCCAGTAAAACCATCAACCTCCCTCCTCCTAATCCCACCTGTTCCATCAAAACCATCAACCCTCCCCCACCTCCTAATCCCACTTGTTCCAGCAAAACCATCAACCCTCCCCCACCTCCTAATCCCACTTGTTCCAACGAAACCATCAACCCTCTTCCTCCTCCTAATCCCACTTGTTCCAGCAAAACCATCAACCCTCCCCCACCTCCTAATCCCACTTGTTCCAACGAAACCATCAACCCTCCCCCTCCTCCTAATCCCACTTGTTCCAGCAAAACCATCAACCCTCCCCCTCCTCCTAATCCCACCTGTTCCAGCAAAACCATCAACCCTCCCCCTCCTCCTAATCCCACTTGTTCCAGCAAAACCATCAACCTCCCTCCTCCTAATCCCACCTGTTCCAGCAAAACCATCAACCCTCCCTCACCTCCTAATCCCACCTGTTCCAGTAAAACCATCAACCTCCCTCCTCCTAATCCCACCTGTTCCAGCAAAACCATCAACCCTCCCCCACCTCCTAATCCCACTTGTTCCAGCAAAACCATCAACCCTTCCCCACCTCCTAATCCCACTTGTTCCAGCAAAACCATCAACCCTCCCCCTCCTCTTAATCCCACTTGTTCCAGCAAAACCATCAACCCTCCCCCACCTCCTAATCCCACTTGTTCCAACGAAACCATCAACCCTCTTCCTCCTCCTAATCCCACTTGTTCCAGCAAAACCATCAACCCTCCCCGCCTCCTAATCCCACTTGTTCCAACGAAACCATCAACCCTCCCCCTCCTCCTAATCCCACTTGTTCCAGCAAAACCATCAACCCTCCCCCTCCTCCTAATCCCACCTGTTCCAGCAAAACCATCAACCCTCCCCCTCCTCCTAATCCCACTTGTTCCAGCAAAACCATCAACCTCCCTCCTCCTAATCCCACCTGTTCCAGCAAAACCATCAACCCTCCCTCACCTCCTAATCCCACCTGTTCCAGTAAAACCATCAACCTCCCTCCTCCTAATCCCACCTGTTCCAGCAAAACCATCAACCCTCCCCCACCTCCTAATCCCACTTGTTCCAGCAAAACCATCAACCCTTCCCCACCTCCTAATCCCACTTGTTCCAGCAAAACCATCAACCCTCCCCCTCCTCTTAATCCCACTTGTTCCAGCAAAACCATCAACCCCCCTCCTCCTAATCCCACTTGTTCCAGCAAAACCATCAACCTTCCCCCACCTCCTAATCCCACCTGTTCCAGCAAAACCATCAACCCTCCCTCACCTCCTAATCCCACTTGTTCCAGCAAAACCATCAACCTCCCTCCTCCTAATCCCACTTGTTCCAGTAAAACCATCAACCCTCCCCCTCCTCCTAATCCCACTTGTTCCAACAAAACCATCAACCCTCCCCCCTCTCACGTAAGCAATAGCAAATCCCCCAGAGACCATGATCTAGGGTCCGTCAAATACTGTCCATCCCAACACTTTCACATCTCAGACAGGCTCTCTGTCTGTCTCACTAACGAGAGGGAGAGAGGTATCACTCCTGCCAGCAGCTCGGTGTTTGCACGTTACAGTCTGGTGACATATCTGTACCTTGATAATAAATTTACTTTGGACTTTGTGCATGGAAACAGAGCCCTGTTGGCAGCTGATGGAGTAACATCGTTTTAGATTGCTCCTACCTTATTTACTTTATTGTCTCCTACCAATTTTTTTTTTTGAAACCTTATTATAATACTTTAACACTGCTCTACTATGGCTGGGAAAAAAATAAAAGCTTCTGCAAAAGAAAGGGAAACAGAAAATGAAGCTCCAGTCACTTTGGATTCAATCAGTGACTTCCTTAAACGGCAAAAATCGGAATTTTCTTTTAACATATCCAGTTGAAAGCCAGCTTTTAAAAGATAAAAGTCAATTTTATATTCACAGAGGTAAAACTGGTAAGCTACAGTACTGGGTAATCAACTGAAGCTATTTATAGCCAAGCGGCCAATTAAAGAAATACGTAAAATTAATGGGGACATGACAACTGACCACTTTGAAATTAATGACACTTTTAGGGAATTTTATTCCAAATTGTACAGTTCTGACTCTGTTAAGGATAATATTGCAATGAATAATTGTTTAGATCAATTAAATATTCCTAATCTTTCAACAAATGATCGTAGGCAACCAGAGCAACCTATTTCCCAGGAGGAAATTGCTCAGGCTATTCGAGAATTGCATTCTGGGAAATCCCCAGGACCCGATGGATTCTCTGGAGAGTTTTATAAGGTTTTTTCCTCCTTGCTTATACCACACTTATGTTCTACCCTTATAGATTTACCGCAGTCTTTTTACAAAGCTTCCATTTCACTTATTCTCAAAAAGAATAAGAATCCCATTGAATGTTCTTCATATAGACCTATCTCTTTTCTCAATTTTGATACTAAAATTTTATCTAAAGTGTTGGCTCGCAGACTTGAAGATATTATATCTTCTATAATTTCAGATGATCAGACAGGATTTATTAAAAATCTATATTCCCATTTTAATATATGCTGTTTGTTAAATGTTATGCATTCTCCATCCAAGGAAATATCGGAATGTGTGATATCATTGGATGTGGAGAAGGGCTTTGACAGAGTTGACTGGAATTATCTATTTACGTCTTTAGAAAAATTTTAATTTTGGACCTAATTTTATTCATTGGATTAAATTACTTTATTTATCTCCCTCCGCTCAGGTTCTTACTAATTTTCAGAATTTTAATCCCTTTAAACTCCAACGTGAGACGAGACAAGGTTGTCCTTTGAGCCCTCTGCTTCTTGGTTTGGTATTAGAACCCTTAGCAATTGCTTTTCGAGAGTCTAAAGAGATCACTGGTATTTTAAGGAGAGGTACTAGTCATGAAGTGTCGCTCTATGCTGATGACTTATTGTTTTTTATATCTAATGTTACAACCTCTTTACCATCTGTGTTCTGTTTACTGACTAATTTTAGTCAGTTCTCAGGATATAAATTAAATTTACGTAAAAGTGAACTATTTCCTTTAAACAATTTAATACCAACTGATATTAACCTTCCTTTTAAAATTTTAAGAAAACAATTTACGTATTTAGGAGTAACAATTACTAAGAAATATAAATTTTTAGTTAAGGAAAACTTCTTAACTTTAATGAATTATGTTAAAAAAAACACTTTCTAATTGGTCACCTCTCTTTTTATCACTGATTGGCTGAATTAATTCTATTAAAATGAATATCTTACCTAAATTTATATACCTTTTTTAAGCCCTGCCTATTTTTATTCCTAAATCTTTTTTTGACTCTTTGGATTCAATTCTTTCTTCCTATATATGGAAGAATAAAAAACCTTGACTAAATAAAGCTCACCTTCAACAAACCAAACAGAACGGAGGATTTGCCTTACCCAATTTTAGGTTATATTATTGGGCAGTTAATATACGAAATATTACGTTCTGGATATATTACATTAACCATGAGAATTGCCCTATATGGGTTTCTTTGGAAGTCAACTCTGTTATGAAATTTTCCATTATTTCTTTACTTGGATCCTCGCTTCCTTTATCGTTAAACTAACTGACAGTGTGGTGGTCAAACATACTTTGAGGATTTGGTTAAAGTTTAGAAAACATTTTGGTTTATTGAGATTCTCCCTCTCAAGTCCCATCTTTTCTAATTTTTTTTAAACCATCTTTAATTGACATATCATTTAAAGAATGGGATAGATTGGGTATTAAATGATTTCAGGATTTGTTTGATGGAGGGAATCGCTCTTCTTTTGTGTAACTTTCAACGAAATTTAACCTTTCCAATGCCCACTTTTTTCAATACTTACAGATCAGAGATTTTTTTAAGATCTCAATTACATACGTTTCCTACAAGTCCAGATAAGAATATAATAGATACAATTTTTAATCTGAAACCCTTTGACAACGGTTCAATATCTTACATTTACAGTCTGCTGTTAGGACTGAAAAAGGCTCCTTTAGATAAAATTAAAGGAGACTGAGAAAAGGATTTACAGATTTTCATATCTGAAGAGAGCTGGAAGATTATTTTAAAATTGATTAATTCTTCATCATTATGTGCTCGTCATTCTTTATTACAATGCTTTGGACTTGTCCGAGCCTTGAAAAATTTTGGAAAGATGTATTTCAAACATTTTCTGTACTTTTCAATGTTAGTTTTAAACCCAATCCCTTGACAGCCATGTTTGGTATTGTTGAGGGTAGTGCTACAATACTGAAGCCATCTAATTTGCGGGTATTGGCCTTTATGTCTCTTATGGCCAGGAGGGTGACCTTGCTCAAGTGAAAGGAGGCCGCCCCTGCCCACTCATGTTCAATGGCTTTCTGATGTTACGTTGTGCCTTGATCTAGAGAAGATTCGTTGTTCGATTTCTGATTCTAAACATGATTTTCTAATGTTATGGGGACCCTTTCTGAGTTATTTTCATCATCTCTGAACTGTTATTAAAGTATGGATCTGAGCCATTATTATTATAATATTATATGGTAAGGTTTTTCTTTTTTCCCTCTTTTATTTAACCAATTATTTTATTTTATTTCATTTCATAATTCAATCTTTTTTTTCTACATGATTGATTTGGAATATGGGATACTGTGATTTAAATGTAATGTAATTTGTATAACTTACTTGTACCCTTATGAATTTTGTATTTGTATTTATGCAATTTATATAATTTTGATAAAAATATTGAAAGCGAGAACATGGAAACAATTTAATTGATTACATAGACCTTTGGGATTCGATACCGTGTCCCAGTGGTTGGGCTTGGTCATATCAGCTCTCACCTTTCCCACTGTGGACAACGACCACGACTTTTTGTCCGTTCACCGTCATCTCGCCCTGGGAGTACAACCTCAGCTCGTACTGCCCGGCGTCTCTGGCCAGGACGGGCTGCAGCACCAGCGAGCAGTTCCCCTTGGGAATAAGCGAGATGAACATCTGAGCGCGGCCTTCGTACGGGTTCGGCTCGGTGATGGGCTCCAGCACGGACCCCACCACGCGGTAGATGGGTCGGTAGGAACCGCTGGGCTCCATGATGACACCCCACTCGAGTCGCAGGTCGCTGGACTGGACAGTTTCATCTGCTTTGAAGGAGCATGGGACAAGGAGCCTGTCACCTTCATTGGCATCAAACCTAGTTTTTGGCATCTGGATGTCTTCGATTTCTAAAGCTAATGAAAAAAGAATTATTAATATTAGTTAGAGATCAAGTACAACCTCCAAGGGGACCACAATCTGGACAGCTATGTCGGCTGGAATCAGGGACTTGAGCTTTGGCTCTTGGTTGGGTCACCCATGCCAAACAGGTCAAAGGGTAGAGGTCAGACTAAGAGTGGTTCACCGGTCCTTCAGGTTCGGGGGCTCAGCTCAGGGCTAACAACCCAGACTGGTCAAAAGAAACGGCAATGAAGAATCCTGAGTAACACACATTAATGTTGGTGGAACTCAGCAGGACAGGCAGCATCTATGGAGAGGTTTTGGGCTGAGACCGTTCATCAGGACTGAGAGTGAAGGGGGAAGATGCCAGAACAAAAAGGTGGGCGAAGGGGAAGGAGGATAGTTAGAAGGTGGGTGGGAAAGGTCAGGGGCTGGAGAGGAAGGAATCTGAGAGGAGAGGAGAGTGAACTATAGGAGAACAGGAAGGAGGAGGGGACCCAGAGGGAGATGATAGGCAGGTGGTCAGGGTGGGGATTAGAGGAGGTGGGGGGGGGTGGATTTGTTTACTGGAAGGAGAAGTTAGTATTTATGCCATCAGGTTGAAAGCTACCCAGAAAGAATCTTCTGCATCTGTGTGCAATGGTAGGACAGACAGAGATGGTGTCCCTTCACTGTTGCTCTAAACACCAGCAGTGTGACAGGCAAAATGATGATCCAACACAAACAGTAACTCTGCTGTGGACGGTCCCAAGCCTGGCTGTGAAAGAAGGAGGTTTGGACGGGGGGCTAGCAACCCCATCCCATAAAAACCCAAGGCCACAGAAACACCAGCACAAGCTCCCAAGACCTCATCCCTGGGAGAGGAAGCATCTTCAGAGAAGCTTCAGACGCTGGTAGACCACGACTTCACGGGCTCCCTAAGATACATAGGGAGGAATCTCCCCTGAGGCCTATCGTCAGTGGGATAGATTCTCTGACTCACTACCTCACTAAGCATTTAATGACCATGCTGTCTCCCTTTGTTGGGGGCTGTGAGTCTCACATCATGAATTCGACTAGCTTCATAAAAACAATAACCAACAACCAGCTGAACCCGGTGACATAATGGTCAGTTTCGACGTGGTGTCCCTGTTCGCGAGAGCTCCATTAGGGACAGCTTGGTCCTCCTGTGGTCAAGGGTACCACTGACCTTTAAGAACACACCCTTACAGCAATGTGCTTCCTCTGCAAGGGGAACTACTATGAACAAGCAGACGGAGTGGTCATGGGATTACTGTTATGGCTGTTGCTAATTTCTACACTTTGAGGAGAGGGCTCTGAGTTTGTTGCCCTTTCACCCCAAATGCTTCTTCAGATACGTCGATGGCACCATTGTAGTGTGGCCTCACGGACTCCAGGCACTCCAACAGTTCCACGACTATCAGAATAATATAAATCCAAACATGCAGTGTACGATGGAGATGGAGAAGAAAGGTTGCCTCCCCTTCCTGGACATTCTAATACGACAGAAACTGGACGGTAGCCTTGGACATGACGTCTATCAGAAACCCACTCGCACGGACTTATACCTCAACAATAACAGCCTCCCAACCTACAGTGGTTCTTTCTACTTTGATTAGCCCTACGAAAACTATCTCGGACCCAGACAGACTCCACAAGGATATAAGACAATTATGTATGACGATCCTACAGGATGGCTACAAGGTGGAGGAAATCTATCGGACCCTTAAAAGGCCTGACGGAAAAACCAGGAAACCTAACAATGAAGGGGGACCCATTACTACCGCCTGCCTTCCCTACATTTCCACGGTTTCTGGAAGGATCGCCAGGATTCTGAAGAAATAATGGATTAATACCATCCACAATCCCGTAAAGAAGCTCAAATCACAGCCTAGGTGGGTGAAAGATGACCTGAGTCTCAGGATGGCTGGCGTTCACAGGATTCCCCGTGAATATCAGCGCAGTGAGAATAGGTTGAGTGAACTCGGCCTTTTCTCCTTGGAGCGACGGAGGATGAGAGGTGACCTGATAGAGGTGTATAAGGTGATGAGAGGCGTTGATCGTGTGGATAGTCAGAGGCTTTTTCCCAGGGCTGAAATGGTTAACATGAAAGGGCACAGTTTTAAGGTGTTTGGAAGTAAGCACAGAGGAGATATTGGGATAAGTGTTTTACATAAAGAGTGGTGAGTGTGTGGAATGGGCTGCCAGCGATGATGGTGGAGGTGGATACAATAGGGTCTTTTAAGAGACTCCTGGACAGGTACATGGAACTTAGAAATATAGAAGGCTATGGGTAACCCTAGGTAATTTCTAAGTAAGTACATATTCGGCAAAGCATTGTGGGCCAAAGGGCCTGTATTGTGCTGTAGGTTTTCTATGTTTCTAAGTGATATCTCAGGGAGACAGCACAGTGAAATGGGCTGAATAGCCTCTGTTCAGCACATTTTTGGATCTTACAGTCAACAATAACTCTAATGATTTCCCTTCTTAATATCTCCAGCCTCACTATAATAAAGAGAAAAACACAGACACCCTGGGAGTTCACCTCGTCCATGTTGACCGCAACCTGGGAGCCCTCCTCGTCCATTTTGACCGCAGTGTCCACCAAGGTAGTCTCACTTTCGCAAGTTTGGTCCAAATCCCTCTAACCCCTCTGATCTATGTTCTCATCCAAACGTCTTCAGTCAGAATGAAGTCAAATTACATTGCAATATATAACAACAGAAAAAACACAAATTACAGTAAATATATATATATAATTAGATAGTTAAATTAAACATGTAGTGCAAAAATAGAAATAAAAAGTAGTGAGGTGGTGTTCATGGGTTCAATGTTCCATTCAGAAATCGGATGGCAGAGGGGAAGAAGCTGTTCTTGAATCACTGAGTGTGTGTCTTCAGGCTTCTGTACCTCCTCCCTGATGGTAGCAATGAGAAGAGGGTGTCCTGGGTGATGGATGCTGTCATTCTGAGACATCACCCCTTGAAGATGTCCTGGATACTACGGAGGCCAGTGCCTGTGGAGGAGCTGACTGAGTTTACAACCCTCTGCAGCTTATCTCAAACCTGTGTGGTTGCCCTCCAGCCCCCCGCCCTCCTTACCAGACAGTGATCCAGCCAGTTAAAATGCTCTCCACTGTGATACTGACACCCAGGAACTGAAACTTCTCTAACTTCCATTAATGCCCCTCCTCCCCTTCTTACCCTATCACTAATTTTTTTTTTCTTTCCCTCTCACAATAACTCCTTGCCTGTTCTCCATCTTCCTCTGGCGCTCCCCTCCCCCTTTCTTTCTCCCCAGGCCTCCCGTCCTATGATACTCCCCCTTCTCCAGCCTTGTATCCCTTTTGCCAATCAACTTCCCAGCTCTTGGCTCCATCCCTCCCCCTCCTGTCTTCTCCTATCATTTCAGGTCTCCCCCTCCCCCTCCCACTTTCAAATCTCTTACTATCCCTTCTTTCAGTTAGTCCTGACGAAGGGTCTTGGCCCGAAACGTCGACTGTACCTCTTCCTAGAGAAGCTGCCTGGCCTGCGGTGTTCACCAGCATTTTGTGTGTGTTGCTCACTCTCTCCACTTCTGCTCCCTCTATGAGGACTGGTGTGTGTTCCCTTGTCCTACACTTCCTGAAGTCCACAATCAGTTCTTTTTCTGCTGGAAGTTATCACCAGTGAATGCAGTAACCAAATACTATCTGAAGTCATCTATGTCTCTGGTTTCCATATCTTAACTTACACCTTGACCACTCACTCACCACCCAAGATTGGCTCTCACCCTGGGAAGGGGCGAACTTTAAAATTCTTTTCATTATCATCATTATTGCCTCTCACCATTAATCTTGCGAGACCATGGGTCTGCGCCTGGAAAGTCTTCACTCTCCAGGGCGCAGGCCTGGGCAAGGTTGTATGGAAGACCGGCAGTTGCCCATGCTGCAAGTCTCCCCTCCCCACGCCACTGATGTTGTCCAAGGGAAGGGCAGTAGGACCCATGCAGCTTGGCACCAGTGTCGTCGCAGAGCAATGTGTGATTAAGCGCCTTGCTCAGGGACACAACACACTGCCTTGGCTGGGGCTCGAACTCACGACCTTCAGATCGCTAGTCTAATGCCTTAACCACTTGGCCACATGCCTCTCACCAATTCAATCATTTTCATATTTTTCCATCCAAAATGGGAATGTCACCTTTTCTCTGTCTAAACTCTATGAGACGCCTCTTTGTTCCTCTTCACTTACAACGGCCTTGAAAATCCATTTGGATAAGGACACAGACAGCTAAGGTTTTATAAGGTATTGTTCAGGCCACACGGAGTGCTGTGAGCAGTTTTGGGCCCCTTATCTCAGGAAAGATGTGCCAGCATTGGAGAGAGTCCAGAGAAGGTTCACAAGGGTGATTCTGGGAATGTAAGGGTTAATGTATGAGGAGTATTTCATGGCTCTGGGCCTGTACTCACTGGAGTTTAGACGAATGAGGGGGATCTCACTGAAACCTATCAAATATTGAGAGGCCTAGATAGAGTGGATGTGGAGAGGATGCTTCCTATAGTGGGGGGAGTCTAAGACCAGAGGGCACAGCCTCAGAATAGAGATGGGGGTTCCCAACCAGGGATCCACGAACCCCTCAGTTAATGATAGGGGTCCATGGCATAAAATTGTTTGGGAACCACTGGAATAGAGGAAAATCCATTTGGGGCAGAGATGGGGAAGGAATTTCTTCAGCCAGAGGGTGTTGAATCTGTGGAATTCATTGCCACAGACAGTTGTGGAGGGCAAGTCTTTGGGTATGTTTAAAATGGAGGTTGATAGGTATTTGATTAGTCAGGGGGTGAAAGTTTACAGGGAGAAGGCAGAAGAATGGGGTTGAGAGGGATGATAAGTCAGCCTTGATGGAATGGCAGAGCAGACTCGATGGGTGAATGGCCTGATTCTCATTAGAGTCATAGACAACCACAGCACAGAAACAGGCCTAACTCTACTCTTGTGTCTCACCCACCACTATCACACACCACCACCTGTCGCATCTCACGAACTGAAAAAAGAAAACAAAACTGTAGATTCTGTTTCCTCCAGGATTGTTAATCCTGGGTCAATGGCAAATGTGAGTTGTGGAGGTCGGTGAACGAGAGACCAGATCTGGAGTGTGATTGGATGGTTGAGTTGAGTTGGGTTGGGTCACAAAGTTCTGGATATCTGTTCAGGCTTTAGATGATAACTGACAAGCACTGCTCAAACATGGAGCAGAGAAGAGTACAGGACAGAAACAGGCCATTCAGCCCATAATGTTGTGCTGGACCAGCTAAAGAGCAAATCAAAAACACCTAAACACTAATCCCTCCTACCTACACCATGTCCATATCACTCCATCTCCCTCACATTCATGTATCTATCCAAACATCTCTTAAAAGCCTCTAATATATTTGCCTCTTCCACCATATCAGGCAGCACATTCCAGACATCCACCACTCTGAGTAAAAAACTTACTCCTCACATCCCCCTTGAACCTACCCCCTCTCACCTTCAATACCTGCCCTCTGGTATTAGACATTTCAACCCTGGGGAAACAGTTACTCCCCGTCTACTCTATCTCTGTCTCTCATAATCTTATAAACCTCAGTCAGATCTCCCCTCAGCCTTTGCTGGTCCAGAGAAAACAACCCAAGTTTATACTCTTCTGCACCCTCTCCAAAGCCTCAACATCATTACTATAGCGGGGAGACCAGAACTGTACTACAACTAGAGGTCATGGGTGAAGGGTGGAGGGTAAAATGTTTAAGGGGAACATGAAGGGAAACTTTTCACTCAAGGGCTGTGAGAGTGTGGAACAAGCTGCCAGCCCAAGTGGTGGATGTGAGCTCGATTTCAATGTTTAAGAGAAGTTTGGATAGGCACATGGATGGGAGGGGTATGGAGCATATGGTCCCGGTGCAGGTCGATGGGAGTAGGCCGTGTAAATGGTTGAGCACAGACTAGGTGGGACAAAGGGCCAGTTTCTGTGTTGTACTTTCCTATGACTCTATAAAACTCTGGTTAGACCCACACTTGGAGTTTTGCGCTCAGTTCTGGTCGCCACATTGTGGAAACTTTAGAGAGCATGCAAAGGAGATTTACCAGCACGCTCCCTGGATCGAAGAGCATGTCTCACATGAGTGAGCGAGGGCTTTCCTCTTTGGAGTGAAGGAGGATGAGAGGATGACAAGAGGCATAGATCAAATGGATAGTCAGAGACTTTTCCCCAGGGTGGAAATGGCTAATAACGAGAGGACATAATTTCAAGGAGATTGGAGGAAAGTATAGCGGGGATGACAGTGGTAATTTTATTTTACATGTGGTTGTGAGTGTGTGGAATGCTCTGCAAGGAGTGGTGGTAGAGACAGATGCATTAGGGACAGTTAAGAAATTTTTAGATAGGTACATGGATGAAAGAAAATAGAGGACTATATGGGAAGGAATGTTTGGATTGGTTTTAGAGTAGGTTAAAAATTCAGCACAACATTGTGGGCCGAAGGGCCTGTACTGTTCCGTGTTCTATCTGACCAACTATGAAAGATGATGCTGGACTGTTAGACATTATATCTGAGAAACTGAGAGCTCCTGGTTTATTAAGGCTGATGGAAAACACGGATCTCAGAGAAGCTGCTCCACTTCGACCTTTTTAGCTGAACAAACCGCAAAATGAAAATGTCTCTAGTTCCAATTGAAGCTCTCATCTCTTAAATTCTCTTTGACCGAGGATGCATACACAAGCCAAGGCAGTCGGACATGGAGAGCAAGATGTTACCCATGCAGCAAGCTCGCCCTCTCCACGCGGCTGATAAACCCAGAGGAACGACAGAGACCGATACGGTTTGGCACCGGGGTTGCCAGCTAGCGTTGATCTCAATGTAAGACTGCCTTAGGGACTCCAGCTCCGGATTTGCCCTCGGGGGTTGTCTCCCAAAGCCTTCCCCATGAGTGGGCATAGCTGCAAGGCAGCAGAGGTTTGAGATCAGAGTTTTCCTTCTCCTAGATGAGCTGCCAACCACGGCTGACGAGCCCCGTCTGCCCGAAGAGACTGGTTTTAAGGTGCCAGTGACCTGACTTTGCCGCTTCTCCTGTCAGCAGAAATGGTTCCGCTGCGCTGAGAAGCTAAGCCACACGTGAAGGCCAGGAGCTGAACGGTTGTCAGCGGCCATTTGAGACACACGCCATTAGGAGCATTTAATAGGTGGTGGGAGCTTGTCCCCACCACCTCCCCTGGCTATGATAACAACATCCCACAGCTAACACTACAGAAAGTGTACAGGATGACAATGAGGCAACAGGCCGTTCGGCCCAACGTCTCCATTCTCCACCGGAGCCCCGCTGTGAGCACCCTGTACCTGAAGCAGCTTGCAGGAGGAATGTGAGGATCCAGAGTCGGGGGTAGAGGTGCATCTTACAGGGAGTCTCAGCCGTAAGCCATGTTGGGCCGTGCTGTGCGCTGGCGGAAGCCTCGGCCGAGCGGCCCGCAACCTCCGGACAACGGCCCATTGTGACGGGCCGACATCTGGAACCTGGAAACCAGGGAAACCCAATGGAACCATTGCTGGCAACACTGGTGTCCTGCAACCCAGCTCAGCTTAATTCACACCGCTACTGATTTACACCTGAAGTTACTAATGAAGTAATGAAGTTGGGTGTCAATTGGCCACTACGTGTTCGAATGATGCTGCAAGCCTGTCCAGCGAGTTACCCCGGGCAGCCATGGACAGTGTGCGCCCCTCCGGCACCAGCTCGGATCAATGCGACGGGCACTAGGACCTGGAGAGGGTAAATTAGAATGCACGCGCACTAGGACCCGGGGAGAGAGCCAATGGGCGGGATCCGAACTACAATTTATCAATGGAGTGGTGGGGTAGAGGACGTCGCTGATTGGTTGAGACTGCAGATTGGCAGACGTTTGAGTGTCGCGGATTGACGGAGGGTGGGCAGACGGAATGGGTGGGGCCGGCGCTGCCGCTCCTGATTGGCGGGCGCGCCCGCTACTCATGCAATGCACCGGGCCGGTGTTACAGTGTATCGGGCCGGTGTATCTCTGTACGCCGCTCCCGGTAGGCGAGGCGAGGGGCAGCCGAACCCGAGAGGCTGGCGCTGCGGTTCCTGGGCACGGTAGCAGCCTCTGTGCTCGTCCCGAGCTGGTCGGCGTGTCAGTCCCGTGTTCACCGTGCCCTTCGGGCCCCCGGCCCTGTGAGCGGGGCTGCCGGGTGGCGTGGAAGCATGGCCGGCGAGGAGAGAGGCCCGGAGTCGCCGGCTCAGGACCACAGCGGCAAGCGGCAGAGGGAGGCCGGCCCCGAGTCGCCGGTGGCCAAGCGGTTGAAGGAGCCGGCGGGCGAGCAAGGCAGGAAGTGTCCGAAGAGGAAAGTGGTGCTGCTGCTGGCCTACTCCGGGAAAGGCTACCATGGCATGCAGGCGAGTCCGGGCCCTGGGCAGGCCAAGGAAGACCCAGTTCACCCATCGTCCGGGTGCTGGGGAAGCTTGCTCTAAATTTCAAATGTGCACGGGGGAAGCAAAACTAGATGGGCCGAACGGCCTTCGTATTAGATTCACGTGGAGAAGGGTCCTTCGACCCAATTCGTCCGTGCCTGACGTTTTGCCCCATATCTGTCTCTAAACCTTTCCTCTCCATACAGTTCTTAATATCCCAGGTTAAGATCCTTGGAGTGCAGTACAGGTTCTGATTTGTATTATTAATCCTCTCCCCACGGATCCACCTTTTACTCTCCACTGATTTCCACAGACCCTGCTCTTGGCTCTGTTTTGTCTTATATTCTATCTGGGTGCCCCCGCAACCTTGTAGCAAAATATTACTCTCCCCTTTGGTAAACAAATTACCCCCCCCTCCCTGAAATGCCAACTGTTTATTCATTTCCGTAGATGCTGCCTGACCTGCTGAGTTCCTCCGGCATTTGTGTGTGTTGCTTCTGCTGTTGGTCTGTTCACAATCTCCAGCATCCCACAGTTCTTCAGGAAGGTTAACCGATAATGACTTATTTATAGAGCACTTTTCATACCGACAATAACCACAGGATATAGGAACAGATTGGGCCATTTGGCCCATCGAGTCTGCTCTGTCATTTCATCATGGCTGATCCATTTTCCTTCTCAGTCCCAATCTCCTGCCTTCTCCCCGTGTCACTTCATGCCCTGACTAAACCAGAAACTATCAACCTGTGCCTTTAAGTACAAGAGTGTAAGATATAGGAATGTGCTTTGCCGTGGGATAAAATGCAAACATGAAAATAAAAGACGTAAAAAGCTACAAGAGCAAGGTGAAGTAAACGGGTTTGAACTGGTGTTTAAAAGTGTGAGCTGAGTTGGCATCCCTGACCTGAGGGAGATTGTTTAAATTAAGAGATCTGCTTACTGCCTGTTACGCCACTGGTGTTTAGGACAGCAGTGACGGTCCACCAACTCTGGCGGTGTTCAGGGCTTCCTTCATCATGTCAGTAGCTTCCTCTCGGTTTTCACTACTGTCAGTCACGTAAGTCCCAGGTGGAGACTCAGGAATACTGTTGCACTCAGATGTCAAAGGATTCCTCGTTTTCATAACAATTTTGTTTTACCAGTCAGGGTTGTTAACCTTGAGCTGAACCCCCAAACCCAGAGGACCTTCACTCTTACTCTGGCCTCTACCCTTTGACCCGTTTGACACAGGTGACCCTTCCAAGAGCCAAAGCATAAAGCCCCAACTCCAGCCGACATAGCTCTCCGTGTCATTGAGGCACACAAACCCTATGATGAGGGTACATTGTGGCCCTTGGGGGGTACATTTTAGAGAGCAGCGGAGGAAAACGTGAGAGCTCGAATAGGATTACAAAGTGGAAGTGATTCTGTGATGTGCTCCAGTCCCAGACCATTGAGAGCTTCAAAAACAAGTGAGGATTTTAATTCAGTTCACTTGGCTCACATTTCAACCTGGGCTACCAATTTTCACCACCATCCTAAGTGTTCCATTTATTTATGGAACACTTTTCATACAGATTATGTAGTTGGAACTGCTTTACTGTGGGATAAAGTGCCAACGTGGAAATAAAAGACAGAAGGATGTTGGTTAAAAGCAAGGTTAAATAAATAGGTAAATATGAGGAAATCTGCAGATGCTGGAAATTCAAGCAACACACATCAAAGTTGCTGGTGAACGCAGCAGGCCAGGCAGCATCTATAGAAAGAGGTGCAGTCGACGTTTCAGGCCAAGACCCTTCGTCAGGACTAACTGAAGAGATTTGAAACTGGGAGGGGAAGGGGGTGATCCAAAATGATAGGAGAAGACAGGAGGGGGAGGGATGGAGCCAAGAGCTGGACAGGTGATTGGCAAAAGGGATATGAGAGGATCATGGGACAGGGGGCCCAGGGAGAAAGAAAAGGGGGAGGGGGGAAAAAACCCAGAGGATGGGCAAGGGATATAGTGAGAGGGACAGAGGGAGAAAAAGAATGTGTGTATATAAATAAATAATGGATGGGGGTACGAGGGGGAGGTGGGGCATTAGCGGAAGTTTGAGAAGTCAATGTTCATGCTATCATGTTAAATAAATAGGTTCTGAGCTGGCGTTTACATGAGTCAATTGAATCTGCATCCCTTGTATTTTGAGTATTGAATTCCACAGTTTAAGAACGTAGTTTAGAAAAGCTGACCTGGTAGTTATCTTTTGAGGAAGATTTGTTGTTGTGTTCGATATTGAGGGAGAGTGCAGAGCACACCAGGGAGATTTGTTGTTGTGTTCGATATTGAGGGAGAGTGCAGAGCACACCAGGGAGCCAGCATGCAGGCTATTCAACTCAACTTTATTGACAACCCTACTTGTTCAGTATGTGAACTCCTCCCATGTGGGAGCGGCTAACATAGGAATAACTCTATTAACTACCACTACGCAGTTGTTTAAATTTAAGAGGCTGGCAGAAGGCGACCTGAGAGCTGAAGCAGGGTTATAAAACGAAAACAGTTCAGTGAGTTACTCTGCTCCCAGACCATTGAGAGCTTTGAAAACAAGTAATGCAACTTTAACATTAAGGAAGATACAGAGACTCAATGCAGAGGAGCTGGGTTGGGAGCGATGTGTTCCCCCCTTCTGGTTTGAGTTGAATGCAGAGTTGCAGGCCTGAAGCACGGACTGCTCTTCAGTCGGGAACTGGACCTGCTGAGTAAGTCCGACAATCTGCCTGTATGAGGATCAGAAAGTGGGCAGGGTGGTGAAGAAGGCATTCAGCATGCTAGTCTTCAGTCAGGCCAGATTAGGAGTAAGGGCATCATGTTGCAGGTACACAAGTTGCTGGTGAGGCTGCACTTGGAGTCACCAGACAGTGTCACGCTAGCCGGCCGGTGCTGTGGTGGCATCCACACCGGACTGTGAGGCAAGTGGTCCTGGGTTTGAATCCGTGCTGGGTTCAGTGTTGGGCTAACAACTCGGCCATGTAAAAAAACAGACATGTGCTAAGGAAACTAGAAATACCGCCCGATGCGTCACAGGGCGCGAAAAGGAACAGCGATATCAAGGTGCAGAAGGGATTTGCCTGGATTAGAGGGCGTACAGTACGTTTAATGTCAGAGAATGTATACAGTGTACAAGCTGAAATAAATGCAGTTCAGGCAGGCCGGGAGCTGACACACAAATTACTGGGGTGGTGGAGGAGATCACCCAGCAGGTGGTCGACCAAGACCCTTCATCAGGACTCTGAGCTGAAACGAGTTGGGTTCAGCACCGTTTGTTTGTTTGTTTGTTCGGTGTGGGACATGGAATTTGCTGTTCCGACACATTAACAGGTGCATGTTTTTGGAATGCTCTTACAACAGAGGAATGTTGGATCGGCTCAGTTTAAGACCATTGAGGACGAGCTGGTGAAGGCGCTGGTGAAGGCTGGGTGTATTCCAGAGAACCACGGTGATGATATGAGGAAAATGTCCTTCCAGAGGTGTGCAAGGACTGACAAGGTACCATAAGCAGTTTCTGCCGTTACATTCTTCTGCGTGTTATTCTGTAAGCAGTTATTATCAAAGTATACGACCTTGAGATTGGTCTCCTTGGGGGCAACCACAAAACGAGAAACCCAGAAGAGCCCGTTAAGAAGATGACTGACAAACACCCAATGTGCAGAGGGAGAAAAGAAATCGTGCAATTGAAGTAAGCAAATAGCATGTAGAACGAAGGTGTGTCCTCAGACAGGGAGCCTGGAGCAGGCCCTCACCCTCATGCAGAGGAGCAGTGAGCATACACCTGTAGAAATCTGTGTGACGTACCAAATCACCTCAAACTCCTGTTGAAATAAAGTCTGTAAGCTAATCAGCAAAGCTGGGGACCTTTAGAAACTTCCACCAGGTGGGTGGGGGGGTGAAGACAGTTCAGCCCTCGCTAGACTCTTGTTTTCTCTGAAATTAGGTCTCCGCTTTTGTTTAGAACTTGGTTTTTTTCTCTCCCAGGGTGTTTCTGCTGCGGGTCAGATTGTCTCTCTGAAGCTCTGGCTCATCGATAACCTCGTGGAGAAGATCAATGCCAACCTGCCGCCTGGCATTAAAATATTAGGTGTGTCTTTTCTCGATACAGTGGGTGGCGTCGGGATTCCTTACGGGAGGTTTCCCATAGGGCACAGTTTCAGAATACAAGGACATCCCCTTAGAACAGAAAGGAGGAATTTCTCAGCCAGAGAGTGGTGAATCTGTGAAATTCATTGCCACAGACGGCTGTGGAGACGAAGTCATTGAGTATATTTAAAGCAGAGGTTGATAGGTTTCTGATTAGTCAGGGTGTCAAAGGTTATAGGGAGAAAGCAGGAGATTGGGGCTGAGAGGAAGGTGCATCAGCCATGATGAAATGGCAGAGCAGACCTCGACGGGCTGAATGGCCTAATTCTGCTCCTGTGTCTTATGATTTTCCAGTACCTACATCAGTTGGGATAGAAGTGAGATGTGGTTCCTTAAATGCCTGGTTCCTTAAAGTTGTTGTAGCTGGGGCTGATAATGGGGATAAGCTCCCACTACCTGTTAAATGCTCCCAATAATGTGCATTTCAGACAGCCTCTGAGAACAAAGTCTAGCTCCTGGTCTTTACATGTGGCTTAGTTACTAAGCTGGATGGAAGCAGGAGAAAGGGAAAGGCAGGTTGCTGTCCCCTTAAGGCTAGTTACTTTGGGTAGATGGGGCAAGTCATCTTGGACAAGGAGAACTCTGATCTCAAACCTCAACGGCCTTGCAGCTACACCCAGTTATGGGAACGGCTTCGGGAGTAAACCCTGAAGGAAAAATCCGGAGCTGGAGTCCCTAAGGCAGTCCCACGTTGAGTTCAATGCTGACTGGCAACTCCTGCGATGCTGTTGGTGCCGAACTGTGTCGGTCTCTGCCGTTCCTTTGGATTAATCAGCTGTGTGGAGAGGGGGAGACAGCCTGCTCTCCATATCGTACTGCCCCGGATTGCGTACCTAGCTTGCGTATGTCATCCATGGTCATCTCTGTCCAACGTAGGGCCTCTCCTGTCTGAGTAGAAAGTCCCCGTAGCATGTCCTGTTTCCGGGATTGACTCATGGTTTATTGCTCTCTCCCCTACAGGGCTGAAGAGAGTGACTGGCAGGTTCAACTCGAAGAACACCTGCGACGCTAGAACCTACTTCTACATGCTGCCCACTTTTGCGTTTGCCCACAAGGACGATGGTCAGCGGATCGAGGACTTCCGCCTCAGCAGAGATGCTCTCGGCCGCGTCAACAAGCTGCTGGGCTGCTACCGAGGGACCCACAACTTCCACAACTTCACGTCGGGGAAGGGTCCGAGAGACCCCAGCGCCAAACGGTACATCATGGAAATGTTCTGCGAGGACCCTTTCGTGAGGCGGGGCGTGGAGTTTGCTGTCCTGAAGGTCAAGGGTCAGAGCTTCATGATGCATCAGATTAGGAAGATGATTGGATTGGTCATTGCCATCGTGCGAGGCTACGCTCTGGAGTCCATCATGGACCAGAGCTGGGGCGAGGAGAAAGTTGACGTGCCCAAGGTCCCTGGGCTCGGACTTGTGTTGGACACTGTCCACTTCGAGAAGTATAACAACCGCTTCGGTAATGATGGAGTCCATGAGGCTCTGGAGTGGTCCGAAGTAGAAGAACAAATTATGGCGTTTAAGGAGGATCACATCTACCCAACCATTATTAACACTGAGATCGAAGAGCAGTCAATGGCGAATTGGCTCAGCACCCTTCCTATCCACGACTTCACTGCCACAGCCTCGGGAGTTCAGCTAAACGAGAATCATTCAAAGGTAATAATGACCATCCTGTTTTCACCCTGGGGACATAGTAATGAGGTGTGTGGTGGTGGCTCTATAGTTAACCGTTTTTAGTAACCTTGTTTTATCAACTGTCTGAATTAGTATCTTTGTCACCTGATTGATTTCGCCAACAACTTTTATTGACAGAGCTTATAAACTTTCCAAGATGAAAGATCTTGGCCCCCAATGTCATCTGTTTATTCGCTTCTGTGGATGTGAGTTCCTCGTGCATTTTGTGTGTATTGCTCTGGATTTTCAGCATCTGCAGACCATTTATTTCAACCCACTTCTGCCACAGCCTTTAAGAATTTGGTCAAATTTCAGCCAGAGGGAGTGTCAGACTTTAGAACCTTTGACCATCTTATTAATTTATTTACAGCACGGGCTTCCAGCCTTTTTTTTATGCCATCGACCCCTACCACTAACCGAGACGCAGCACAAAACAGGCTCTTCGGGTGGCACCAGCACCAACCCACTGATCTAACCCCAGCCAAATCACAGGGCAGTTTACAATAACCAATGAACCTACTAACTGGTGAGTCTTTGGACTGTGGGAGGAAACCAGGGCACCCAGAGGAAACCCACACAGTCACAGGGAGGACGTACAAGTTTCTTACAGAGGACGCCGGGATTGAACACTAGATTCCGATGCCATGAGCCGTAATAACCTCGCGCTGACCACTGCACCACGGTCGTCCAGATTCAAGGGCAACCCAACCGATTTGGGCGGAGTGGTAGCGTAGTGGTTGGCATGACACTTTACCGTGCGGGTGACCCGGGTTCAAGTCCCACCGCCGTCTGTGAGGGGTTTGCACGTTCCTCCCCGTGGCCACGTGGGTTTCCTCCGGGTGCTCTGGCTTCTTCCCGCAGTCCGAAGACCTGCCGGTTGCTAAGTTATCTGATCGTTACAACGTGGCCTGTGGTTAGGCTGGGTTTAGATCGAGGGGTTGCTGGGTGGTGTGGCTCGAAGGACTGGAAGGTCCTAATCCGCTGTACCTCGAAAATAAAATGTATTTCTAATATGTAAATAGAAACATTTTGAGCCTTGGAAATTTCAGCAGGTGGGGGGGGGAGGGGAGTTTGGGATGGATTTCTTTGGTGATAATGGAGTGCCCCAGGACACTGCAGTAAGTGACTCGTAGGGCGTTGCTGCATGATCCTTTCAGTACCCCTCATGATTGTATACACCTCCATAAGGTCACCCCTCAATTCCCTACCCTCAAAGGAATGAACTCCTAACCTGCCAGCCTCTTCCCCCTGATCCAATCCCTCGAGGACTGGTGACATCCATGTAAATGAGGGTAGCAGACACCAACAGAATGAACAAACTCATTCGTAAGGCCAGTGATGTTGTGGGGATGGAACTGGACTCTCTGACGGTGGTGTCTGAAAAGAGGATGCTGTCCAAGTTGCATGCCATCTTGGACAATGTCTCCCATCCACTACATAATGTACTGGGTGGGCACAGGAGTACATTCAGCCAGAGACTCATTCCACCGAGATGCAACACAGAGCATCATAGGAAGTCATTCCTGCCTGTGGCCATCAAACTTTACAACTCCTCCCTTGGAGGGTCAGACTCCCTGAGCCAATAGGCTGGTCCTGGACTTATTTCATAATTTCCTGACATAATTTACATATTACTATTTAACTATTTATGGTTCTATTACCATTTATTATTTATGGTGCAACTGTAACGAAAACCAGTTTCCCCCAGGATCAATAAAGTATGACTATGACTAAATCCTACCTAGAGCGGTGCAGCCCAGGCTCCAGGTCTCTGGCCACAGTGTTTATTTAGTGATACAGTGTGGAATAGGCTGTTCCGGCCCTTCGAGCTGCATCGCCCAGCAACTCCTGATTTAACCCTAGCCTAATCACAGAACAATTTACAGTGACCAGTTAACTCTCTTGGGTGGCAGGGTGGAGATACGTCTCTGCCAAAGGAGGTGTAAAGTGCTTCTTCCCTCCGCTAGCCTGCATGTCACTCTCGGGCAAGGTGTAGCAACCCCCCCCCCCCCCGGCGAATCAGGGTCACCTGAAGACATAAGGAGCAGGTGATGGACAGTCATATGAGCAGCTGGTGCACATCGCAAGTCCTGGTTATGTGACCACTGATGCCAGGCAGGCAATTTCTGAAGAGTACCAGCTTGGACGCCACGCCACACCGCCTCTGGGGGAGTGCGATGACTCTGCCCCTCTCCATGATGGTTGTAAACAGATGACACCACGGCTTCAGGCCTAGTCCTTGCTACGACCGAGGCCCCGCATCTCCCCCACCGTCCGCCAATAAACTATGCGGGTTAGGGTTAGTAAATTGTATGCATGCTACGTTGGCACCAGAAGTATGGCCCCTGGTACATCCTCAGACTGTGGTTGTTGACACAAAACGACACATTTCATTACATCTTGATGTATTTGCAACAAATAAAACTAATCTTTAATCTTTCCAGCATCTGAAGAATCCCTTTTGTCTGCATTTCTTGTCATTAGTCGTTGCCTCTGTCTGTGCCATGTTCTTACCTCCGCCTCCCTTGTGCTTTCAGAAGACAAACGATGAGGCGGACGATGGCAGTGATGCGTCTCAATCTGACTGAGGGGTTCTGTGGCTGGAACTCGCCCGCCATCCCCATGCCCCTGTTGGCATCTGCCCGTGAAGAAAATGGGTCATCGCTTCAGCCTTGTGGGCACTGGCTCCTGCTGATCCCGGAGTGAGCAGGGGTCCTCCAGTGGTTTTAAAGATTTTATCTTAAGACCCCTGGGGTGTCTGCATTTTTCTCTTTTGATTATAGATATGCTGGGGATTTTAGAAAGGAAAGATGTTAAAGCTGGGGTTCAAAACCTTTTTAATGCCATCGACCAATACCATTAAGCGAGGGGTCTGTGCATTAGAGATATTGTTGACTCTTAAGTCCGTGCAGCACCAAAAATGTGCAGAAAGGAGGGTAACTATTCAGTCCATTGGCACTGTACTAGCTGCTTGAGACAGCCATCACTTCATTTAAAAGCTTAGGCATTTGGGCCCATGACGTTCTGACTCTTTAAACCTATTCCAAAATCAATGTAACCCTTCCCTCCCACATAGCCCTCCGTTTTTCTATCTTCCATGTGCCTATCTGAGTCTCTTAAATGTCCCTAATGTATCTACCTCTACCACCATCATTGGCAGGGTGTTCCATGCATCCACAATCTGTGGTTATTTTTTTTTTAAACTATCTCTGAGATTTATTCCCCCCACCCCCACCCCGTCGGCATGATTTCCTCAGCATCCTGGTAAATCTCTTCTGCACCCTCTTAAAGCTTCCACAGCTGCCCTAGATGGGTTGCCCAGGCTGAGCACAGTACTCCAAGTTCAAAGTATATTTATTATCAAAGTACATCTGCGTCACCATATACAACCCTGAGATTCATCTTCCTGTAGGCATACTCAGCAAATAAATGTGCAAATGCAAATATAAATAAATAACGAGAACATGAGAGTCCTTAAAGTGAGATAATTGGTTGTGGTAACATCTCAATGGGTGGGCAAGAGAGTCTAGTTGTGCCTTTTTGTTCAAGAGCCTGATGGTTGAGGGGATGTAACTGTTCTTGGACCTGGTGGTGCGAGTCCTGAGGCTCTTGTACCTTCTATCTGATGACAGCAGTGAGAAGGGAGCATGCCCTGGGTGGTGGGGGTCCCTGTTGATGGATGCTGCTCTCCTGCCACAGTGTTTCATTTAGATTTGATCAATGGTTGAGAACAATCAATCAGATAAATGTTGCAGCTCTATAAACCCCTGGTTAGACCAAAGACCACACTTTGGTCTACCAGAGTTTTATAGAGCTGCAACATTACCCCACTAATTGCCCAACTAATCAAGGCCAACACACGTACACCACCTTAACAACCCGATCAGCTTGCGTGGCCACTTTGAGGGATCTATGGACGTGATAGATTTCTGTTCCTCCATGCTGCTAAGAATCCTGTCATTAACCCTGTGCTTTGCCTTCAAATTTGATGTTCCTAAGGCAATCATTTCACTTTTTGGGTTCCACCCACCCAACTTACCACACTGTTTTTAAGAAAAACTACATCTGACATCCCCCTCTCCCCCCCCCCATACTTTCTTCCAAACAGCTTAAAATTATGCCCATTTGCATTAGATATTTCCACCCTGAGGAAAATACCTCTGGCTGTCCACTCAGTCTAGGCCTCCAATCACCTTGTACACCTCTATCAAGTCGCCTTTCATCCTCCTTCACTCCAAAGAGAAAACACTAGCTCACTTAACCTATCCTTATAAGACGTGTTCTCTAATCCAGGCAGCATCCTGGTAAATCTCCTCTGCACCCTCTCTAAAGCTTCCACATCTTTCCTATAATGAGGTGATCGGAACTGAACACAGTATTCCAAATGTAGTCTAACCAGGGTTTTATATAGATGCAACTTTACCTCATGGCTCTTGAACTCAGTTCCCCGACAACTTGCCTCTGATATCTCTCCTGTACTTTCCAACAATTACTTTAAAATTATGCTCCCTCTTGTTAGCCATTTTCACCCTGTTAGATGGTGGGGGGAGTCATCTCTGGCTGCCCACTTGGTCTATGATCATTAGCCCCATTCCCTGAATCTAGCCTTTGTAATTACCCCTTTGAGTACTTACCCAATCTCTGTTGGAGCTCACTTGCTTTGATTTGTATGTAACAAGCTGTGAATGGCTGTGTTAATCGACATCTCTCGTTTGGTTTGGGCTTTTCCTGCTGCGGATGCATCTTCCCTATCAGGCTAGAGCAAACAATCAGAGACCTGCTGACATTTAACTCAGTCAGTGCTCTCCTGTACCTGAACTTCAGAATTGTCGCTGTGCGGCATTTAAAATGAAACGTTTGTATTAAAAAAAAATAAAAAGAAATCTACAAAAAATAAATTGTTCTACTATTTTTAAACCTGATGTTCTCTGTCTGTTTCGAGTTCAAGTTTCATTGTCATTGAGCCACCCATGAATACAGGCAAGGTCTTCTGGGGTTAAGGTCCCAGAACCACACAGCACATATAATTATAACAGATGTAAAAAAAAAATTACGAAGTAATATAAGATTTAGGAGAATTGGCCCATCGAGTCTGCTCCACCGTTTGCCTCTCGGCCCCAATCTCCTGCCTTCACCCCATAACCCTTCATACCTTGACTAATCCAAAATCTATCAACCTCTTCATTAAATATACCCAATGACTTGACCTCCACAGCTGCCTATGGTGAGGAATTCCACAGATTCATCACTCTCTGGCTAAAGAAATTCCTCCTTATCTCTGTTCCACGTGGACACCCCTCTATTCTGAGGCTATGGCCTCTGGTCTTAGACTCTTCCCCTCAGAGGAAACATCCTCTCTACATCCGCTCTATTGAAGTCTTTCGGCATTTGATGGGTATCAATATTAGTCCAAGTGCTTGAGCATCAGAGCATCAGGGCCTGTAGATCAGTGGTGCATGGACGTTGTCCTGCAGCCACGTTTCCACAAGGACGAGCACACAGTAGTTCCTCATCTCATACAAGTACAGCCGAGTCGATTGCAATCTAAGTTGTCTCCTAGCAGTGTCACTGACCAGTGATGTCTAGTGATCGTGAAACAGATGTAAAGGGTGAACAATTGCACCTTGGTTGGACCCAGAGAGGCTGCTGCACCTGAATGTGCCGCCATCTTACTGGAAGATGGGTTAAGCAGCTACTTGAAAAGCAAGCCAAAACCGCTGGGAGACTGAGAGGGATTTAACGCTGTGTGACGTGCTTCCAAATAACTGAGCTCCAAGCCAATGCAAGTACATCCGATCCTTTATTACAAAGCCAGCAAAGACAAATGGTCTTATCTAGCAATTAAAAACTAATGAAACTAGTGGAATCAGTGTAATAAGCAAAGTTAGTGACCAACAAAACAAATTCATCCCCTGCTCTGTCTCTCCATAACTGAGCTAACGACACAAAGGGTGAGAACCCATTTACTTCTACCATGCCCAAACGCACATGACAACTTACCGTAACCCAAACTGGAAACACCAAATACAATACAGACAGACAAAAAATAGATACACGGCTCCTGTCAGGTGTATTCTGGCATTATGGTATCTAGCAAATGCTAGTTTCGACAGCAGCCGGTCTTCAGACCTGAATATGGATTGTATTTTGAATTTAAAATGCAGCTCTAAACAATAGTCTTCCTGGAGCTGCATTTTAGGTAGAGATCTGTTTTCACTTTGACACAAAAGGGACTTTTTCCTGATGATCAGTGTCAAAAAAAAGCCAAATTAAATCCACTGCGATTCAATGTTGTAAAACAACCAAACATGAAAACTTCCAAGGGGGTTGAATACTATTTATAGGCACTGCATCTGTCACCACATCCTACCTTGAGATTCATTTTCTTGCGGGCATTTAGAGGAAAATAAAGAAATACAATAGAACTTACACAAAAGCAATACATATACAGACGAACAACCAATGTGAAAAAGAGTCATACTTCAAAGATTCATTTTATTATCAAGGTATGTATGTAGAATACAACTCTGAGATTTGTCTTCTCCAGATAGCCATAAAATATAGAAAAAATCATAGTAGTTGAAAGAAAGATATCAATTCCCACTGCATGAAAAGAAAAATAAGGAAAAACTCACAAACCCCAAACACCCCCGACCCCTCCCTTGCGTAAAGTCTAACAGATCACCCAAATCCACAGCCCTCCAATCGGCAACAAGAAAGAATGGGCAAGAACTCAAAAGAAATGAAGAACTAAAAGAGGTCAATATGGACTACAGTCCAATCTAATCGATGCAAATGTGGAGGAGAGCAAGTGGTTCTTGGAGAGGCCACTGGTTCGTGTTGCTTTGCAAAGAGGCGCTGCTGGTTCGTGTGACTTCCCCCAGAGGGGCCACTGGGTGCCAATGTTAATGAAATTCTGATATTTTGTTTCAATCTTCCTCGACACTATTTGGTGAGAAGTGTAGTTGACCATGGCCCCTCATCTCATCTCTGAGCTTCCCCTCATGATAGCTCATGCTCGCATTTCTCTCCTGGAGATTTCTCGGGGACAGCAGAACACGAGCTCACTCGATCGAACTACAGACTGTAAGTCACAGGCTCCAACTGTTTCAAAAACAAAATTAAGAGAAAAGAATAAATAGAAGATGCAGAAAAACTGAAATGGTTGACTATCTGGAAGATGTGGCCCGAGGAGTCATTCACTGGTGCCATCTTGACCGAAAGATACCTGCAAAATAATTTTTAAAATACTGAGAATGAGTGCATTGTGTATAAATGAATTTTCTCTGGACTTTCAATAGACAATTGGCTCCTAATTTCACTATATCATATGAAATCCTTTTATTAATTTGGCATTTTTGCCCCTTAAATACTTAATCTCAGCATCCACAAATCTAGTACTTCTGTAGAAATTTGCATGGAGAGCATTCTGAATGGTTGCATCACTGTCTGGTACAGTGAGTGCCATTGCATAGGATCAGAAAAAAGCTGCAGAAAGTTGTAAACTTAGCTCTTGTTAAGTTTTGTAATTCCAAAACATAAAACTAATTGAAAGGAAAACAAGGGAGCTGAGAGATAAGTCAGGTACTTTGTTGTTACTTTAATGAGGTGTGCATGGATGACACGGTGCCATGATGACATATGCCATTTACATACTTTTACATACAACCCATGATTAGTTACTTCAGCAAACAAAGAATGCTTAATCAACAACAGTTTTACAATATTACTCAAATATTACTGAAACATCAAATACACAACATCCATTCCTGCTTAGCTATAAATGCTAAATCAATATAGAAGATATCTCAACTTAACTACACACGCATATATACTATGCTGTGGATGTATATATATATATATTTAATAACTGTGGAGGATTTCTTACTCCTATGGGATAACATTAACATACTGCTTGACAAGGGGGATCACTATGTTTTGTAGCTGAGACCTGTGGTTGTGAAACACTCTTAGGCTCTGGGGACTCCTTTGTGAAGGAGTTGACTCTGAATCCACAGGAAGTGGTTCTGACAGCTCTGGACACCTTTCCTCTCCTTCCCTTTTCTTCTTCTAGTCTGTGCATCTTGGAAAGGTCCATTTAGTTCACTGGAATATTCTCTTATTAATCCTTCTACTGCTTCCTTTAAGATCTCATCTCTCCTTTTAGTTTCTGCATCTGATGAATCTGCTGTTTTCGTATCTCCATTGATTCTTTCCTTTTCAGCCTTCCATTCATCCAGTTGGGCTTTGTTTTTTGCATCTACTTTTACAATCAGCTTTTTGTCTCCCACTTGAAGTTCATGCAATAACCTTAGTGCGCGCAGAATAGATCGGGTTCTTTATACTCACAAAAACTGAATGCTTGCAACTTTCCTGAAGCTCTTTGAACTCCCTTCCACCTTAAAACCAAGCCACATTTCATAGGTAACTGTCTGATCAACATAGCAGAGACTTTCTCAGATATGTTACCTACAAAAACATTCGTAGTCGGACCACTGCTTTTGTCACTTTCACGATTCCTCTAAACAGCATGGTCCTTCCTTGGTCCAATATGCTTTTCAAGCCAAGGCACAGGGATTGGCACCAACGAATGTTTGCTCTCTGTTGGGCAACAGTTCATGGTGTACAGCATGGAGACAGATGTGGCATCATCCAGTGCCTTTCTTACTTTGCTTTTAGTTAACTCTATTACAGGGAATGTGGCATGCAGATGGTGGATGGACCTCCAATCAAGTTGTAGTTGTCTCGGTCACTCATGTCCCTACAATGCTGGTACTCCCGTTTTTACCACATACAAGCCCAGTGCGGCTTGTTGGTTGTTCTATTTCATTGGTACAAATGTCATTTCCACAGGAGTTATCTTTTCTCCAGTATAGGTCCTTACTTGGATATCTGCAGGCTTCAGTTTAGTATCTTTGAAATGTCATTCAATCTCATTTTGTAGAAAGACTAAAACAGCTGAGTCAGTATCCAATTCCTTTTAAATTAATTTGCTGTACACTTCTGGTGTGAGCCATATTGTTAGGTAGTTTTCACATTGTAAATCTCAAGGCTACACAGTCCCATGTCAGTTGCATCATTATCAAGTTTTTCATCAACAGCATGCAGTTCCATGCTCTTTTTGAAACTGCAATTTGACTTTTAAACTTCTCTACCCTGTCCATCCATTTCTTTTTGTCTGCCTGACATGCTCTTTATATCAGGGGTCCCCAACCTTTTTTGCACTGCGGACTGGTTTAATATTGACAATACTCTTGCAGACCGGCCGACCCGGGGAGGGGGGTAGGGACAAGAGTAGCAGTCAAATACGTTGTGTTTACCCGGAGAAAGACTACAATGACCATGAAGCCTTGCGTGGGCACCAGTGCGTATGTGTGACTTGCGCATGTGTGTACCTCCGATTTTTTTTCTGCAAATCATTTTTGATGATTCTGTTCGGGGGGGGTTAATCACGACAGCAATATAGGTGTTAAGTGGCTAATACAGTCAATTTCGTTTCTAAAAGGGTTTATCTAACGAATTTAATATTAAACACACAGCGCATATTTTCGTCACACGAATACAGTGATAAGTCAATTATCAGGGGAGGACGGGGAGCTTGAAGTAAGTGCTGAACGAACTTCCAGTAGAAGTGGTAGAGGCAGGTTCAATATTATCATTTAAAGAAAAATTGGATAGGTATATGGACAGGAAAGGAATGGAGTGTTGTGGGCTGAGTGCAGGTCGGTGGGACTAGGTGAGAGTAGCGTTCAGCACGGACTAGAAGGGCCAAGATGGCCTGTTTCCGGCTGTAATGGTTATATGGTTATATAAGTCACTTATAAGTCAATAGCATCATAACATTTTAAGTAACACTTGGATATTAAACACACAGCACATATTTTCCCCGTATGAACATATAAAATCATTGCAACACACCAATATCGCTGAATCAGTAGGAGCCCTGGGCTTGTTTCCCTGCAACAAGACGGTCCCATCGAGGGGTGATAGGAGACAGCGATGCTCGAAGGGGGTTCCTTATGTCCAGTCTATTCTGCAATTTAGTTTTCGTTGCATTCATTGCAGAGATATGTTGGAAATGGAAGCAACGTTTTCAGTGCTTTTGTGGCTATCTCAGGATATTTAGCCTTGACTTTGATCCAGAATGCCGGCAGAGATGTTATGTCAAAGATACTTTTCAGCCCGCCGTCATTTGCAAGCTTAAGGAGTTGATTGATCTCCTTCCCGCGCTGACATGGATGATGCGCGGGTAATGACCTCGCGTGTGTAATGGCTCAACAGTGGGCGTGACAGGGAGTGAGGAAAGGTGCAGCTGACTCATATCGTTTCATATCGCCAAATCATATCGTTTCCTCGTGGCCCAGTAGCACATGCCTTGCAGCCCAGCACCAGTCCGCGGCCCGGTGGTTGGGGACTGCTGCTTTATATATCCTAGTTTGTTTTTTCTGCAAGTTTCGCTTTTAAATCTGTATTGGTCTGGTATATGTGAGCCCCTGATACAATGGTAACACAATTTGTTTGGCCAAGCCAGTTTCTGATTAAATGTTGCAATTTTTTTCACACACACTTTTATTCCTGGCTGCAACTCAATTGCATCTCTCTGCTGTTTCCATTGATACAGAAATTTCAACTACTCTTTTAAATGTAAGTTGTGCTTCAGCTAGGAGCCATTTTTGATTGTTTTCTTGTAATTTTCCACAAATTAAACAATCTCTCAGTGCATCATTAAGCCCATTACCGAACTGACAATGCTCAGACAACTTCATCAATTCAGCCATGTATGCTGAAATGGATTCCCCTTCCTTTTGATTCAGCTTATGAAGCATAAATTGTTCTGTAATCAACAATGTTTTCAGTCCTAAATGTTCCTGCATTAAGTTTGCAGCTAATTTTGGTTGGAGGAATTAAACTTCTAAGCAAACTGTACGCTATTCCACCACCTGCACGTTGTAATGCTGGCATTTGTTTCTCATCTTGTATTTCATTTGCTTCAAAATACTGTTCAATTTGTTAAGTATACATCATCCTGATATCTGTTGTGCAATCGAATGCATCTACTTTTCCAATGTAGCCATCCATTTCTTCTATTTGTTTATAATAAATATCACTTGATAATCACTGTTTGTGAACCTGCAGACATACTCGTTGCTTCTTAATTTAATCCATTTTCTGCCTTTTTTTTAACTCAAACTCTCTTTCCGATTCCAAAGAAAAAAACGTGCTGTGATTTTCAAAACTCAAATGTTTCTCTATCTCCCTTTTCAAAGAAAAACGTACTGCACTTCAACGCATATGTAGTCCTCCTGGGTTTATTTTAAAACTACCTTGTCGCTACTGTTGTGTTTTGTAACTCCAGAAACTAATCGAAAGAAAAACACGGGAGCTTGGAAACGTGTCTACTTCATTTTACTTTTAGTGAGGCACCAATATATGACATGGTGGTGTAATGATGGTTACCATTTACATACTTTTACATATTGCCTGTAATGAATTGCGTAATCATACCAAGAATGCTTAATCATTACAACATATTTATTGTACAATATTACTCAAAATTACTGATATATTAAGTAAACTATAACAACCTGTGCCAAACTGTATCAGTCTCTGCCATTCCTTTGGATTCATCAGCTTGTGGAGAGAAGATGCTTGCTCCATGGGCAACAACTTGCTCTCCATACTGTACTGCCCAGGCTTGTGTATGATGGCTACGATACAATACTCATGGTCAACCCCAACCAACAGAGAGTCTCTACATCGAAACATGCAGTTCAATGCGTTGTTTGCGCTAACAACCAACACAGATCAGGATGTGCCTGCCGGTGTCACCACACATTCCGGTACCAACATAGCACGTCCACAATGCTGAGCAGAACCACACGGGCAACAACAACAGAACTGTCACGGTGTGCGCTGGCAAAGGCTGAACTGACGTGCGGAGGAAAGACAGAGGGCCATGTTTCGATGGCCACCAGGGTTTATTCATAAGGGTTCCAGCAAAACAATGGTGGCTCAGTAGAGCAGGACCGTGAGACATAACATTCTCAAACCTAGGACCCTGCAATAAGATGGCATCTATTTTGACCTGCTTGCCACAAACCCTAAAAGCCAAAGAAACGCGAGCCGATAGAATTGAAAGGTCAACTGAAGGAATAGCCAATCAGGACTGAGGCAAGAAAATGGGGCCCTATATAAACGCAAGCACTTCCAGAGAGACACCAACAACTGTGCACTGAGGATGTTGGCTTGACTGGTGATGAAACGTCTGCAAGCTAATTGTCAGGCACAACAAACACCTCAACCCAAGCCACCAATATTCACCACCATCATTAAGACAACAATTAAAAAATTCAGATGCTGGTTCCAGTGATGTCATCGTTCAGAATGGCAGCTTAAATCAATAGCTCCTCTGGAAAAATGCATATTTTGCCCCGTTAATCCATTAAATATAAGACCTTTTGAAAATATCTGAATTGATAAGGGGGGCAAGAATGGTTAAAAAGAATGGAGATAAAAAAAGCACCACTGTGGAGCCTATGGAAGAGAGAGGTACAGCACGTGGCTCTCCTACACATCTGCGTGGCAGCGAACCTGACGCTGGGCCTCATTCATGCGAAGTGGCAAATATGATAAGGATTTTGGAAGAGATAAGGGAACTCCAAATAGATATAAAACAGCAAATAAATGATATAAAATCAGAGCTCATCAATGTCAACCAGAAAATAGCAGTGGCAGAGACTCGAATTGAGAAAGTGGAAGATCGCGTGCAAAACATGGAACAGATACTAAATAAGACGATAAAAATATTAAATCAACAGGAAAGTAAATTGCTTGACCAGGAGGGAAGATCACGACGGAAAAATATCAGGATTTATAATGTTCCCGAAGGAGCAGAGGGTTCGTCGACGACGGAGTTTGTAGAAAAGTTGCTGCGGGAAGCGCTGGAGATTCCCCAGACTATGGAGATTGAAATTGAGAGGGCGCATCATGCGCTCATCCCACAGCCCTCTGGAGACAGAGAAAGTAAGCCGCGCTCTGTAGTACTTAAATTCCTTCAATTCAAGAGCAAGGCGGAGATTCTACGAAGGGCCTGGGGTAAGAAGAGGGTTTTTTGGAACGGGAAGTTAATATATTTCGATCATGATTACCCCCCAGTGGTCCTACAGAAACGGAAGGAATATTCCAAAACAAAACGAATATTAAAGCAAGAAAAGATTAAATTCCAAGCCCTGTACCCTGCTAAACTGAGGGTATTTTACCAAGAAGGGATATGACTATATCAGACGGTGGAAGAGGCGACTACAGACATGAAGAACAGAGGACTGCCCATTAGCGTGGTCAAACCAAGGGAATGTCGAGCAGAGCAGTTATCCCAATCTGCTTGGGAAATAGTAGGAGAACTGAGAAAGCAGGGGACAGGAGCAGGACGACAGAGGGATATTAGGAAGAGACTGTGAGTTCTCCGAGGACAGCCCTCACCTCCTCCAGAAGAGCCATAAGGTTTGGCTAACTTTAAAAGTGCTGATAAACTAAACGGAAGCAAAAATGAATGGTGATATACCTATCTCGAAAAATACGTATTGTAATGTGGATTTTATATTACTCAATTTTTAGAAATTCATTCATTCATTCTTTTTTCCCCATCTAAATGAGAATATATACGCGGGAGGAATACACAGGGAAATCATTTCTGTGTAATGGACATAGATTTTTTTTACTTAACTTTATAGATACTGCAGCAGGGGCCCTCGACTCACAGATAGGAGGGGCTATCCCCCACGGCTAGACGTTTCTTCCAGCTCATCCCAGGGTCATCTAGAGACCCCAACCTTGGAATCACACCTTCGTTACCTTTTTTTCAAATTATTTGCGTTTCTTGGCTCTATTTGTTCAGGGAGTAGATCGATTAAGTTATATTTTGCAAATTTCAATGATATACTAACAGATAAATACACATGGCTAAGGACAAAGTAAAATTCATTTCTTTTAATGTCAATGGGCTGTTGAATCCAGTCAAGCGCAGTAAAATTCTATCAAAAATGAAAAAAGAACAGGCCCATGTAGTATATTTACAGGAAACTCACTTAAGCAATAATGAGCATGGAAAATTAAAGAGAATGGGCTTCACTAATTTGTTTTTCTCATATAAATCAGGACATAGAAGAGGAGTTGCTATTCTCATCTCAAGCAAGCTAAATTTTAAAAAAGTATTCAAAATGGGAGATAAGGAGGGCAGATATATTCTGGTAAGGGGGAATATAGATGGAAATCCAGTTACTTTATTGAATATATACGCATATTGAATATATACGCACCCCCAGGAAGTGATATTAGTTTCTTCCAAAAAAATTACTAATATTATGGTAACGGAAACAGAAGGTCGCTTGATATGTGGGGGAGACTTAAATTTACAATTACAACCAAAGTTAGACTCTTCCAACAGAAAAACTTATGAAACAAGTCCTTATATAAGAAAGTTAACACTCTTTTTGAGGATGTTGGTCTAATTGATATATGGAGGGACCTTTTCCCCGACAGAAGGGATTACACTCATTATTCTACCCCCCCTCCATTCCGTATATACAAGAATAGACTATTTCATAATATTTGGAAAAGATAGAGACAAAATAATCACCTGTGGAATTGGGAGAATAGATGTAAGTGACCATTCACCTATATATTTATCTGTTGATTTTGACCTACAACCAAAGAATACTATTTGGGGTGTGTGAGGTGTCAGGGAGGGGTAGCACCTCTGGTGGGAGAACATGTTGCGCCCTTTTCAAGGCAGTTAGTCCACCTTTGGTCCCCACCTGGCACTCAGCTCTCACCTGTGGCTCCCCATAGCTGTTTGCATGTGACAGCGGCCACACCCCGGGCAACGGCTTCAACAAGCCGGCTAAACCAGTTGAGGGTAGCCGACGGGTCTCAAACCCTCGGTGAGATAGGGAGATGTCTACCCCAGCATGTGATGACAGAATCTGGCGGATTGAGTGGACGAGACCAATGGAAGGTCCAATGGTCAAGAAGGCGGTCTCTGCAAGCGTCGTGGAACGTGTAGAGCTGGACAAGACACAGAAGACGTCCTGATCATCCACTGCGCCTAATCCCATCTCCAGCCATCTTGACTCTGTCTTGCCACTGGATCCAGATGGGAATTGGGAAGAGAGAGTGAGGCTGACGCTGCGCAACTCTCCCTCACTTAAATCCAAATCACGCGCTAGTCTCGACACTATCATTATGGTGTCGAGGTCCTCATCGACGTCAACGATGGAGGAACACATTTGGAAACTAAATTCAAGTCTACTCAATGATCCCTATTTTAAGGAACAAATTAAAAAAGAAATTGGTCTTTACTTAAAATTCAATGATAATGGAGAGGTTTCACCTCCCATTCTATGGGATACTCTGAAGGCTGTCTTAAGAGGGAAAATTGTAGCAATAACTTAATATAAGAAAAAAATAGGGAATAAAACATTAGAGGAATTCCAAAATAAGCTGAAGGAACTAGAAAACAAACACAAATTGAGTTTGGCACAGGATACACTAGAGGAAATTTTTAAAAAATTAGGAATGAAATTAGTAGTTTGGCTACACAAGAAATTAGAAAAAAAATAATGTTTCTGAAACAGAGACATTATGAAAGTGGATCTAAATCTATGAAAATACTGGTGTGGAAACTGAAAAAAAAATAGCAGAAAATACAATTCATAGAATTAGGGATCCAAGAACAAAAGTGATTTAAAAAAGCTAAGTGAAATTCAAGAAACTTTTGAAATGTTTTACAAAGCTTTATATTCCAAAGTTCCAGGGGGAAGCATAACCCAAATTGACACCGTCCTGAATTCTTTAGAGTTACGCACTTTAAGCAAAGAACAAAATAGAACGATGACTGCTGACATAACTGAAGCTGAACTAAATACTGCAATTAGTAGGCTTAAATTAAGCAAATCTCCAGGATCAGATGGATATACGGCAGAGTAGTATAAAGAATTTAGAAGTGAGTTAATTCCTGTTTTACTCCCCACACTGAACTGGGCTCTAAGAAAGGCACAAATGCCCCCCAGTTGGAAGGAGGCGATAATCTCAGCTATACCGAAAGAAGGCAAGGATAAAATGGAATGTGGGTCATTTAGACTAATATCTGTTCTTAATGTGGATTATAGAATATTTACCTCCAACATGGCCAAACGATTAGAATAGTTTCTACCCACACTGATACATAATGATCAGACAGGTTTTATACAACAATGCCAAACATAAGACAATATACGAAGGACAATTCACATTATGGATCATATAAAAAAAATGAAATTGAAGCAATAGTGATAAGCGTGGACGCTGAAAAGGCACTTGATTCGGTTAATTGGAATATTCTATACAGAGTTTTACATAGATTTGGTCTACATGACACAATTATTAAAACTACACAGGCACTATACGACAATCCTACTGCCAGGATTAAAATCAATGGATATTTATCTAATAGATTTACCCTAGAAAGGGGCACGAGACAGCGTTGTGCATGGTCACCGCTACTCTTTGCATTATATCTGGAACCATTAGCTCAATACATCAGACAAAATGAAGATATCAGGAGAATTACTATTAAAGGGACAGAGCATAAATTGGCCTGTTACGAGGATGACGTTTTGATCTATCTAGGGCAACCAACATACTCTTTACCTAAATTGATGCAATCCTTTGAACGATATGGCCAATTATCAGGATACAAGAAGGAACCTAATTCCTTTTCTTGGTCTCAGTTCAGGGATTGAATCTATTAAAATGAATATACTGCCCAGACTACTATATCTCTTTCAGACCCTACCAATAGAGATAACCAAAATCAATTCAATGAATGGAACAAGATGCTATCAAGATACATATGGCAACATGAAAGGCCTAGGGTTTGTCTCAAAACTTTGCAATTAGCCAAGGAAAAGGGGGGATGGGGCCTACCTTCTCTTAGAGAGTATTATTTTGCAGCACAGTTGAGAGCTGTGATATGCTGGTGCAACCCATCATATGATGCTCAATGGAAAAACATTGAGGAGAGGATACTTTTCATCCCCATACTGGCAATTTTGGCTGATAACAACCCGTGGATGAAATGAACTTTTGAAATATGGAAAACTATTATAAAAGAATATAATGAAAGAAGGGACACTGTTCAGTTTTGAAATGCTCAAAGAGAAACACTTATTAGAAAAACAAGACTTTTAACAGTATTTACAGATGTAACCAAGGCAAGTACATGTCTGATAGAGCTATTTAGAAAAGCATATAATTCAGACAACGGTAGTAGAATAATTTCAAGCGTGTATAAGGGTTTGTCAAATCTTAAAACACATTTGACTTCATACATTAAAACAAAATGGGAGAAGGAAGGAGGGATAATAATATCTGAGGAAGACTGGACAATAATATGGAGGTATCAATGGAAGTGTGCCAGTTCACAGAAATGGAGGGAGTTTGGGTGGAAAAACTTCATAAGGTATTTTATTACACCCTGTAATAAAATATGATAGTAACCTCCCTGTTTGCTGGAGAAATTGTGGAAATCAAAATGCCAACCATTATCATATTTTCTGGGAATGCCCCGTTATCAAGGACAATTGGAGTGGGATACACAATGCCCTACAAGACATCTTTAAATGTGAAATACCCTTAGAGAGCAAGACCATTTATTTCGGGTATATACCTCAAGAATGGTTGAAAAGAGATAAATATTAACGAATGTACTGCTGGTGGCTGGTAAAAAGACCCTTACCAGGAAATGGTTATCACAGGAGATCCCAACTTTAAATGCATGGATGGAAATTACAATGGACATTTACAAAAAGGGGAAGATAACAGCATCTGTTAATCATAAGTTGTAACAATTTTATTCATACTGGAAAAAAATGGTTTAATTACATAACACCTCATAGGCCTGATTTTATTCTCACAAGTCAATGAATATGTTGTAAAAAAGGATCACTCCCTACTCTGCACATAGTTTTCTTCTTCCGATTGTTCTTTCTTTCCTCTCCTTTCCATAAGTGTATACCTCAGATAAATATTATGTGGAGATCTGTGACAAATATGATTATATCATATATATACAGTATCTGAAATACATCTTGTGGAAATGTTTGTTTGATGATGAAATTCAAAAAAAAATCTTACAAAAAAATTCAGATGCTCTGGAAAGCTTAGAGCCCATGGTCTCTGGCACCTCATACAGGTCAGAAGAGCTCACTCCACAGGGCAAAGCAAGCCAACATTAACAAGACCTAGGCTATTATTTCAGAATCAGAATCACTGGCACAAGTCATGAAATTTGCTGTTTTGCAACAGAACAGTGAGATACACAAGAAATTAATATAAGCTACAACAGGAAAAATGTAAAAAAATAGTGCAAAAAGGGAACAAGATTATGTGGTATTGTTCATGGGTTCAGGAAGTGTTCAGGAATTGGATGGCAGAGGGGAAGGAGCTGTTCCTGAATGGTCGAGTGCATGCCTTCAGGTTTCTGTACCTCCTTCCTGATAGTAGCAATGAGAAGAGGGTATGACCTGGATGGTGAGGGTTCTTAATGATGGGTGCTGCTTTCCAAACACACACCACCCTCTGTGTGAAGCAACTTCCTCTGATGTCCCTTTTAAATCACTCATCTCATATCTTAAACCAATCGATTTAGTAACCCTCCCTGGGAAAATAAGACTACGTGCTTTCATTGTGTCTGTGTGCCCTGAGGGATTTGCCCCTATTAGGGCCACCCCTAATCTCCGACATTCCATTCTCAGACTATATAACATCTCCATGCAACTCAGGCTCCCAGGTCCTGGCAACATCCTGGTACATCTTTCTTACATGCTTTCTAAGTTAATAATATCTTTTATGACAGGGTGCTTGAAAATATACAATCCTCGCCCCCCACCCCCTCCCCCGTTCCTCATTCTGGCTCCTCTCTCACTCCTTCTCTTCTCCTCACCTCCCTCTGGTGCCCCTCCTCCTTTCCTTCTTCCATGGTCCACTGTCCTCTCCTATCAGTGGCTATATTTCATTAGGAGCCTGAGGAGGTTTGGTGTGTCACCAAAGACACTCGCAACTTTCTACAGCTGTACCGTGGAGAGCATTCTGACTGGCCGCATCACCATCTGGTATGGGGGGGCGGTGGGGGAGGAAATAAACTGCAGAAAGTTATAAACTCAGTCAACTCCATCATGGGCACTAGCCTACGTAGTATCTCAGACACCTTCAAGGAGCGGTGCCCCAAAAAGGTGGCATCCATCATTAAGGACCCCCATCACCCAGGTCATGCCCTCTTCTCATTGCTGCCGTCAGGGAGGAGGTACAGGAGCCTGAAGACACACACTCAATAATTCAGGAGCAAATTCTTCCTGTCTGCCATCCGATTTCTGAATGAACATTAGACCCATGAACACACTACTTTTTTATTTCTGTTTTTGCACTATTTAATTTAACTATTTAATATAGTGTACATAATACCTATAATATATGAACACACACACAAACACACATACGTGCTTATTGTAATTCACAGCTTTTTTTTCTATATTATCAGGTATTGCATTGTACTCATTGTACTGCTGCCACAAAGCTAACACATTTCACAATATATGTCGGTAATATTAAACCTGATTCTGACTTCTTCCACCTATCCCCTCTCAGCTTCTTACTTCATTCCCTCCTCCACCACCCACACACCTTCCCCCTCACCCGGTCTCATCTATTCCCAACAGAAAGAAGATCCACTCATTTCGGGCCAAGTCCTGATGAAGTGTCTCAGCCCAAAACATCGACCCCTCCCATAGATGCTGCCTGACCTGCTGAGTTCCTCCAGTGTTTTGTGTGTGTGTTGCTCTGGATTTCCAGCATCTGCACAATCTTGATACTCCAAGTGAGGCCTCACCATTGTTATATATAACTGTAACATTACTTCGTCCGTGCGCATGGGCAAGTGGTTAAGGCGTTGGTCTAGTGATCTGAAGGTCGCTAGTTCGAGCCTTGGCTGAGGCAGCGTGTTGTGTCCTTGAGCAAGGCACTTAACCACACATTGCTCTGCGACGACACTGGTGCCAAGCTGTATCGGCCCTAGTGCCCTTCCCTTGGACAACATTGGTGGCGTGGAGAGGGGAATCTTGCAGTATGGGCAACTGCTGGTCTTCCATACAACCTTGCCCAGGCCTGCACCCTGGAAACCTTCCAAGGCACAAATCCATGGTCTCATGAGACTAACGGATGCCTAAAAAAAAAATTACTTCCCAGCCCCTACATTCAGTAAATGGCAAAGGCCAGCATACGAAAAACATTCTTCACCAGCCCATCTACCTGAGGTGCTGCTTTCAATAAATTATCTTTTACACTCTGTTCCATGAGCCTGTGTCAACAAGGATTGTAAGGGGGTGGACTCAGGATGGTAATGAGGCACTTCAGGAATGCTTTGCGAGGACAGACTGGGATGTATTATGTGAGCCACACGGGGAGGACTTTAACAAAATGACTGATTGCATCACAGGCTATATCAAATTCTGTGAGAACACCATCTTGCCAGCCAGGACTGCACACTGCATCTCCAACAACAAGCCCTGGATCACCAGTGACCTGAAAGAACTTTCGAGTATGAAGGAGAAAGCCTTCAGGTCTGGAGATGGACAAGTACTGTGGAGGGTATGGAGTGAACTGAGGGTAAAGCTGTAGGAGTGCAAAGACTCCTACAAGAGGAAGCTGGAGTACAAGCTCCAGCAGAATAGCATAAGGGATGTGTGGGCGGGCATGAGGCAGATCACTGGCTTCACGTTTAAGGAAAGGAAGATCGAGGGCTGCCTGGATAGGGCCAATGAATTGAACTTGTTTTTCAACAGTTTCAGCATGGGACCTCCTGCTATCCCTTCACCCACTTGCCCAAACCACACATCTTCCCTGCCCAAAGCCTTCTCCCTCCGTCCCTCCCTCCTCTCTGGTGAGTGCTTATGTTCCAAACCCCCCAACCTTGGAGTATCCTGCCTCCATGGGGATGACCACCCTCCCCTGCCTGACTGTGACTGCAGGTCAGGTGAAGAGACAGCTGGTGTGTCTACATCAAGGCAAGGCTGCTGGACTGGACCAGATCAGCCCCAGGGTACTGAAGGCCTGTGCGAGCCAGTACCTTTACTGAGTCTGTCAGGAAAAGATACCGGTGCTATGGAAGACTTGGCTTCTGTACCGAAGAAGGAGACTCCATCTGAACTTAATGACTACAGACCAATTGCCTTCACATCTCATGTGGTGAAGAGGCTGGTCCTGACTTACCTTGGACTGCAGGTGAGATCTTTATTGGACCCTCTACACTTGCCTACCAACCTCATGTGGGAGTGGATGATGCCATCATCTACCTGTAGCAGAGAGCTCACTCCCACCTGGATGATGCTGGTGGCATTCTGAGAATCACATGTTTTGATTTCTCTAGTGCCTTCAACACAATCCAGCCACTTCTTCTGAGCGAGAAGCTGCAAAGGATGGGCATAGACAAATATACTATCTCCTAGATTGGTGACTACCTGACTGATAGACCCCAGTTTGTACAGCTGGGTAGTTCTCTATCTGAGATGGTGGTGAGTGGTGCTGGCGCACCACAGGGAACTGTCCTGTCTTTGTTTCTGTTCACACTGTACACCTCAGACTTTCAGTACAACTCTGAGTCTTGTCACTTGCAGAATTTCTCTAATAACTCCGCGGTGGATGGGTGTATTGGAGATGGACTGGAGTCAGAGTACAGAGGAGTGGTGCAGGAGGAATCCCCTGCTCCTGAATGTGGCCAAAACCAGGGAGGTGGTGATTGATTTTAGGAGGAAGAGGACTGTGACGAGTCCTGTATACATTCTGTGAGAAGAAGTTGCAGTGATGGAGGAGTACAAATACTTGGATGTTCACCTTGAGAACGGACTTGACTGGAAAACCAACACCAAGGCTATTTACAAGAAGGGGATGAGCAGACTCTATTTTCTAAGGAAGCTGAGATCCTTCAATGTGTGAGCAGGATGTTGGAGATCTTTTACCAGTATGCTGTAGCGAGTGCAGTCTTCTTTGTGGCTTTATGTTGGGGGAGCAGCATCAGTGCTGGTGATGCAAAAAGACTAAATAAACTCATCAAAAAGGCTGGATTGGTCCTTGGCTACAACCCAGACTCTTTTGAGTTAGTGGTAGAGAGGTCTCTAAACAAACTGTTGTCCATTATGGAGAATCTGGCACATCCTCTCCATGACCTGCTGAATAAGCAGTGGAGCACCCTTTCAAACAGACTCACTCAGCTCCACCGTCACAAGGATCGCTACAGAAAATCTTTCCTACCAAATGCAATAAGCATATACATCTCAGTGTGACAGGACAACACACATCATAGTACAATAGCCTGTTATATTATCTTGTACATTATTGCACACTGGTAAATTGTTATTGTGTACATTATTATTCTGCCTTATTAGTTAATATTATTATAACTACGTTTTTAAATGTTGTTGCTGTAATGAAATAACTTCCCACTCAGGGTTAATAAAGTACTAATTATTATTATGATTATAACTCTCCCCAGGGCCCTGCCATTCACTGTATAATTCCTACCCTGGTATGATCTCACAAAATGTGAAACCTCACATTTACTTGGATTGAAAACCATTTACCAATCCTTAGCCCACATATGCAGCCATTTAAGATCTCCCAGTAACTGTTATAACCTTCTATACCAGGAGTTCCCAACTTTTTTTTACGCTGTGGTCTGCTACCATTAACTGGGGAGTCCATAGTCTCCAGGTTGGGAACCCCCGTTGTAGACAATCTATAAGAGATTCATGAGTGGAGGTTCATGAGAATGATTCCGGGAATGAAAGGCTTATCATATGGGGAGTGTTTGATGGCTCTGGGCCTGTATTCACTGGAGTTTAGAAGATCTCATTGTAACCTATTGAATATTGAAAGGTCTAGATAGAGTGGATGTAGAGAGGATTTTTCTATAGAGGGGAGTCTGTGACCAGAGAGTACAACCTCAGAATAGGGGGATGTCCATTTAGAACTTCGATGAGAAGGAATTTCTTTAGTTAGAGGGTGGTGAATCCGTGGAATTCATTGCCAAATGGAGGACAAGTCATTAAGTACAGTATATTTAAAGCAGAGGTTGATAGATTCTTGGTTGGTCAGGCTATTAAAGGTTAAAGGGAGAAGGCAGGAGAGTGGGGTTGAGAAGGACAATAAATCAACCATGATGATACAGCAGAGAAGGTGATGGGCCAAATGGCCTAATTCTGCTCCGTAATATCTAACGGTCCACAGCACCAGCTGTTTTCGTATCATCAGCATCTCTTTACGTGGATGTTGCCTGGCCTGTTGAGTTCTTCAAATAATTGGAATATATTTCGTTTTTTAAAAGTTTCTTTATCAGTTTTATATTACTTCTGACTTTTTGTAAACTTTAATTTGTTGAGATGAACTCTACAGTCAGTTCTTTGACCCCAAACTTTAATTTTTTTTCCTGCCAAAATGTTTTCTGTTTTCATCATTTTTATTTTATTTCACTTTTTTTTCGATTGCAATATTTAATCAGAATTTGCATCCAGCTCATCCAGCAATACATGGTTGTGCGCTGCCCCTTTAAGGATGCGGAGAGGTATGCAAATAATATGCCCAGAGAATGGTCCCGCCCCCTCGAGGCGTATTGCGCCGATTGGGTGTAGCGATCGTCAATCCGCGTTCCGCGCGGCCGGCTTGACTTCCGGTGAGGAGAGAGACTGGCGGAGAGCCGGGCGCCATGTTGGATGATAGAGTCTAGTCGGTTGTCTCCTCCGCCGAGCGGCCCGCCTCATTCCTAAACCGAGCTTCGGTTTTTACTTCGTTGACCGAGGGGCGGTAGAGTCGTGTTGCCTCCTCCGGTTCGACACCGGCGGCGAGAAAGCGAGACAGCCGTGCCCAATGGAGGCGCGGCTCCGGCAGCCGCTGTGAAAGGAGGATCGGGTAAGCGAGCGGCGGGGCGGGGGTCCGGCGCCAGGCCCGCTGCGCACGCGTGGTGGCATAGAGCGGTCGCGGGATCGCGCGCGGCCTGGGAGTGGGCGGGGCTTGAGAGCGCGCGCGCGCATCTGTGGGACAGGTGCAAGTGGCTCACCTGTGACTATGGACTCAAATGCAGTTTGTTCTGTATTCCGCATAATATGTGCATTTAATAGTGCATCGCTGCTACCAAATGCAGCACATTATAAACTGCAGATTGCGCAGATGCAGGAAATTTAGAGCAACTCACACAAAATGCTGGAGGAACTCAGTAGGTCGGGTAGCATCTATGGGAATGACATTCTTCAGGATTGGAAAGAAAAGGGGAAGATGCCCAGAATTAGAAGGAAGGGAGGGTGGGAAGGATAGGAGTCCAAGCTGGCAGGTGATGGGTGAGACCAAGTGAGGATAGTGACCCCCCCCCCACACACCATGCATGGAACAACTTCCTTGCAAATTATTAACACAAGATTCTGCTGATGCTGGAAATCGAGAGCAATCCACACAAAATGTAGGAGGAATTCAGCAGATGAGGCAAATCTATGGGAATAAACAAAATCTGGTTTAATTTCACTGGCACATGTCATGAAATATATTGTTTTGTGGCAGCAGTACATTGCAATAGGTAATAATTGAGATATGTATGTATGTGTATAATATATGTGTGTGTGTGTGTCTATATGTACGTATAATGTATGTGTACATGAGTAAACAATTTCAAATTCCTGGGTGTCAAGATCTTTGAGGATCTGACCTAGTCCCAGCATATCAATGCAGCTGTAAAGAAGGCAAGATAGTGGCTATATTTCATTCGGAGTTTAAGGAGATTTGGTTTGTCACCTAAAACACTCAAACTTCTACAGATGTACCATGGAGAGTAACACACACAAAACACTAAAGGGACTCAGCAGGCTAGGCAGCATCTATGGAAAAGAGTACAGTTGACGTTTCGGGCCAAGATCCTTTAACAGGTCTGGAGAAAAAAAGATGAGGGGTAGAGTTAAAAGGTGGGGGGAGGGGAGGGAGAAACACAAGATGACAGTTGAAACCGGGAAAGGGGGAGTGGTGAAGTAAGGAGCTAGGAAGTTGACTGATGATAGAGATACAGGGCTGGAGAAGGAGGAATCTATTAGGAGAGGATAGAGGCCATGGAAGAAAGAAAAGGGGGAGGAGCAGCAGAAGGAGGCGATGGACAGCAAGGAGATAAGGTGGCAGAAGGAAAAGGGGAATGGTGAAGGGGGGGGCATTACCAGAAGTTCGACAAATTGATGTTCATGCCATCAGGTTGGAGGCTACCCAAACAATGTAAAGTGTTGTTCCACTAACTTGAGTGTGGTTTCATCACAACAGTAGAGGAAGCCATGGGTAGACATATCTGAATGGGAATGGGAAGTGGAATTAAAATGGGTGGCCAGTGGGAGATCCTGCTTTTTCTGGTGGATGGAGTGAGCATAAGTGCTTGGCGAAGCGGTCTCCCAATCAATGTTGGGTCTCACTAATATACAGGAGATTGCACCCAAAGCACCGGACACAATATATGATCCCACCAACTCACAGGTGAAGAGCCACTTCACCTGGAAGGACTGTTTGGATGTTTGAATGGTAGTGAGGGACACGGGGAGACAGACAGACAGACACACACACACACACACACACACACACACACACACACACACAGAAAAACACACACACACACACACACAGATAGATAGAGAGATATATATATATATATATAGGATCTTGGTCCAAGACAGCAACTGTTGACAGGTTTCCCCCACTATCCGAAAGTAGAGCACTCCTATGAAACCTTTCGTATTGCGAAATGGCGTAAAGCAAAGAAGTGATTACAGTACCATTAATTTATATGGAAAAAATCTTTTGAGTGTTCCCAGACCCAAAAAATAACCTACCAAATCATACCAAATACATAAAACCTAAGAAAAGGCACGTACACGCATACGCACATGCCTGCCCGTGCAAGGCTTCATGGTCATGGTAGTCTTTCTTGGGGTAAACACAAGTTTAAAGCAGGCGCCTTTTTTCGTAAAAGCGAAAATCCTCTTCGGATTTCTTTCGGATAGCAAAAACAAGTACTAATGTAGGTCAGTTGTAAAAGCAAAGTGGCGTAAAGTGAACTTTTGTAAAGCGGGGGACACCTGTATTCATTTCTATAGATGCTGCCTGACCTGCTGAGTCCCTCCAGCGCTTTGTGTGCGTTGCTGCAGTTAGTAGGTTGATTCGTCAAATGGGTACAACTGGGCGGCATGGACTTGTAGAGCCAGAAGGACCTGTTACCATGCTATATCTCTGAATTAAAATAAAAGCAAGGCCTGTTTTTGTTGTACAACACCCTGTTTTGTCTTTGTAACAATGTTTTTAACCCTTTAGGCCCAGTTTGTTTAGTGTATTGTGGTTGCTTCAGTTTAAAACCTATGGCCAAAGACACGTTCTGTGAATAACTTAAGCCCATCATCCCCACTTGATTGATTTACTTTAATTTATTTATTTAAAGTTCAAAGTAAATCCAGTATATTGCCGTACATAATTCTGAGGTTCATTTTCTTGTAGGCACATTCAATAAATCCATCATAGAATAATAGTGATAATAGAATCAAAGATAATGTTGGGTGTGCAACCAGTGTGCTAAAGACACTAAACTGTGCATATACAAAAAAAGAAAGATATAATAATTAAGTAAATGAGCAATAAATATTGAGAACATGAGATGAAGACCTTGGAAGTGAGCGTATAGGAAGTGGGAACATTTCAATGATGGGGTAAGTCAGTGAAGTTATCCCCTTTGGTTCAAGAGCCTGGTGGTTGAGGGGTAATAACGGTTCCTTAGCCTGGTGGTGTGAGTCCTAAGGCTCCTGTATCCTCTTCCTGGTGGCAGCAGCAAGAAGAGAGCATCACCTCGGTGGTGGGGTCCCTGATGATGGATGCCGCTTTCCCATGGTTATGTTTCGCGTAGATGTGCTCAGTGATGGGGAGGGCTTTACCCGTGATGGACTGGGCTGTATCCTTTATGTAGATTTTCCATTCCAGTGTTATGTATGATTTAAAAATTCTAAGCTTAATTGGTTTGATTCATTTGTACAAAAGATGTTATTTTTTCTGTTTTCTCTCTTACCCTTTCTCCAGTCACTGATGCCTATGAGTTATTGGTAAATAGAGCAATTTCCATCTCTTAAGTAATCACTTACATGTAAAATGTTTCCAAAATAACGGGGTTTAAAAAATCACCTGGAGGAAACCAATACCTTCAAGGGGAAGAATGTACAAACTCGCTCACAGAGGACGCTGGAACTAAATTCCAAACTTTGATATCCAGAGCTGTAATAGCGTTGCACTAACCGCTACGCTATGTATCAATAGTAGGAGGGATGTGCCAATGATGTATTGGGATGAGTCCACTATCTCTGCGGCTTCGTGCATTACGGTGCATTTGAATAGCTGTCCCAGACCATGATACAACCTGTCATTATCAAATTGCTGTTTATGCTAGCATCCTGTGCATGTTTGCTTTAATTTTTTATTCAGTACAACTGATTACAAGTATAGTGGATTCTGGTTAACTGAAACATATGAAATGAATCAGAATCAGGTTTATTATCACCGGCATGTGACGTGAAGTTTGTTAACTTAGCAGCAGCAGTTGAATGCAATACATAATCCAGCAGAGAAAAATAATAATAATAACAAGTAAATCAATTACACTATACGTATATTGAATAGATTTAAAAAAATGCAAAAACAGAAATACTGTATATTTTCAAAAAAAGTGAGGTGGTGTCCAAAGATTCAATGTCCATTTAGGAATCAGATAGCAGAGGGGAAGAAGCTGTTCCTGAATCGCTGAGCGTGTGCCTTCGGGCTTCTGTACCTCCTACCTGATGGTAACAGTGAGAAAAAGGCTTGGCCTGGGTGCTGGAGGTCCTTAATAATGGACACTCCCTTTCTGAGACACCACACCCTGAAGATGTCCTGGGTACTTAGTAGGCTAGTACCCAAGATGGAGCTGACTAGATTTACAACCCTCTGCAGCTTCTTTCGGTCCTGTGCAGTAGCCCCCCCCCCCGTACCAGACAGTGATGCAGCCTGTCAGAATGCTCTCCACGGTACAACTATAGAAGTTTTTGAGTGTATTTATTGACGTGCCAAATCTCTTCAAATTCCTAATAGCTGCTGTCTTGCCTTCTTTATAACTACATCGATATATTGGGACCAGGTTAGATCCTCAGAGACCTTGACACCCAGGAACTTGAAACTGCTCACTCTCTCTGCTTCTGATTCCTCTAAGAATTGGTGCGTGTTCCTTCGTCTTACCCTTCCTGAAGTCCACAATCAGTTCTTTCGTCTTACGTTGAGTGCTAGGTTGTTGCTGCGACACCACTCCACTAGTTGGCATATCTCACTCCTGTACGCCCTCTCGTCACCACCTGAGATTCTACCAGAAGGTTGTATTGTCAGCAAATTTATAGATGGTACTTGAGCTATGCCTGGCGACACAGTCATGTGTATATAGAGAGCAGAGCAATGGGCTAAGCACACATCCCTGAGGTGCGCTAGTGTTGATTGTCAGCGAGGATATGTTATCATCAATCCGCAGAGATTGTGGTCTTCCGGTTAGGAAGTTGAGGATCCAATTGCGGAGGGAGGTACAGAGGCCCAGATTTTGCAACTTCTCAATCAGGATTGTGGGATTGAGCTATAGTCGATGAACAGCATCCTGACATGGGTGTTAGTGTTGTCCAGGTGGTCTAAAGCCATGTGGAGAGCCATTGAGATTGTATCTGCCGTTGACCTATTGTGGCGATAGGCAAATTGCAATGGGTCCAGGTCCTTGCTGAGGCAGAAGTTCAGTTTAGCCATGACCAACCTCTCAAAGCATTTCATCACTGTCGATGTGAGTGCTACTGGGCGATAGTCAATAAGGCAGCCACATTATTCTTCTTAGGCACTGGTGTAATTGTTGCCTTTTTGAAGCAAGTGGGAACTTCCACCTGTAGCAGTGAGAGGTTGAAATGAACATGTACATTTTGGCCCAATAAGCTGAAGTTTCATGGAAATAGTTAAAAAGCATAAAAAATACCAACTGTGTAACTGTAGTTAAATAAAATTCTATATTCAATGAAATTAAATGAAATTCTGTATTTAAATGAAATACAGAACAAATTGGAATACTACTGATATTACTACAGTACTATAAAACTGTATTAGTTCCTAATAGTTATTGATCGAAAAATTCATCCAATGTTTGAGTTCTTTTGATGAACAAAATCAGCACAGACACCTTTATACAATGCTTTTGATGATTGCATCCTCCAAATCTACATTTTCATTGTAGCATTCAGGATGGCTTCAAATTCTTCGTAGTTCCTAGCTTGCTGAAGTAGTGAAATAGTTTCATTTTCAATCCCGGCTGTTTCTGGCAACTCCAAGCCTGAATGCTTGAAACTGTAGTGAGCAAAACAATTTTGAATTGTCTTACTGCTTATTTCTTGCCAACCATCAGTGCCAAAAATCACTGCTTTTTGACACGTACACTAATTGACACGTCTATTTAAAAACTATTCACGCAAAGCACGGTGTAGTGCCTAATGGTTACGCAAGTGTAAGCGATTGGTACTATTTAAAAACTATTCACTCTAAGCGCGGTGTAGTGTTTTAATGGCTACATAAGTGCAAGCATCTGACGCTAGTTATAAACTATTCAGCAAGGAGCAGAGGGATATGGGGGTACATGTCCACAGATCCCTGAAGGTTGCCTCACAGGTAGATAGAGTAGTTAAGAAAGCTTATGGGGTGTTAGCTTTCATAAGTTGAGGGATAGAGTTTAAGAGTCGCAATGTAATGATGCAGCTCTATAAAACTCTGGTTAGGCCACACTTGGAGTACTGTATCCAGTTCTGGTCACCTCACTATAGGACGGATGTGGAGGCATTGGAAAGGGTACAGAGGAGATTTTCCAGATGCTGCCTGGTTTAGAGAGTACGCATTATGATCAGAGATTAAGGGAGCTAGGGCTTTACTCTTTGGAGAGAAGGAGGCTGAGAGGAGACATGATAGAGATGTACAAGATAATGAGGAATAGATAGAGTGGATAGCCAGCGCCTCTTCCCCAGGGCACCACTGCTCAATACAAGAGGACATGGCTTTAAGATAAGAGGTGGGAAGTTCAAGGGGGATATTAGAGGAAGGTTTTTTACTCAGAGAGTGGTTGGTGCATGGAATGCACTGCCTGAGTCAGTGGTGGAGGCAGATACACTAGTGAAGTTTAAGAGACTACTTGACAGGTATATGGAGGAATTTAAGGTGGGGGCTTATATGGGAGGCAGGGTTTGAGGTCGGCACAACATTGTGGGCCGAAGGGCCTGTAATGTGCTGTACTATTCTGTGTTCTAAGTCTTCTGCCAAATTAAAGCAGTGTAGTGTCCCAAGTAAATGAAAGGAATCCCAGCTATTTTCTTAATTTTTTTTATTAAAAGATGTCCCAAATAAGTGGCTGCCCCAATTAACAGATAGCCCAACTAACCGAAATCTACTGCACTTCATTTATTGGATAGGGATTGAAGCAGCAGTATATAAATAGGTTTTAATTTTATTTTTTCTCTGAAACTTGCGTTCCACCTTAGTTGTAAGTTTAGAAAGGATGGAAATGTTAAGAATACAACAGTTTCCTAAAAGAAATAGGAAATACCAGTCCTGAAGAAAGGTCTCTGCCCAAAACGCCAATTGTTTATTCCACACTATAGATGCAGCCTGACCCCCTGAGTTCCTTCAGCATTTTGTGTGTGTTGCTTGGGATTTCCAGCATCTGCAGAATCTCTAGCGCTTGGGAAATAGCAGAAAACATCTTGGGTAACTGATAATGATTGTGGTGTTTGAATTTTATTTGAGGTTGTGGAGTAGGAAGGAGGTCGACTCTTCCCCAAGGAAATGAAATAGATTAACTCAACCTGTGCTAGGGTTGTAAATATTTTACATAAAAAAACAGGCATGATAGCCAAAGGCATTTTTATATTTCAAATCACTTAGTTCTTGCATCAACCATTAAAATAAAACTGATACAGACTATTACATTAATATTCTTGGTAGCACACTTTGCTGTTGGAAAGTCATGAATTATTAAAATGGAGAAACTGAGATGGCAGTCATTCAGGTGTCGTTTTGGCTGAATGGCCCTTGCGGACTTTCACATGTATAGACCTTATCCTTGAACTCTGTTCAGTCTAATCCTTGATGTAATGTGAACAAAGTCACCAGAGAGATGCAGTTGGTATATATGAAGTAACCTTTTATTCGACAAAAGGAGACATAACAGGCCTGTTTGACCCAACATTACATGGCATTTTATATGCTAAAGATCCATGGCATAAGAAAGTTGGCAACCTCGCTCTAATTGAATGTGAAATTCTGTTATAATCTTTATTTCTCTCTGTCAGGAGATTATTTATGATGAGATGACTTACTTAAAATAGCTGGTTCCTGGTTGGATGCTCGTTGCATTGTTACAGGAATCTGACTTACCTGGGTTCCTTGAACTCATTCTCAACCCTCTTTGCCTGTTTGATATGACCAGCCGATATAAGGATTAAAATCCTTCAAGATGTTTATATTTGTTATTTGTTCAGTGATTTGCAGGCAAAGTGTAGTTACTGTTAGGGAGCTTGGAGGCCAATGATATTTTTCTGAACTTGTATGATGTGTTGATGTCCTAAATCTCTCCATTGTCTGTTATTTATTTATTTATTGATTGACTGATTGATTGATTGATTGATTGAGAGACAGTGCAGAATAGGCCCTTGGAACTGCGCCACCCAGCAATCAGCTGATTCGCGGGACAATTTATAATAATGAATTAACTTACTAAACTGATACATCTTTGAGCTGTGGGAGGACACCGTGACCCGGAGGAAACCCACGTGGTCTCATGGGAAGAATGTACAAACTCCTTGCAGACAGCAGCAGGAATTGAATCCAGGTCACCTTTATTGTAAAGCTGTATATTTCATTGGAAACAAAGTCATCTTTTGGATGCAGCAGCTAATTTCCACAGAACTAGCCCATAAAGGGCAGTACGTATCAGGTTGTTGGGTGATTTATGTAGATAAATTCACATGATATCAGATTTAGTTGGAAGTTCAGAATTCACTTAATGTATGTTGTGAAAATAAATATCAGAATTAAAATTGGGTTTAATATCACCAGCATATCTTACGAAATTTATTAAATTTGCAGCAGCAGTACAATGCAATACATGGTAGTATAGAAAAAAGAACTGAATTACGTTAAATATATATTAAATAGTTAAATTATAAGTAAGTAGAGCAAAAATAGAATTTTAAAAAAGTAGTGGGATTGTGTTCATGAGTTCACTGTCCATTCAGAAATCGGATGGCAGAGGGGAAGAAGCTGTTCCTGAATCACTTGAGTGTGTGTCTTCAGACTCCTGTACCTCCTCCCTGATGATAGCCATGAGAAGAGGGCATGTCCTGGCTGATGCGGACCTTACTGATGGATGCCACCTTTTTGAGACACCGCTTCTTGAGTATATCTTGGATACTACGGAAGCTGATACCCATGATGGAGCTGACTATTTTTACAGCTCTGTGCAGCTTACTTTGATCCTGTGCAGTAGCCCGCCCCCCCACCCCCCAACATCAGACGGTGGTGCAGCCAGTCAGAATGGTCTCCACAATACATCTCTTTTTACTCCTAATCAAATACAGCTGCTGTTTTGCCTTCTTTATAACTGCATTGATTTGTTGGGACCAGGTTATGGCCTCAGAGATTCTAACACACAGGAACTTGAAATTGTTCACTTTTTCCACTTCTGATCCCTCTATGATGACTGGTATGTGTCCACTTGTCCTTTCCTTTCTCAAGTCCACCATCAATTCTTTGGTCTTACTGACATTGAGTGTGAGGTTGTTGCTGTGACACCACTCAACTAGCTGGTATATCTTGCTCCTGTACGCCCTCTCATCACCATTGCATTTGATGTTTAAGATTTTTTTTAAGTTAATTATTTTTCAAGTAGAATTACTGCTTTTTATAATATGTTTATAATATGTATATAAAAAACAGTATTTTGATTTTGCTTTTGATGTTTATTTTTAAAATTACTTTTGAAGTATTTATTTTTGTAATTGATTACATTGTGTAAAACTAAATAATCTTTTTCTTCCAGGTAGTACTCATCCAAGAGGGTGTTGGTGATGATGCACCATGGCAGTGGTCCACAAAATATACAGCGCCCACTGCAGAGATCCAAGTCATATACTGGCGCCGAGGGAGATGAACAGACTGCATTACCTCATTCTCCTGTCACGCCGTTCGCTCCCGCTCTCAGCCCCGTGCCGCACACGGTGGCCAGTCCTTCTGGGCCACAGTCCCCGAGTTATCAGTTGCAGCAGCTCATCATGAACCGGAGTCCGGTATCTGCGCAGAATGTCAACATCACGCTGCAGAATGTGAGCCAGGTGATGGCCGGGAATCAGCAGATCACGTTGGCTCCCCTTCCGATTCAAAACCCAGCGTCCCCTGGTTTCCAGTATAGTTCACAGGTTGTGGGACAGCAAAGGCGCTTTGATCACGGATCCCCGTCGTATATTCAAGTCACTTCGCCCTTGCCTCAGGTGCAGCCGCAGAGTCCCACGCAGCACAGCCCTGCATCGATGCTACAGGGCGTGCAGCGGACAGGGGCAGCGGCTACGGGGTTGAGTATGTGCAGTCAGAGCCCGACCCGAGGATACGTGGACGCCAATGTACTGGTTAGGCAGCTGAACCTCAGTCCATCGAGTGGTGGGCACTTTGTATATCAGGATCCGTCCGGTCTTACTCAGATAACTTCAAGCGTTGGAGGGCAGGTGCAGTTAACGGCAGCCGCCACATCAGTTTCTGGATCACGGGAGCGTAGGCTTTCGCAGCCGCACTCCCAGACTGGTGGAACTATTCATCACTTGGGCCCTCAGAGCCCAGTGGCCAGTGGCGCCATGCAGCCCTTGCCCAGCCCAAGCCACATCACCACATCGAACCTGCCTCCGCAGATCAGCAGCATCATACAAGGACAACTGATACAGCAGCAACAGCAGGTTCTTCACAGCCAGCAGATGGCCAGGCCTGTAAATTATGAAAGGACACCTGTATCCTTGACCACAGGAGTGGTAGGGGCATCAAGCTTCGGAATGACATCACCGCCACCTCCTTCTAGCCCATCTCGGAGTGCCGTAGCTCAGGGCCTGGCAGCGGCATGTCTCACTCCCACCACTCCTTGCGTCCCAGTCGTGAGGAAGCAACCAAAGAAGTTGGAAGAAATTCCACCTGCTACCCCAGAGGTTTCTCAAATGAGAAAGCAGTGTTTAGAGCACCACCTTGCCCAAATGGAGTCTCTGAGGGAGACATTTAAGGACTACTTGATTGAACTTTTCTTTCTTCAGCACTGCCAGGGGAATATGATGGATTACCTAGCATTCAGACGGAAACCCTGTATGGCCTTGTTGGCATATCTGAAGCAAGGAGACTTGGATCTTGAAGAGGAGGAAGAGGAGGAGCAATCCGAGGTCATCAATGATGAGGTAAAACTATTTGCTGTTTAGTGTGCAAAAACCGTTCACACTTCCTGCACTGTGGCAACTGCAGGCTGAGAAAGTTTTAGCATCTAGTTGTCTAGGGCAATCTCATTGGCAAATCAATTTTTCTCCCTTGATTTTTAAGACAGGTGAAGCTTTGAATTATCTGGAAATATGGTTTTAACTGAAATTGGATTATTTCTGTAAATTTTGCAAATAATGAAATGTACTTATGGTTTGATGCATAAGCTCTTCTCGGGCTTCCAGCCGGGTACAGATGTTTTAACTGATGTTTTGATGACAAACACCGCCATCATCAGGGACGATGCCCAGGCACGTCTATAGTCTGATGGTATACATTCTCACCTCCTGTCGTCCGTCCCTCCTGATTGGTTAACCCTCAACCAATCAGGTTTCTGCTGTCCCACCTGGTTTAAAATTGTATTCCAATTCTTACTTGGAGCAGTTTTAAACTAAGTGGGACAGCAGAAACCTGATTGGTTGAGAACTAACCAATCAGGAGGGATGGGTGATAGCAGTTGAGAATATATACACTTGTATCCCGCTGGAAGTCCAAGAAGAGTTTATGCGTCATATACGCTGGGAAAGCACAAAATCCTTTTTCATACTCAAGTTTTGTGTCCCTGGCACAACCCAGCCTGCATTTAACACAGAAGTGGGAATCTCAACTCATCTAGGTTTATTCAGGACGGCGTCGATCATTGTCATTTTCGTGTCACATTCATTCTTCCATCCCTCTCTGCTGTTTTTGAATGTGGTCCCTCCATTTATTATTGAATGCTTCAACCAAGTCCAAAGCTTTTGCACTAAATTATGACTTATTCTCTCAGATAACAGCTCCAAATGTTAATGGCATTTTGGCTTGTAAACTTTCTGCATAGCAAACTGACAATTGTTTAATTTTTTTTAAGTACTTAATACAATTTTTAGCTGATCTATCTAAGGCGGATCAAATTCAGTTAAGATAATTAGTACATCCTCTTATACAGAACCGGATGGGAGCGTTATACAGAATCAGAACTTTGTATGAATGGAAAAAATTTCATACCATTACTCCAAATGATCATTCAGAATAAATGGAGTTAGTACTGGGCTAAAGATATGTTGTATTATTGAAAGAAAGTCTCACCCTTGAATATTGATGGGATTCTTTTCCATTTTCATTATAAAACTTGGAGAAGATGGCTAAAAACAGTTGGTTTGCATGGTCCCTTTCCATACTGTACATCTTTGAATGTGTCCATTCGTTTGCTTCCCGGCCTCTAGCCACGTTCAAAATGATCCATTTAGAATGTTGGTTTTCTGTTATGGGTCAAAGGAAAGCCAGGAATGTTCTGCAGTTATGCTTGATGTGACGCTTTCTAAGGCGAGCTTGGGATATTTGTACACCACCTGGTTCTTACCCTACGCTTTGTTCAGAGAATAATATTGAGATCAATATATTACAGTGAGAAAACAGTCTAAGTTTTTGAGAATATTGGCTCCTTTAAAATGAAGATTTCAGTAGCAAATCATAAACACAAAAAAGTCTGCAGATGCCGGAAATTCAGAGCAACAGAGAAACACAAAATTTATTTATTTATTGAGACACATCATGGAATTGGCCCTTCTGGCCCTTCGAGCCAGGCCACCCAGCAATCCCTGATTTAATCCTAGCCTAAACATAGGACAATTTACAACTAATTTACCTACCAATTGGTACATCTTTGGAGTGTGGGAGTGTGGGAGTAAACGGGGGCACCCGGAGGAAACCCACGTGGTCACGGGGAAAACATACAAGCTTCTTGCAGGTTGCTGCGGCAATTGAACCCGGGTCGCCTGTACTGTAATGCATTGTGCTAACCACTGCGCTACTGTGGAGGAACTCAGCAGGTCAGGCAACATCTGTGGAAGTGAATAAACAGCTGATGTTTTGGGTTGAAACCCTTCTTCAGGACTGGAAAGGAAAAGGAGAAGATGCCAGAATAAAAAAAAGTGGAGGGGGAGTGGGGAAGGAGGATAGCTAGAAGCAGATGTGAGTTGATTTATAGCACTGAGTTTTGTCTTTTAGGAAGCTTTATCCTATCTTGGCAGAACCAGTGACCAAGAAATGGCTTTTCTTCATCATTGAGTGAGTGAGTGAGTGTGTGTGTGTGTGTGTGTGTGTGTGTGTGTGTGTGTGTGTGTGTGTGTATGAGAGAGAGAGAGAAAAATTTTGTTAGAAAATGTGAGGGGAAACTCTTGCCATCATATAATTGTTGTAAGTATTTCAGCTATTGGGAAAGTGTGGCTTGGAATGTCAGCATTTCCACAAGCCCCATCACATAATTTATATCTATTGAAATGGAGTAAAGTTGTAATGTGGCTCAGGACTGTCAGTTGTCCGATATCACGAGACTGAATTTACATTTTTTTTTTGCAAACTGATATGAATAGATCAACATTTATTAAATTCATGTTTTTAGGTGTTTTATTTCAAGTGTGTGTGTGTGTGTGTATGTGTGTGTGTGTGTTAAATTAAATAAGTAGTGCAAAAAAAGTGGTGAGGTGGTGTTCATGGGTTCAATGTCCATTCAGAAATTGGGTGGCAGAGGGGAAGAAGCAGTTCTGGAATCATTAAGTGTGTGTCTTCAGGCTTCTGTACCTCCTCCCTGATGGTAACAATGAGAACAAAGCATGACCCGGGTAGTGGGGTTCCTTATTGATGGATGCCTCCCTTCTGAGGCACTGCTCCTTGAAGATGACCTGGATGCTACAGAGGCTAGTACCCATGATGGAGCTGGCTGAGGTCACAACTTTCTTCAGCTTATTTTGATCCTGTGCATTGCTGCTCCCCTCCCCCCATATCAGATGATGATGCAGTCAGTTAGAATGCTCTTTATGGTACATCTGTAGAAACTTGTGAGAGCCTTCTGATGGGGATGGGGGGGGCGGGGAGACAGATTTTTAAGGTTTAACATTACAAAGTTTGAATTTATGATTTAACTAAGCATTTGTACTTAGCCGAACGCAGGAAATTGGGTTGGGCACTCCTGGTTAGCATGGACTAGATTGGCCAGTGGGCCTGTATCTGTGCTGTAGTGCCCTATGACTCTACGACTAGCTGGAGGACCTGAGTTAAAAGGAAAGATTGAATAGGTTCGGACTTTATTCCTTGGAACGTAAAAGATTGAGAGGAAATTTGATAGAGATGTACAAAATTAAAGGGGGCCTAGATGGGGTAAATGCAAGCAGGCTTTATCCACCGAGGTCAGGGGTTCAGGGAGAAAGGTGAAAAGTTTAAGGGGAACATGAGGGGAAACTTCTTCACTCAGAGGGTCATGAGAGTATGGAATGAGCTGCCAGCGCAAGTGGTGCATGTGAGCTCAATTTCAAAATTGGAGAGAAGTTTGGATAGGTACATGGATGGTAGGGGTATGGAGGGCTATGGTCCCAATGCAGGTCGTTGGGAGTAGGCAGTTTAAATGGTTTGGCACAGACTAGATGGGATGAAGAGCCTGCTTCTGTACTATACTTTTCAATGACTCTATAACTTTCATAGCCTGCACAATGAGCACTTTGCTTAGTGAGTAGAAACTAGAGGATGAAAATGTATTGTAGGTACAGCAGAGTTTACCTCTAGAACCAGTGGTTCCCAACCTTCTTTATGCCATGGACTCCCTACTATTAACCGAGATGTTTGTGCCCAGGTTGGGAGCTCCTGCTCTAGAAATAGCTGCAGTTTGTTGAGTGTAATTTTAAATGATTGACAGTAGTTTATATTTCAACATGGCCTAATTGCAACACTGCTAATTATTGATATGCGAATGTTGCCCCATGGAGTCAGATTGAGCAAGGTCATCCTGACGTGAAGAAGTTTCATTGAAAAATGTAGGTGGTCTCAATGAGCAATGCAATACCTTGAAGATGGACTGACAGGGAAGATGTTGAGAGTTTTTTTTTAGATTTCAGTATTTAAATTTGTGACAAACTGGGATTAATAACTAGAAAGTTACTTGGCATTGACATTGAAACCGTAACTGATTCAGCCTTGGCATAGAGAGTGCCTCTCTGACTGGAGATCTGTGTGTAGTGCTGAGCCACAGGGATTGGTACTGGGTCTGTTGTTGTTTGTCACCTATATCAGTGATCTGGACGATAATGTGGTTTACTGGATCATCAAATTTGCAGATGATACCAAGATTGAGGATATAGTGGACAGCGACGAAGGCTGTCAAAGCTTGCAGTGGAAAGTGAGCTGAAAATGGCAGTTGGAATTTACAATGCAGGCAAGTGTGAGGTGTTGCACTTCGGTAGGACCAACCAGAGTCAATGGTAGGCACTAAGGAGTGTGGTGGAACAAAGGGATCTGGGAATATAGGTCCATAATTCCTTGAAAGTGGTGTCACAGGTAGGTGGGGTTGATTAGAAAGCTTTTGGCACTTTAGCCTTCGTTTTGAGTACAGGAGTTGGAATGTTGTGCTAATGTATAAAATATCAGTGAGGCAAACTTGAAGTATTGTGTGCAGTTCTAGTCAGCTGCTCACAGGAAAGAAATCAAAAAGACTGTAACATTGCAAAGAAAATTTACAAGGATGTTGCCTGGGCTTGAGGACCTGAGTTATAGGGAAAGATTGAATAGGTTCAGGATTTTATTCCCTGGCGTAGAGAAGAATGGGAGAAAATTTGATAGACATACACAAAATTATGAGGGGTACAGATAGAGTGAATGCATACAGACATTTCCCCCCGAGGTTGGGTGAGATTGGAACTAGAGATCAGCGGCTTAGAATGAAAGGTGAAATATTTAAGGGGAACCTGAATGAGAACTTACTCACTCAGAGCATGGGATGAGCTGCCAGCGGAAGTGGTGGATGTGGGATCACTTGTAACACTTAAGAGATGTTTGGGTAAGTGGATGAATGAGAGGGGTGCACAGGTTGGGAGTAGCTGGGACCAGGCAGAAAAAACAGGTCAGCACAGACTGAATGGGTTGAAAGCCCTTTTTTGTGTTGTATCACTCTTATGACTGTGAGCTCCCTCTCCCAAACTCTATACAATGTTTAAATGAACTAGATTTCTCTCTTTCCCATTTGAAGAAAGTCTCTGATCTGAAATGTTCCACAGAACTTATGATTTAGTTTTCAGCATTTTCTGTTTTGTTTCAAATTTTAGCATCTGTAATTTTGCTTTGATTTTTCATGTGGCTGTTCCAGCCAATTTCTGTAGAATGACTATTTTCTTTTGTATTATCTTTTTTTTCCCCCATAGGAAGGCATAATGTGTGATTTAAATGTTGCTAATGCATCAGGTACCTAGAAATTCCAAGTCATGATGCTGAGATCCATCCTGGGATATGCTGGGACACCCCAGGATCAGTGATGTAACCTTGGGTCATCAGGTGTTTCAGGTCTTTCAACATCAGGCACTCTCGAACAGGTGACCCATGCAGGGTTGATCAGACCCAGCCTTGTGTCCTGGCCACATTGGTCCATGGGTCACACCTCTTGATCCATAGCCATCTGAAGTCTTGCTCAGCAGCCTCTGTGACAGTCCTGATGGCTCTTTTCTTTGCAGCTCCTGTAATGCAAAGGAGAGAGTAGGTTTGCACAGCGAGCGGCCAGCAAGAACTCTATGCCGCACCTCTATAGGCTTGCATCATGCTCTCCATCCCTGTCTCTGGTATTGCTTTACCAGCTCCTTGGTATACTGACAGGATAAAGATTCAGATTTAGATTTATTTATCTCATGTACATCGAATCATGAATGAAATATGTCATTTGTGTTAAGAACCAACACACCCAAGGATGAGCTGGGAGTAGCTTGCAAGTGTCACCACACGTTCTGGTGGCAACAGAGCAGGCCTACAGTATTCAGCAGAACAAGCAACAGCAGTAAAACAAGCCCCTTTTGCACTCCAGCTCACTTCTTGTAGACACCTCTAAACCTCAGGACAGATCCCTTCCGCTCCTCCAGTCCATTGCTCTGGACTCTCAGACTCGTAGACGTTGGGCCTCCAACTTCTAGTCCCTGGCCCGGACTTGCAGTCATTGGGCTGTCTTCTGGACAAGCCGACCCAAGGGATTCGTCCTCTGGGTTCCGTGTCAATATGAAAGACTCAATGTCAGTATAAAAGGCTCTTAGGTAGGCACATGGAAGGAAGGAAAATGGAGAGTTATAGGCTGGATAAGAAGGAAGGGTTAGCTTGATTGGGGTGTATGTTTATATATAGTACTGTGCAAAAGTCTTAGGCACCCTAGCTATATATGTATACGTATACGCGTAAGTATATAGCTAGAGTGCCTAAGACTTTTGCACAGAGCTATATTTATCAATGTGGAGCGGAGAGCAAGTTTGTAAATCTGGCAGGAGCAAAGGATGTTGGGAATGGTGAAGGTGGAGCGCCGCGGGAGGGGTGTGGGACAGATGCCAGAGAAGGAGTGTTGGGGTGAGGGATGCGTGGGTGCAGACACACCCAGTCCTGAGACACCAGGCAAGGTCACTTGATTCCAAACAATTGGTTTATTGATCATTACAGAATGTCTCTCTGATTCCTGCTCCCTCCCCTCCCTTCCTCTTTCCCCCAACCATGATTCCCCTCTCCCTGCCCCCTTCCCAGTTTCAGTCCACAGTAGAGACTCATGTATGTCATGAAATTTGTTTTTTTTTGTGACAGCAATACAGTGCACTACATAAAATTCGTAGAGTACTATGCAAAAGTCTTAGGCATCCTAGCTATATATTGTATATGTGTCTAAGACCTGCACAGTACTATTGGTCAGTACAACATTATGGCCTGTACTCTGCTGTGCTGTTTCATGTTCTGTACATAGAAACATAGAAAATAGGTGCAGGAGTAGGCCATTCGGCCCTTCGAGCCTGCACCGCCATTTATTATGATCATGGCTGATCATCCAACTCAGAACCCTGCACCAGCCTTCCCTCCATACCCCCTGATCCCCGTAGCCACAAGGGCCATATCTAACTCCCTCTTAAATATAGCCAATGAACTGGCCTCAACTGTTTCCTGTGGCAGAGAATTCCACAGATTCACCACTCTCTGGGTGAAGACGTTTTTCCTAATCTCGGTCCTAAAAGGCTTCCCCTTTATCCTCAAACTGTGACCCCTCGTTCTGGACTTCCCCAACATTGGGAACAATCTTCCTGCATCTAGCCTGTCCAATCCCTTTAGGATTTTATACGTTTCAATGAGATCTCCCCTCAATCTTCTAAATTCCAACGAGTACAAGCCCAGTTCATCCAGTCTTTCTTCATATGAAAGTCCTGCCATCCCAGGAATCAATCTGGTGAACCTTCTTTGTACTCCCTCTATGGCAAGGATGTCTTTCCTCAGATTAGGGGATCAAAACTGCACACAATACTCCAGGTGTGGTCTCACCAAGGCCTTGTACAACTGCAGTAGTACCTCCCTGCTCCTGTACTCGAATCCTCTCGCTATAAATGCTAGCATACCATTCGCCTTTTTCACCGCCTGCTGTACCTGCATGCCCACTTTCAATGACTGGTGTATAATGACACCCAGGTCTCGTTGCACCTCCCCTTTTCCTAATCGGCCACCATTCAGATAATAATCTGTTTTCCTATTTTTGCCACCAAAGTGGATAACTTCACATTAATCCACATTAAATTGCATCTGCCATGAATTTGCCCACTCACCCAACCTATCCAAGTCACCCTGCATCCTCTTAGCATCCTCCTCACAGCTAACGCTGCTGCCCAGCTGCGTGTCATCCGCAAACTTGGAGATGCTGCATTTAATTCCCTCATCCAAGTCATTAATATATATTGTAAACAACTGGGGTCCCAGCACTGAGCCTTGCGGTACCCCACTAGTCACTGCCTGCCATTCTGAAAAGGTCCCGTTTATTCCCACTCTTTGCTTCCTGTCTGCTAACCAACTCTCCATCCACATCAATACCTTACCCCCAATACCGTGTGCTTTAAGTTTGCACACTAATCTCCTGTGTGGGACCTTGTCAAAAGCCTTTTGAAAATCCAAATATACCACATCCACTGGTTCTCCCCTATCCACTCTACTAGTTACATCCTCAAAAAATTCTATGAGATTCATCAGACATGATTTTCCTTTCACAAATCCATGTTGACTTTGTCCGATGATTTCACCGCTTTCCAAATGTGCTGTTATCACATCTTTGATAACTGACTCCAGCAGTTTCCCCACCACCGACGTTAGGCTAACCGGTCTATAATTCCCCGGTTTCTCTCTCCCTCCTTTTTTAAAAAGTGGGGTTACATTAGCCACCATTACTGCCCTCTGAGTGGATAAACCTTGAGTGAATGTAACCTTTTCCAATGCTCTGTTTGAAGAGCCTGGGAGTTTTCTTCTTGTCCTGTTTCCTCCTTGTCCTATTTCCTCAACCGGTGCGATCAGAGATAGTCCAGTTGGTTCTCTTTCATTCATTTACTTTTTCAGGAACTCTTAATGTTTTGTAGTCATAGAGCAGTAAGCATGGAAACAGATCCTCTGGCCAGACTTGGCCATGACAAATGTGCTTCAAGATTGTTCAATGTCATTTCCAGTACACAAGCATAAAGGAGAACAAAATAATTGTGTACTGGAAATAACAAGTCCTTTGGCCTAACTTGTTCACACTGACTATTGCCCAGTGAACTAATCCCATTTGTGTGTGTTTGACCCAAAGCCCTGTAAAGCTCCCCTATAATGTGCCCGCCTGAACCACTATTTTGGGCAACTCATTTCAAATATGCACTGTCCTTTGTGTGGAGAAGCTGCTCCTGACATCCCTTTTAAATCTCTCTCCTCTGGTCTTAAACCCGGGCAGTCTTTTGTTTTAGCACTTCCTCCCTAAGAAAAACAGCTTTCACTTTCAGCTCTTTACCTCTTCCATCTGCCCCCTCCCAGCTTCTCACTTCATTCCTCGCTCCCCCACCTACCTAACCTCCTCTCTTGGCTTCAGCTATCACCTTCGACCTTGTACTCGTTCTCCCCTCACCCACCACCTTATTCTTGCACAATACACACAATGTGCTGGAGGAGTTCCAGCAGGCCAGGCAGCATCTATGGAAAGGAATAACCAGTCAACGCTTTGGGCCAAGAACCTTCATCAGCACTGAAAAGGAATCCATTGTGTCATTGGATTTATTGTACTCCATTTCAATTAGTCCTTCAGTGGAAACAATTTTAGGAGTACCGTGGATTCCGATTAATTAGGGCACATCGGGACCAATACACTTTGGCCCAATAAGCAGAAGTTTCATCGAAATAGTTAAAATGTATAAAAAGAATAAAATGCTGTTTAACAGAGGAACAAATTATGTATTTAAATGAAATACACAACAAATTAGAACACTAGCAATACCTCTACAGTACTATAAAATGGTATTAGTTCCTAATAGTTATCGATGAAGGAATTCATTCGTGTTGTTCTTTTGATTGAATGGAAATCAACAAAATCAGCACAGACACCTAGTGCAGATAATGGACTGCCTTTATACAATGCTTTCGATGATTGCATCCTCCAAATCCTCATTTTCATTGTTACATTCAGGGTGATTGTCTACCTTTGTAATACCGAGTAGTGAAATTCTTTCACTTTCACTCCCCACCATTTCTGGCATCTCCAATCCTGAATTCTTGAAACTGCATTGAGCAAAACAGTTCAGAATTGTCTTACTGCTATACTTCTTGACAATTTTAAGTGACAAAAATCACTGCTTTTTGAACAGAAGTGCATGCAACTGGCGCTATTCAAAGACTTATCACTGGAAGCACAGTGTAGAGTCTAATGGCCACGCAAGTTCACGCAACTGATACTGGTTAGAAATTACTTGGCCACAGTTTTCTGCCCCAATTAAGTGGCTTAGTGTCCCAAATAAATAAAGGAAATATGACAATTTTCTTGGTTTAGCTTTTGTTCTTTCAAAGTAATTGGCTGCCTTGATTGCCCTGATGGTCCAACTTACCAGAATCCACTGTATGCTGATGCTGAAATTCCTGTGCTTTTTTTTGTAATCAGTTTAGCAGCAATCAAAAATGTATGAAATATTTGTGCCAATTTATGCACAGTCAGGGTTTACCATGGATGTTGCGTCCTAGTTGTCTACGTAATGTGCAAGCCTTGGAAGCAGGCTCCCCCTCTCCATGCACCTGATGAACCCAGAGAAACAGTTTGGCACCAGTGAGTTGCCATCGGCATTGAACACAATGTAGAGCTGCCTTAAGGACTCTCACTCGGGACTTTTTCCAAGGGGTTTACTCCCGAAGTGGGTATAGCCCCTAGCCAGCGGAGGTTTGAGATCATAGATTTCCTTCTCCAGCTGACATGCCTCATCTGCCTGGAAATACTGAATTTAAGGCACCAGTAACCTTTTTTTGTCCCTTCTCCTGTCAGTAGAAACAGTTTGACCAGGTTTAATAGCTAAGCCACACTTGAAGGCCGGGAGCTGGACTTGGTTGTCAGAGGCTATTTGAGATGCACACCACTGGGGGCATTTAATAGGTGGTGGGAGCTTATAACATTTAATAAGTAGTGGGAGTTTATAATATCACGAGGCTGCAAAAGTTGGACAAGTGGGTGACTGTCAGGGAAGGGATGGAAAAAGCTCAGAGCACCCCTCTGGCCAGGCCCCTCAGTAATCGCTATCTCGTTTTGGATGCTGTTGGGGGTGACCTGACAGAGGATGACCATGGCGATCGGGTATCTGGCACTGAGCCTGGTTCTGTGGTGCAGAAGGGAGAGAAGAAGATGAGGAATATGGTAGTCATTGGGGATTCAATAGTGAGGGGAACAGACAGGAGGTTCTGTTAGCCTGATAGAGATATCAGCATGGTGTGTTGTCTCCCAGGTGCCAGGGTACGGGATGTCTTGGATCGGATGCAGAGTATTCTGAAGGGAGAGAGTGAACAGCCAGAAGTCTTGATACACGTTGGTACCAATGACATAGGTGGAAAAAGGGAGGAGAGAATTCAGGGAGTTGGGCAGGAAGCTGAAAAGCAGGACCTCCAGGGTAGTAATCTCGGGATTGCTGCTTGTGCCACGTGCTAATGAGCGCAAGAATAGCATGATCAGATGTATTAATGTGTGGCTGAGAGACTGGTGTAGGGGGCATGGCTTTGGGTTCCTGGATCACTGGGGCCTCTTCTGGGAGAAGTACTACCTGTGCAAAAAGGACGGGTTACACCTGAACCCAAAGGGGTTCAATATCCTAGCAGGCAGGTTTAATAGAGCTGTTCGGTAGGGTTTAAACTAAATTGGCAGGGGGATGGGAACCAGAGTGATAGGGCTGAGGAAGGGGAAAACTGAACTAAATCAAAGATTACATTAGATTAGATTAGATTATGAGGACACTCAGTCCTCGTTTATTGTCATTTAGAAATGCATGCATTAAAAAATGATACAATGTTCCTCCAGAATGATATCTCAAAAAAACCAGGACAAACCAAGACTAAAACTGACAAAACCACATAATTATAACATATAGTTACAACATTGCAAAACAATACTGTAATTTGATTAAGAGCAGATCATCGGCACAGTAAAAAAAGGTCTCAAAGTCCCGATCGATCATCATCTAACGCAGGTGGCAGAAGGGAGAAACTCTCCCTGCCATGAACTTCCAAGCACCGACAATTTGCCGATGTATTGGAAGCACCCGACCGCAGCCGACTCTGAGTCTGTCCGAAAACTTCGAGCCTCTGACCAGCCCCTCCGATACAGCCTCTCCGAGCACCATCCTCTGTTGGGCGCTTCGACTCTGCCCCGACGGCTGAGCAACAAGCAAAGCCGAGGACTCGGGGCCTTCTCCTCCAGAGATTCCGGACCACACAGTAGCAGCAGCAGCAAAGCAGGTATTTCAGAAGTTTCTCCAGATGTTCCTCCATGCTCTCACGTCCGTCTCCATCAAATCAGGATTGTGCATGACACCCTACTTGACAAATAACAGCCATCACCACCGGAGTGGCCACTGCGAGCTGCGTCACGCTGCCATCTTCCCCTCCCGAAATTCCCGATAGCATGCAACAGAACTGATAGAAAAGGCAGGCAGGAGATAGGCTGGTATGGAAGTTGTCCTGTCCAAGACCAGAAGAAGCTGCAGACGATCGTGAACACAGCCCAGCACATCACACAAACCAGTCTTCCGTCCTTTGACTCACTTTACACTGCACGCTGTTGGAGCAGTGCTGCCAGGATAATCAAGGACACGACCCACCCAGCCAACACACTTTTTGCCCCTCTTCCCTCCGGGAGAAGTCTCAGGAGCTTGAAGACTCGTACGGCCAGATTTGGGAACAGCTTCTTTCCAACTGTGATAAGACTGCGAACGGATCCTGACCCAGATCTGGATGGTACCCTCCAAATATCCAGACCTGCCTCTCGGTTTTTTGCACTACCTGACTTTCCCTTTTCTATTTTCTATTTATGATTTATAATTTAAATTTTTGTTGTTTACTGTTGATTTGTACTCCAAGGAGTGCAAAGCGCAGAATCAAATATGGCTGTGATGGTTGTACGCTCTAGTATCAATTGTTTGGCGACAATAAAGTATAATCACAGCCAGTGGGATGAGTTACAGGGCAATAGAGGCGTGGTGCAGTTAAAACAGAAAGCAACAAATACTGGACTGGAAATTTTATATTTGAATGCATGCAGTGTGAGAAATAAAATGGAAAATCTTGAAATTCAGCTACAGATTGGCAAGTGTGACACTGTGGCCATCTCTGAAACTTGGCTAAAGGATGCCTGTCATCGGGAGCTGAACATCCAAGGATATATGGTGTATCGGAAAGATAGGTTAGTAGGCAGAGGAGGTAGTGTGGCCTGTGTATAATAATATTAAATCATTTGAAAGGGATGACATAGGATTGGAAGGTGTAGAGTCTCTATGGGTTGAGTTAAGAAATGGGAAGGGTAAAAGGACCCTAATGACAGTTGTATACAGGCTTCCAAACAGCAGCCAGGATGTGGATTACAAATTACTGCAGGAGATAGAAAAGCTGTGTCAGAACGGCAATGTCATGATAATCGTTGGGGATTTTAACATGAATTGATTGTTAGGGATGAGATTACAGAGTACCTTGAAGCACATGACAAGATAGGCCAAAGCCAGCATGGTTTCCTGATAAGAAAATCCTGCCTGACTAACCTACTGCAGTTTTTTTGAGGAAATTACAAGCAGGGTACACAAAGGAGATGCAGTATATGTGGTGTATGTACTTGGATTTTCAGAAGGCCTTTAATGAGGTGCCGTACATGAGGCTGTTCAGCAAGATAAGAGCCCATGGAATTACAGGGGAGTTACCAGCATGGGTGGAACATTGGCTGATTGGCAGAAAACAGAGAGTGGGAATAAAGGGATCCTATTCTGGCTGGTTGCCGGTTACCAGTGGAGTTCCACAGCGGTCGGTGTTGGGACCACTGCTTTTTATGATGTGTGTCAATGATTTGGACTGTGGGATTAATGGATTTGTGGTGAAGTTTGCCGATGATATAAAGATAGGTGGAGGAGTGGATAGTGTCGAGGAAATAGAGAGCCTGCAGAGAGACTTAAGATAGTTTAGGAGAATGGGCAAAGAAGTGGCAAATGAAATACAATGTTGGAAAGTGTATGGTCATGCACTTTGGTGGAAGAAATAAACAGGCAGACTATTATTTAGATGGGGAGAGCATTCAAAATGCAGAGATGCAAAGAGACTTTGGAGTCCTTATGCAGGATACCCTAAAGGTTATCCTCCAGGTTGAGTCGGTGGTGAAGAAGGCAAATGCAATGTTGGCATTCATTTCTAGAGGTATAATATAGAAGAGCAGGGATGTGATGTTGAGGCTCTATAAGGCACTAGTGAGACCACACTTGGAGTATTGTGTGCAGTTTTGGGCTCCCTATTTTAGAGAAGATATACCGACATTGGCGAGAGTTCAGAGAAGGTTCATGAGAATGATTCCAGGAATGAGAGGGTTACTGTATGAGGAACGCCTGGCAGCTCTTGGGCTGTATTCCCTGGAGTTTACGAGAATGGGGGGATCTCATGGAAAGGTTCTGAACGTTAAAAGGTCTGAGCAGATGAGATATAGCAAAGTTATTTCCCATGGTAAAGGGAGTCCAGGACAAGGGGGCACGACTTCAGGATTGAAGGATGTCCATTTAGAACAGAGATGCGGAGAAATTACTTTAGTCAGAGGGTGGAAAATATGTGGAATTTGTTGCCATGAATGGCTCTGGAGGCAAAGTCATTGGGTGCATTTAAGACAGAGATAGATAGGTTCTTGATTAGCCAGGGCATCAAAGGGTATGGGGAGAAGGCAGGGGAGTGAAGGTTTACAAGGATGTTGCCGGGACTTGAGAAACTCAGTTACAGAGAAGGGTTGAATAGGTTAGGACTTTATTCCCTGGAGCGTAGAAGAATGAGGGGAGATTTGATAGAGGTATATAAAATTATGATGGGTATAGATAGAGTGAATGCAAGCAGGCTTTTTCCACTGAGGCAAGGGGAGAAAAAAACCAGAGGACATGGGTTAAGGGTGAGGGGGGAAAAGTTTAAAGGGAACATTAGTGGGGGCTTCTTCACACAGAGAGTGGTGGGAGTATGGAATGAGCTGCCAGACGAGGTGGTAAATGCGGGTTATTTTGTAACATTTAAGAATAAATTGGACAGATACATGGATGGGAGGTGTATGGAGGGATATGTTCCGTGTGCAGGTCAGTTGGACTAGGCAGAAAATGGTTCGGCACAGCCAAGAAGGGCCAAAAGGCCTGTTTCTCTGCTGTAGTTTCTATGGTTTCTATGAGTGGGGATGACTGGAAGAATTGGATCAAGCCATGATTGAATGGCGGAGCAGACTTAATGGGCCGAATGGCCTATTTCTGGTCCTTTTTCTTATGGTCTAATGGTCTTCCAATCTTAAAAAACCTTGTGTACAAAGATCTGACAAACAATAAGGAAGAAGAATCATGTAATCTGTTCTTTGGTTAAGAGATAAATAATGATTGGAATGGTTGAAGTGTTCCCCGCTTCTCTGCTTCCAACTATTCCATGGCATCTCTTGTTTCTGTCGCAACTGGCAGGGAGCAGCATAAAGGATATGGTAGCATTATATTGGACAGGAAATCTAGAGGCTTGGTTCCAATGTTCCCTCTAATTTGTAATGACTAGTGTATGTAAAAATCTTGGGCTGTACAATTTTTTGCTGTGCTTCAACAACATGTGCGCCCTGAATTTTTAAGTGGAAGTAAACCTGAACATATTCTAAGGATAATAAGCTATCAAGTCCAGTTTGTTGTTCATTGTTTAAAATAAATAAAATAATACACATCAATGAGTCTTATTTCTCATATACTATATGGCAACATGTAATAATATCAAATTTTTTCATGTTAATAAAGTTGTTTGAAATGATCAAACAAAACTTATAAGATTACAAAGCTAGTTGACAAGATATCCAGAAAATTATTTTATTTGGAAATCATTACACACAGCACAGATTCTGTAGCTTAATTACATAAGACATAAAGTTGAACAAGATGATGAACATATTATTGTTTAGTCATTTTTTTTCTCCCTCCTGTTTTTGGCATTTACCCACTCTTGGTAAACTCCCCCAAGACTAATAAGTCCTCCTTCCAACAGATAGCTTTGAATTCTTATCAGCTTATCAAATGACACTCACTTAAACAATTTCTCAGTTTGTTTTTGATTTGATTCATTGGGCTAAAACCTCTTTCACTGGCAGCATGAAAAATCTGGCGTTTGAACTTACCTTTCCATATGTTCATTAATATGTTGAACTGAATGTATAGAGGTATTCATTTTAGCAGCTAGCAAAACACAGTTAATAAGAACTTTGATTTCCTCTGGGTTTGATCTTTTCGGCTGTCTTTCATCTGCACGTTCACAAAACATAGGTAGCAGGCCTGAAGTGGGTAATGAAGGATTTTCTCGCCATAGCTTTTGCGCACCATCCATTGTGATTTGTTTGCTAAATGTCGCTTTAAAAAGTCAAGTTTCCAATTATCACTCCACTTCTTCCCACTTGCAAATTCTCCAACAACTTTTGCGTTGTGACAATACATGCAGGTAACACCAGTTTCTGTATTGTGTCTAAATATTTTTCGTACCTGCATGCTCCTGACCTCATGAGATTTCAGTGTAGCAGTTTCTACTGTTTCATTAAGCCATTCTGCTTTAAATGAATTAGCAGTTCTTTTGCACTTCATGCCCTTTGCTTCTTTGTAATTCGACATCGTGAATCAATACTTTCTTCAATAAAAACAGTATAAGTAAGCCAGTTCTAAAATTTGCCGACAAATCATCGCAAAACCCACGCTGTCAACACTGTCTGCATCAGAAACCGGAAAAGGAAGTAACACTGTCCACATCAGAAACTGGAAAACGAAATGTGATTGTGCACAATCGTGAAATATACTTAACGTGCCAGCGAGGTAGAGGGTGACAACCTTTGGTGCGATATTTAAATTCCTTTGTGTGCTAGGAGCAAAAGATGTGTGCGCAAGCACACTGTAGAGGGAACATTGCAGATGGGAACAGTGGGGGAACAGAATGGGGGAACCCAGTGGGTTGACTATGTGGGTGTTAGGTTGATCTAACTGGGTGGGAGAGGGGAGAGAAGCTGAGTAACAGGCAGCTGGGGGTTGTGGTGGGTGTGGTGTTTGGAAAGAAGGGGTGTTGAGTGAAATTGAGTAGAACAGAATGAGGGAGAGCAGGTTGTTGGAGGATTCAGTGTCCAATATATTGGGTTGTAAACTACCCAGGTGCTGTTGCATGAGTTACATACACTAACAACAGGAATTCTGCAGATGCTGGAAATTCAAGCAACACACATAAAAGTTGCTGGTGAATGCAGCAGGCCAGGCAGCATCTCTAGGAAGAGGTGCAGTCGACGTTTCAGGCTGAGACCCTTCGTCGGGACTAACTGAAGGAAGAGTGAGTAAGGGATTTGAAAGTTGGAGGGGGAGGGGGAGATCCAAAATGATAGGAGAAGACAGGAGGGAGAGGGATGGAGCCAAGAGCTGGACAGGTGATAGGCAAAAGGGATACGAGAGGATCATGGGACAGGAGGTCCGGGAAGAAAGACAAGGGGGGGAGGGACCCAGAGGATGGGCAAGGGGTATATTCAGAGGGACAGAGGGAGAAAAAGGAGAGAGAGAGAAAAAATGTGTGTATAAAAATAAGTAACAGATGGGGTAGGAGGGGGAGGTGGGGCATTAGCGGAAGTTAGAGAAGTCGATGTTCATGCCATCAGGTTGGAGGCTACCCAGACGGAATATACGGTGTTGTTCCTCCAACCTGAGTGTGGCTTCATCTTTACAGTAGAGGAGGCCGTGGATAGACATGTCAGAATGGGAATGGGATGTGGAATTAAAATGTGTGGCCACTGGGAGATCCTGCTTTCTCTGGCGGACAGAGCGTAGGTGTTCAGCAAAGTGGTCTCCCAGTCTGCGTCAGGTCTCGCCAATGTATAAAAGGACACATCGGGAGCACCGGACGCAGTATATCGCGCCAGCCGACTCACAGGTGAAGTGTTGCCTCACCTGGAAGGACTGTTTGGGGCCCTGAATGGTGGTAAGGGAGGAAGTGTAAGGGCATGTGTAGCACTTTTTCCGCTTACACGGATAAGTGCCAGGAGGGAGATCAGTGGGGAGGGATGGGGGGGACGAATAGACAAGGGAGTTGCGTAGGGAGCGATCCCTGCGGAATGCAGGGGGGGGGAGGGAAAGGTGTGCTTAGTGGTGGGATCCCGTTGGAGGTGGCGGAAGTTATGGAGAACAATATGTTGGACCCGGAGGCTGGTGGGGTGGTAGGTGAAGACCAGGGGAACCCTATTCCTAGTGGGGTGGCGGGAGGATGGAGTGAGAGCAGATGTACATGAAATGGGGGAGATGCGTTTAAGAGCAGAGTTGATAGTGGAGGAAGGGAAGCCCCTTTCTTTAAAAAAGGAAGACATCTCCCTCGTCCTAGAATGAAAAGCCTCATCCTGAGAGCAGATGCGGCGGAGACGGAGGAATTGCGAGAAGGGGATGGCGTTTTTGCAAGAGACAGGATGAGAAGAGGAATAGTCCCGACAGCTGTGAGAGTCAGTAGGCTTATAGTAGACATCAGTGGATAAGCTGTCTCCAGAGACAGAGACAGAAAGATCTAGAAAGGGGAGGGAGGTGTCGGAAATGGACCAGGTAAACTTGAGGGCAGGGTGAAAGTTGGAGGCAAAGTTAATAAAGTCAATGAGCTCTGCATGCGTGCAGGAAGCAGCGCCAATGCAGTCGTCGATGTAGCAAAGGAAAAGTGGGGGACAGATACCAGAATAGGCACGGAACATAGATTGTTCCACAAACCCAACAAAAAGGCAGGCATAGCTAGGACCCATACGGGTGCCCATAGCTACACCTTTAGTTTGGAGGAAGTGGGAGGAGCCAAAGGAGAAATTATTAAGAGTAAGGACTAATTCCGCTAGACGGAGCAGAGTGGTGGTAGAGGGGAACTGATTAGGTCTGGAATCCAAAAAGAAGCGTAGAGCTTTGAGACCTTCCTGATGGGGGATGGAAGTACATAGGGACTGGACATCCATGGTGAAAATAAAGCGGTGGGGGCCAGGGAACTTAAAGTCATCGAAAAGTTTAAGAGCGTGAGAAGTGTCACGAACATAGGTCGGAAGGGATTGAACAAGGGGGGATAAAACCGTGTCGAGGTATGCAGAAACGAGTTCGGTGGGGCAGGAGCAAGCTGAGACAATAGGTCGGCCAGGACAGGCAGGTTTGTGGATCTTGGGCAGGAGGTAGAAACGGGAAGTGCGAGGTGTGGGAACTATAAGGTTGGTAGCAGTGGATGGGAGATCCCCGAGCGGATAAAGTTGGTGATGGTGTGGCAGACAATAGCCTGGTGCTCCTTAGTGGGGTCATGATCGAGGGGTAAATTAGAGGAGGTATCCGCGAGTTGTCGCTGTGCCTCGGCAAGGTAGAGGTCAGTACGCCAGACTACAACAGCACCCCCCTTTTCGGCGGGTTTAATAATAAGGGTAGGATTAGTGCGGAAGGAGTGGAGATCAGAACGTTCCGAAGGAGTGAGGTTGGAATGGGGACAAGGTGCGGTGAAGTCGAGACGGTTGATGTCCCGTCGGCAGTTAGCAATAAAGAGATCCAGAGCAGGCAGAAGACCAGAGCGGGGTGTCCATGAAGAAGAGGAGGGTTGAAGACGGGGGAAGGGGTCATCGGTGGAGGTGGAAGAGTCCTTGCCGAAGAAGTAGGCTCGGAGACAGAGACAGCGGAAGAAGAGTTCCACATCATGGCGAACACGGAACTCACTGAGGTGTGGGCGAAGGGGGACAAAGCTGAGGCCCTTACTGAGGACAGAGCGCTCTGCCTCCGACAGTTGAAGGTCGGAGGGGATGGTAAAGACCCGGCACGGATGAGAGCTGGGATCAGAGGGGGGAGGGGGGAGGCTGGGGGTGTCAATGGAGAGGGGAGGGTTGGGGTGAGAGGAAGATGGAGCCTCTGAGGCCCCAGGAGCTGACGGTGGGATCTGAGGGAGACGGGATTGCAGAGTATTGGTGGGGGAAGGGGAGATGGAAGTCACAATAGCAGCACATAAAGACCCGGCCTGGAGTTCAAGGCTGGAATCTTGACAGCTCAGATCAGAGGGGGGAGGGGGGAGGCTGGGGGTGTCAGTGGAGAGGGGAGGGTTGGGGTGAGAGGAAGATGGAGCCTCTGAGGGCCCAGGAGCTGACGGTGGGATCTGAGGGAGACGGGGTTGCAGAGTGGTGGTGGGGGAAGGGGAGACGGGAGACGGGAGTCACAATAGCAGCACATAAAGACCCGGCCTGGAGTTCAAGGCTGGAGTCGCAGTTGGTGGTTGCGCGATCACTTTGAATGTGTCCATGGTTGTTGCTGGAGTCCGGGTTTTGAATATGCCCTGAGGTGTTGGAGCCGGCGAGATCAGTGGCAGAGGCAATCTGAAGTTCATGCCTGCTAGTTTCATGGCCAGCAGGCTCTGGAGTCCGTAGATGTAGGATCTTGCGATCTTTGCCTAACATGACAAAGTCTAAAAAAACGGCGATTGCAGGCGTGGATCCGACGGAGGATGAAATAACGGGTAGGACCATTACAGACGGCGAAGAAAGTGTTCCGAAGGTGTGGAAGGGTCTGGGATAGGGACACCAAGTACCTCCTTATGGCGGAGAGAGTCGCCTTCAGAGCTTGACGGGAGAAGCGGCGAGAGGCAGAGTCAATAAAATGTGAGTACCTGGGATCCTCAGAAGGTCCAAATTGAGAGGCTTGGAAACGAATCCTAAAGCCAACTGGAGTAAATTGGCGACGGAGGCACGTTCCAAGAAAGGATATATGGCTGTGATAGCGAGTCTGAGTCAAAGTGTGGTCGAAAAGTTGAAGAGCTGAAGAAATTACAGATAGGGAGCAGTGAGAGATGGTTTCACTAAACTCCCGTCAAAGAGAGGATCTAAACTTCTTCAGTGTAGGCATCACCGGAAGAGGCTTCGCAGTAGTGAATTTAAAAACGCAAACAACAGGAATTCTGCAGATACTGGAAATTCAAGCAACACACATAAAAAAACACTACACTACACTGCCATTCAAAAAGGTCACGGCACAAATGACACTACCCCACTTTTCCATTTTTGCACCACTTATTTTTATTGTAACTTGGCTGCCATGTGATTGGCTGATCAGATAATTGTATTAATAAGCAGGTATACCTAATAAAGTGGGCACTGAGTATATATTTACAGGTATTAGGAATTTGCTGTGGTGTGTTGGTCAGGGTGTGACATGCAATTAAAAAAAACAATGCTCAACAATTGTAAAGAATAAAATTAGAGATTGAAGTATGGCTATGGAGTAAAAGAGGCATAAATACATAAATACCAGTGTGTATTTACCTATAAGGAAAGGTCATGAATGTTGAACTCTTATTCATTAGTACTGAAGAATAGGAGATGATATAATTGAAATGTATGATTCTGAATGGACTTTGAAGCTTTGGACACTACCTCACTTTTTTAGTATACAGTATTTCTGTTTTTACACATTTTTTAGTATATTCAATATACGTAATTGATTTACTTGTTTATGATGTTTTATTTTATTTATTTTTTCTGTCTCTGCTAGATTATGTGTTGCATTGAACTGCTGCTGCTAAGTTAACAAATTTCACATCACATGCTGGTGATGATAAACCTGATTCTGATTCTGAAGAGACTTAAAAGGGTAAAAAGATGTTTACTATTTTGAGGGATCTGGAATAGGGAGTATAATTTCACAATAGGGTAGTGGTCGCCAGCCAGTTGATCATTGAGACTTTCCCAGTAGATCCCGAAAAAAATGACAAATAAATACACAAATTCATTATGCCTGATAAACCTTTTGATGCAAAAGCAAATTATACCCCTAGAGTGCATATGTGAGTCATATGTAGTAACTTCCACTTTGAAAAAGGACCACTCAACAATTTCATGTCGAAAGGAACAACTTTATCTGGAACGGCAAAACCAATGCGGCAGAGGGGCTTATACACACATGCGCAGAAAAGACCGGAAGTAAAACCCCACAACCCCAGAAACAACCTCTGTTTACAAACAGCTTTCCGTAGCGGGAGTATTGCTATATTACCATTATCCTAATTGGTATTAACTTAACTTTATAATGCTCACATTACAACACCTTTAATTCTAAGTTTCATTATTTACTTTTATTTCAACACGAAAAATAAATGAATAAAAATTGACTGTTGCACTCAGTGTGATAACTGGGGCTGAATACTTTCTGCTAGTTCCCTGAAATTTGGCTCATAACTACAGACAGCCAGTCTGAGACAGTCTGTGAGGTGTCTGTCAGTAAGACAGCTCCTGTACTTAGATTTAATAATTTTCATCTGTGAAAATGCAATTTCACACAGATAGTTGACCCGAAGTAGGCAATGACTTTTAGTGCACATATGGTGAGATGAGGAAACTTCTCCTTGCTGACAAGCCCCCAAAAGTCACCGTCCCTTGATCTTGCTTTAAGCTTGATGTCATTTTGCAAATCAATTATTTCCATTTCAATATCACTTGGCTCACCAAATACTTGCTGGAATTTGGCTGCTATCTGTTCTGTATCGATCGGCAGAAATAGGTTTGAAATAAATGCAGCAATATCTTTCATGACGTTAAACTCCCCAAAACGCCGATTGAACTCTTTTGCCAGTTTGTCTAGGGCTACGTCCACACTAGACCGGACAATTTTGAAAACGCCGGTTTCAAGTAAAACCGACGGGCGTCCACACTAGGCGTTTTTCAAAATATCTCTGTCCACATTAAAATGGATATTTGGGCGAATCTACTACTGGTCATGCGCAGACACATCTACAGAAAACAAGCAAAGAGGAAACGGTATAATATTTATGTTTCCGTGGTGGCGTTGTGCTATTTCCAGTGGTCAAAAACTAGAGTACCAACAACAGCAGCGAAAAAAAGGTTTTCAACAATGTCTTCGAGGAATACAAAGAAAACCTCTGCTGGAAAAAGCAGACCACACTTCCTCGTTTAGATAGACAATGAAGTTGAGCTGTATCTGCGAGTTACAAACGACTACAAAGTCAACAAAGCAGTGGAGATGTTTAACTCCAAACAAGCTATTAATGTAAACAGTAAAGTAAACAACACACGCATAAAGCCGTCCTCTACCCAAGATCAACAAGACAGTGGAATCTTCTGCCGCCAGACCTGCGCAGTATTTCTGACATTAATATTTTTAAAGATAGACTCAATCAAATCAATTTAGGGGATCTAGTCAAAAAAACTCACTTTACAATTTAACTCTCACGCCGTTCACACTGACTGCGCGTTGTAACAGCCGTCTGGCAGTGCTTGCGCAGTACCAAGCAGAAGCAGAAAAAGCATTGTTGTTGTGGTGTGTCATGACAGCATTTTTAAATATCTCCCTTTACCCCATCTGCACTACAACGTGCAACAATAGTTTTCAAATTTACACGCTCTGGAGAGTGTTTTAGAAAAGCTCTGTTTTTGCGGGATGAAAACGCCATTTCAATGTGGACGGAGGGACAAAACGAAGAGAAAAAGCTTCGTTTTCAAAATTATCCGGCATAGTGTGGATGTAGCCTAGGTAAGCACAGTACTGCTCAGGGCGAAAAGCTTTTTTTTTCCTTGATGACCTATAACAGTTTCTCCAAGTTGGGAAAGTGTGTCAGCCTCCCATTCTTTAAATTTGAAATCCAAACACTGAGCTTGGCCTTAAATGCATTTACTGCGCTTATCATGTGGGGCAGGTGTCAGTCTTTTCCCATGAGCTCGTTGTTAAGTGTGTTTAGTTTAGCCGTTATGTCTTTCAGAAACCCTAAATCCAGTAGCCACACATCATCTGACAGTTCCTTGTGCTCCTCATTTCTTTATCTCAGGCAGCAAGTCAACAAACCGTTGCAGCACAGCGCCCTCGCAAACCTCCTGACAGACTGAATATTTGAATGGGCAGTTCCCTTTGTTAGACTGAATGTTGAATCTGTCATGTTTTTTTAGGTGTTTTGTATTGGTAAACTGTTACTGAGACACTAGTATAAGTTTCAGAGGTACGCAAGCTAATGACATCACTGTTTTGTGTTTCCCAGTTCTTTTACATTTGGGGAATGTTGGAATTTAAAGGGGGAGAAGTGTTGTAATGTGAGCATTATAAAGATAAGGTAATACCAATTAGGATAATGGTAGTATAGCAATACTCCCACTATGGAAAGCTGTTTGTAAACTGAGGTCGTTTCCAGGGTTGCGGGGTTTTACTTCCAGTCTTTTCTGCGCATGTGTGTATAAGCCCCTCTGCCGCATTGATTTTGCTGTCCCAGTTAAAGTTGTTCCTTTGGACATGAAGCAGTCGAGTGGTCCTTTTTCAAAGTAGAAGTTACTACAAAAGGTATGAAGTATTGTAATATTCTTAAAGAAAGACAGCTATGGTCTGTTTGATATGCTAGTTACAGTGTTTTCTTGGTTGAATTAATTTGAAAGTTTGATAAAAGCATTTTATGTAATTCAAATACAATTAGCCCAAATAAAAGGCTTGAAGTTGGAATTACAATCTGAGTCGTTTTTTCGATTTAGTAGGTCGATCTTGCCTTTTACTAAGGCCGAGGTAGGGGATCTTGGGCTTAAAAAGGTTGGCGACCACTACAATAGGGTATTGCCAATTTATAGCAGACAGGAAGAGGAATTTCTTCTTTCAGATAGGTGTGAATGGTTGGCATTCCGAATGGCAGAAGCAGTGTTGACTGAGCCAAAGGCTAGCTCTCAGAGTTTAGAAGGGCCAAGGGTAATGGGTAACAGGCAAGAACATGGAACAAAGGCCAAGTAAAGAGCTGCCGTGACCTTTTTGAATGGCAAATCAGGCACATTCAATATGGAAAGATGAAGACCAACATTTAATATCCACCTCTTTTAGATGTTAATGTATCTCAGATTTTTGAATCAGACTTTGCTGTTTATATTTCATATTGCAGAATTTCTCACTGAACACACAGAGATGTTTTGTGTATGATTTAGTTACAGTTACAAAACCATGAGGAGACCCATTGGAAAGTAAATTTAAATTACTTCATCCATGTTGCTATGTGGCTCTGGAATGTATAAGATCAACCAACTCCATTTATAGATTCATAGAGTCATAGAAAAGTACAGCACAGAAACAGGCCCTTTGACCCATCTAGTCTGCGCCAGACCATTAAAACTGCCTACTCCCATTGACCTGCACCGGGACTACAGCCCTCCACACCCCTACCATCCATGTACCTATCCAAACTTCTCTTAAATGCTGAAATCGAGTCTGCATGCACTATGTGCTGGCAGCTCGTTCCACACTCTCATGACCCTCTGAGTGAAGAAGTTCCCCTTAAACTTTTCACCTTGCACCCTTAACCCATGACTTTTGGTTGTAGTCCCACCCAACTTCAGTGGAAAAAGCCTGCTTGCATTTACCCTATCTACACTCCTCATAATTTTGTATCCCTCTGTCAAATCTCCTCTCAGACTCCTATGTTCGAGTATTAAAGTTCTAACCCTATGGAATCTTTCCAAACTTTCCAGTACCCCAGAATATCTTCCAATACTTTTCTCACTACTGATGTCAGGCTCACGGGCCTATAGTTTCTTTGTTTATTTTTAGACTTTTTTAAACAGGGCTTATCCTCCAATCCTCTGGTCTCTCACCTGTCACTAACGATGATTCAAATGTATTTGCAAGGGCCCTTGCAATTTCTGAACTTGCCTCCTTCAGGGTCTAAGGGAACACCTTGTTGGGCCCTGGGGATTTATCCACGATAACTTGCCTAAGGACAGCAAACACCTCCTCCTCTGTGATCTGTATAGGGTCTATGAAGTTGATGCTGATTTGCCTTACTTCTATCGACTCCTTGTCGGTCTCCTGAGTAAATACAGATGCAAACATTTATTTAAGGTCTTCCCCATCTCTTTTTGCTCCACACTTGGATTACCATTTGATCTTCCGGAGGACCAATTTTGTCCCTTGCAATTCTTTTGCTCTTAACCTGTCTGTACAATACCTTAGGATACTCCTTCACCTTGTCTGCAAGGGAAACCCCCTTTATTTAGCCCTCCTGATTTCATTCTACAGTGTCTTGTATTTCCTAAAAGTCATAAACACCTCACTTGATCCTACCTGCCTATACCTGCTGTGCACCTCCTTTTTTTTCCAGGACTTCAATATCTCTTGAAAACCAAAGTTCCCTACACCTGTTATCTTTACCTTTTATTCTGACAGGCACATATAAGCTTTGTACTCTCAAAGCTTCATTTTTGATGGCCTCCCACTTACCAAGTGCACCTTTGCCAGAAAAAAGCCTGTCCCAATCTGACCTGCGAGATCCTTTCTGATACCATCAAAATTACCCTTTCTTCAATTTGGAATCTTAACCTGCAGACTGGACCTATCTTTTTTGCATATTTACTTTGAAACTAATGGCATTGTGATCACTAGATGCAAAGTGTTCCCCAACACAAGTTTCTATTACCTCCCTTGTCTCATTCCCTAATAGCAGATCAGGTATTGCACACTCTCTCATTAGGATTTCTATGTACTGATTAAGGAAACTTTCCTGAACACATTTGACAAACCCTATCCCATCTTGTCCTTTTACAGTATGGGAGTCCCAGGTAATATGCGGAAAGTTTAAAATCACCTACTATAACAACCTTGTGTTTCTTGCAACAGTCTGTGATCTCTCTGCAAGTTTGTTCCTCTAAATCCTTGGGACTACTGGCTAGCTTTTAATAGAGTTCCATGAACGTGGCCATACCTTTCTTATTTTTCAGTTCCACCCATGACTAGATGAGTTCTCCAGTCTGTCCAGACGGAGCACTGCCATGACATTTTCCCTGATTAGTAATGCCACCGTTCCTCCTTTAATCCCTCCTGCTCTGTCGTGTTTAAAACAATGGAACATTGAGCTGCCAGTCCTGCCACTCCTGCAACCAATTCTCACTAATGGCTACAATATTATAATTCCATCGATCACTCCTGCAGTTCAAATGTGAACTGTCTCTTTTATACAGGTCCCACCTTCCCTGGAAGAGAGTCCAAAGATCCAAAAATGTTATGTCCTCCTTCCTATACCAACTCCTCAACCAAGTGCTAAACTGTATAATCTTTCTATTTTTGCCCTCACTAGCACGTGGCACGAGTTGCAGTCCTGAGCTCACAACCCTGCTGTTCTTGCCCTTTAACTTAGCACCCTAATCCCAGAACTTACTTTGCGGACCCTTGTCGTTCTTCCTACCTACGTCATTGGTACCTATGTGGACCACAACCTCTGGCTGTTCACCCTCCCAATGCTGAGGACTCGATCCAAGGTGTTCTGCACCTTGGCACTTGGGAGGCATATACCATCTGGAAATCTCGTTCTCAACCTCCTTTCTGTTCCCTTAACTAATGAATCCCCTTTCACCACAGTGTGCCCCTTCTACCCCCTTCCCTTCTGAGTCGAGGAGTCGGACTTAGTACCAAAGACCTGACCACTGTCTTTCCTCTGCTAGGTCACCACCCCCCACAACAGTATCCAAAGTGGTATATCTGTTGTTGAGGAGGATGGCCACAAAGGTACTGTGCAGTAACCTCTTTCCCCTTCCTGAAGGCCACCCAGTTTCCTGTGTCTTGTACCTTGGGTGTAACTACCTCTCTATATATCCTATCTATCGTACCCTCAGCTTCCCGAATGATGCGGCATTCATCCATTTCCAGCTTCAACTTCTTAATGCAAAGTGTTAAGCTGCAGTTCGATGCTCTTCTCGTAGGTGTAGTTGGCAGGGATACTGGAGGTCTCCCTGCCTTCCCACATCCCATAAGAGGAGCATTTCACTACCCTGCTTGTAATCTCTACTGTTCTAACTGAGCAAATATAAAGAAAGAAGAACAGTGAACTCTGGGGGAGGGGAAGCTCTACCTACAGCTTATTGCTTTCTCTGACTGAAGCCTCGAAGAGCTAAAGTATCAAAATCCCACTCTAAATCTGTCCACTCCACTTGCCCCTTCCTTACTTTAATTTCTTCTTGCCAGTCAAACCCAAATGCTGATTGGCTGCTGCTCAAAGCTCCTAACTGCCACAAATCACCACCATTTCTACTCAGTCAGCAAACCTGAGTGAAATACATCTTCTCAGGCGTTCAATCTCTCCGACTGGGTAGTGCTTCTCTCTCACCATCATGGACTGTATTAATGCAGAGCAGATAAATATTCTACAAGTACTTTCCTGACCCTGGCTATGTATATGTTGTAGAGATGTCCATTTTGTCCCAACCATAAGTAATCTGGACCAATTTATCACTGGTAGCACGATAGCACAGTAGTTAGTGTAACGCTTAATAATGAGGGTTCAATTCTTGCTGCTGTCTGTAAGGAGTTTGTATGTTTTCCCCATGACCAAATGAGTTTCTTTCCATATTCCAAAGTTAGTAGAGCAGTGAGTACTGGAATTAACTTCTTGGGTCACTGCTGCCTGCAGTTTATTTTTATTTATCAAAATTTTATTTTAGCAATATATCACAGAGTAGGTCCTTTGAGCTGTATTGCCCCAGCAGCTCCCAATAACCCTGATTTAACCCTAACTTAATTACGGGACAATTTACAATGACCAGTTAACCTACCTGGCATGTCTTTGGACAGTGGGAGGAAACCAGAGCACCCGGGGGAAAGCCCCACACGTTCCATGTTTCTTACAGAACGGCGCCAGAATTGAACTCTGAATTCTGGAGCTCCCCAAGCTTAATAGTGTTGCACTAACTGCTGCTTTACTATGCTGCCCAATTTAGAAACTGGTTTGTGGAAGGAATAGCTTTATGGGCCAAATAGCTCTGCTTGTCTTTAATTACCCAATCATTAGGCAAAAGGAGCATTTGCAACCATAATACCTTTATCAAGTGGACAGTGAAAGGATAGCTTTACAAGCAAATGGATTTGAACATCTGTATTACTTTTTGGCTGACAGTTAGTAAATTTGTCCAGTATTTAGATACATATTTTATGGTAACAAGTTGCTTTCTTTTTAAAACTAACTCTGTAATCTTGTTGAAAGCATAAATTGAAATAGTAATGTGTCCCAGGAGGTGTATCTGAGATTCTTGCATGAGCTTTTCAAAGTTCAAAGTGAATTTTATTATCGGAGTACATCTATGTCACCCACATACAACCCTGAGATTCCTTATTCTGCAGGCATACTCAGCAAATCTATAGAATAGTAAGTGTAACAGGATCAATGAATGATCAACCAGACTGCAGAAAACAAACTATGTAAATATAAATAAATAGCAATAAATAACGAGAGCCTGAAATAACAAGATAAAGTGTCCTTAAAGTGGGATCATTGGTTGTAGGAACATCTCAAGAGATGAATGTAGTTATCTTCTTTTGTTCAAGAGCCTGATGGTTGAGGGGTAGTGACTGTTCTTGAACCTGCCGGTGCGAGTCCTGAAGCTCTTGTACCCTGTACCTGATGGCAGCAGCAAGGAAAGAGTATGGCCTGGGTGGTTGGTATCTCTGATGATGGATGTTGCTTTCCTACGACAGTGTTTCATGTAAATATGCTCAATGGTTGGGAGGGCTTTACTTGTGACATACTGGGCTGAATCCACTGCCTTTTGTAGGATTTTATGTTCAAAGGCATTGGTGACACAGGTTCTGATTTTGTTCCAAATTTCATAATGAGACCTTTTCTGCAAATACTTCTGTTCTGCCAAGGAATGTGGAGGCTCAAGTTCTATAGAAAGTGATAATAAGTCACTTCAAACTATTTCAATAATTGTCTTATAGGTATTCTTACATTTTATTAGGGACAGTGTTGCATGATCCAATGACTACAAAGCAGACATGTTATTTTCCAAGTTAGTGTATTGTGTGTTTGAGGTGAACTTGCAGCTCAAGATCCTGGTGGCCTTGTTCATTCAGATCTTAGGGCTCAAAGTTTGTGTTGCATGGTGTTGCAGTTCCTTCACAGTCTACCATTTGGGGTGGAGTCTTCAGGATTTCAGTTGTTTTGGATGATGTTGAGTATTTGTGGGCTGCAGTCTCCCATCCCAAATGGAGAGGATTCTGATCATTGCCTTGAAAATGTTGGAATAAGGTTATTTATTCACAGTGGAACACTCAGCAACGCTAACAAAATGCTGGAGGAACTCAGGAGGTCAGGCAGCATCTGTGGTAAACAGTAAGCAGTTGATGTTTCGGGCTGCGACCCTTCTTCAGGACTCGCTTCTGCAGAATACTCAATTTCTGTCTTTTCAAATCTTTTTATTGTTGTATTATACGAAAGAAATAACATGAGTACATTGAGGTAACAACACTTACAATGTCTCAAAAAAGACATTATCTTAATGATTGAAAAAAATTGTGATAACAGAAAAAACCTACTAAGCAGAAAAAGTGAGACAAAAAAACCATTAGGGATACAACCCTGGAGCCATGCGTCATACAAAAAGCTTCTAAAAATAAACATCACACCGCCAGCAAGAAAAGAAAATAATACCAAAAAATTTACAGTTAGATCGTGGAAAAAAATCTATCAATTAGCTCAAATGATAATAACGAGTAAATGAGCCCCATCTTTTCTCAAAATCAAATAAAGGTTCAAAGGTTCGACTTCTAATTTTCTCCAAACTAAGACATAGCATCACTTCAGAGAACCATTGTGACAAAGTGGGAGCTGATGTATCCTTCCACTTCAACAAAATGGCCCTCCTAGCTATCAGTGTAACAAATGCAATAACATGTTGGTCAGACACAGAAATACCATGAATATTTTGAGGAATTATTCCAAAAAGCACAGTTAATTTATTAGGTTGTAGATTAATTTTAAGTGCTTTAGAAATTGTTGAGAAAACTGACTTCCAGAACTGTTCCAGTATAGAACAAGACCAAAACATGTGTGTCAGTGTAGCTATCTCACTTTTACATCTATCACAATAACTATCAACATTAGAAAAGATTTTAGAAAGTCTCTCCTTCGTCAAATGATAACAATGTACAATCTTAAATTGAATCAATGAATGGTTAGCACAAATTGAAGAAGAGTTAACCAGCTTCAAGATCTGCATCCAATCCTCCGTCATAAAAGTCAAATTGAGTTCCTTTTCCCAATCCTGTTTAATCTTAGATAAAGGACGCTTCCCCATTGTAATAATAAATTATAAATTCTTCCAATAGAACCCTTGATCGAAGGATTCATACTCATAATAGTATCTAACAGGTCAGCATCCAATATGTAAGGAAAATTACTTAAATATTTTTGTAAAAAATGTCTAACTTGAAGGTATTGCAGAAAGTGAGTATGAAAGAGAATATTTATCAATTAATTGTTCAAAAGACATCAATTTATCTTCTTTAAATAAATCCAAAAAAGAATTAATGCCTTTATTTTTCCAAAGTGAAAAAATTGGATCACTCAAAGAAGGCTTAAAAAAGTAATTTTGATAAATTAAACTACAAAGTTTAAATTTTTTAAGACTAAAAAAATTTCAGAACTGGAGCCAAATTTGTAAAGAATACTTAATCACGGGATATAGGTTTAAATTAACAACTTTAGCTAATTGTACAGGTAAAGCAGCTCCCAATAATGAGGTTAAATAAAACTGTTTTACAACTTTCAGTTCCAGGTCTACCCAAATTGGCTGATCACTCTTATCAACCCAATATAACCAAAAAGACATGTATCGCACATTAACAGCCCAATAATGCATTCTTAGATTAGGCAGAGCAAGACCTCCATCCTTTTTCAATTTTTGTAAGTGACATTTACTAATTCTTGGTCTTTTATTATTCCAAAGAAAAGATAAAATAATAGAATCAATCCAATCAAAAAACTTCCTAGTCAAAAAAAACAGGGATATTCTGAAATAAATATAAAGATTTTGGTAAAATCATCATTTTAACTATATGAATATGACCAACAAATGAAAATGTAAGTGGACTCCATCTACTAAATAAATACTTCATAGAGTCTACTAAAGGAACAAAGTTGGCTTTATAAAGATCCTTATATTTTTTAGTAATTACAATACCTAAATAGCTAAAAGAATCCATGACTTTTAAAGGAGCATTATCATATATAGAGACAGAATCATTTAAAGGAAACAATTCACTTTTACTAAAATTTATTTTATATCCTGAAAAATCTCCAAATTCATTAAATAATTTTAGCAAGGCAGGAATAGATTCGTCAGGATTAGATATATAAACCAATAAATTGTCAGCATAAAGAGAGATCTTATGCATGGTCTCATTCACAGAAATCCCATGGATATTTTTAGCCTCACGAAGAGCAATAGCAAGGGGTTCTAATATTAAATTAAACAACAAAGGATTAATGGACAGCCTTGCCTTGTCCCCCGTGAAAGCTGAAAAAAAGAGACCTACAATTGTTATTGACAACATTAGCAATAGGGGCTTTATATATCATTTTAATCCAATTATTAAAATTAGCACCAAAGCCAAATTTCTCTAAAACATTAAATAAATATTTCTATTCAACTCGATTGAACGCTTTTTCAGCATCCAAAGATACAACACATTGTGGAGTTTTAAAAGAGCACGAATATATAATGTTATCAAACATTTGAAAAAGAATAGCGACCTTTTATAAAGCCTGTTTGATCTTTAAAAATAATTTTACCCAAAATATTCTCCAACCGGTTGGCCATTATCTTTGACAGAATCTTAGCATCAACATTCAGTAATGAAATAGGTCTATATGAAGCACAGTCAGTGGGATCTTTATCTTTTTTAAGAATTAAAGAAATAGAAGCCTCATAAAAAGTAGAGGGTAATTCACCTTTCACAAAATAATCCTTAAACATTTACGGAGAAAGCAACTTTCCAAATTTTTTATAAAATTCTACAGGATAACCATCAAGCCCTGGGGACTTAACAGATTGCATTGAAAAAATAGCTTTATGAAATTCAGCTTCAGTGATTTGAGGATCAAGAGTTTTTTGTTCCTCAGCCGAGATTTTAGGAAAAACAATCTTTCATAAAAAAGCATTCATTTCAGAGGAATCTAAAGGACATTGAGATTTATAAGGTTCAGCATAAAAATCTTGAAAAATCTTATTAATTTCTTCATATTCCTGAGCCAAGGTACCATCTTTCCTGGGAATTTTCATGATTTGTCTTTTGGCTGCAGCCATTTTTAATTGAGATGCGAGCAGTTTATTATTTTTATCTCCAAACATATAAAATTGGCTCTTTAACTTAACTTAAGCAAATATCCTTCAATGGGATGAGTTAATAACAGGTTATATTGTGATTGCAGTTCCGCCCTTTGTTTAAATAAATCAATATTGGGGGAAATTGCATAGATATTGTCTAAATCTTTAATTTGTTTTGAAATTCTAACTAATTCTGCTTTAGTCTGTTTTTTAAGTTGAGCTGAATAAGAAATAATCTGACCACTTAAAAATGCTTTAAATGTATCCCATATAATTAATTTAGACATACCCCCTATATCATTAAAAAGAAAAAAATTATTTTATCTGGGTTTCAGTGAAACTGACGAAGTCAGAGTTTTGCAATAATGCCTGAGACATGCAGGTGGGCGGGCAAGAATGACATCATCAAATTCAAAAGACAAACTCAGAGGGGCATGATCAGATATAGCAATAGCATCATATTCACAATTTTTAACACTAGGCAAGAAGCGGGGATCAATTATAATATAATCGATCCTCGAATATTTTTTATAAACATGTGAGAAGAAAGAATATTCTCTGTTATTGGGATGGAGATAACTCCACAAATCAATCAACCCAAAATCAATCGAAAAGGAATTAATAAATGATGCGGAACGATTTGGAAGTTGCTGATTGGTTGAGCTCTTATCAATCATAGGATTTAAGCAGCAATTAAAATCCCAGCCCATTATCAGCATATATTCATTTAAATCAGGCAGTAAAGCAAATACCTTTCTAAAAAAAGAAGGATCATCTCAGTTAGGACCATACAAATTAACCAAAACAGCTTTTCTGTTACAGATCGTTCCTTTAACAATTAAAAATCTACCATTGGAATCTGATTTAATATCCTCTTGAATAAATATATTAGATTTAATAAAAATAGACACGCCTTTTGTTTTACTCTGAGAAGCAGAGTGGAATTGCAAACCACTCCACCATCCAAAAAATCTATTTTGATCTCTCGCCCTGATATGTGTCTCTTGAGCAAAAATTATATCAGGTTGGAATCGGTTAATAATTTTAAAAGTCTCTTATCATTTAATAGGATGATTCCAACCACATACATTCCAACTTATTATATTAATCCGTTTAAATACCATACTATAATTTTATTCTACTTTATACATGTGCAAAGCACATACCAATACGGGATGATCAAAAATGGCGGCGATGAAGAATACAGCCAGATAGAAAATAACGTAAACACGAGAAGTACGCATGCTCCAGGACCACCCAATGGGAAAAAGCTCCTAACTCTAATCCCACCCCTTCCTGAAAACCCAAGAAAAAGGCAAGCAGTCTATGATAGAGTTCAAAGCCACTGACCGCTTTGTATTTTTTCCTTCCCCCCCAGTTAGTAAAAAGGGTGGAGTGACCTTGTAAAAAACACAATAAAGTCTCAGCAAAGAAAAGCATTTACATTCCATCACCTAATAAACAAGAAAGAACCAAAATAATGTTATTTCTTGGAGAGAAAAACCAGCGCCATCTTTAAGTTTAACATCAACTCCCTAAAAAAAATAAATTCAATTATAAAATGTTATAATAAAACAGAAAATTAATAGTATATTTGACCCAGCTGAATTTTCAAAAATACTAATTAATAATATCATAAGTAATTAAACCCTCCCAAATATATATATAAAGCCTTATTAGTAGGAAAAAACTACCAATTAGCTGACTAAAAAAGAAACAAAAAAAACTCAAACCAAGTATTATATTAAAGGAACAAATCCCCTTATCTTCTTTTCTCAGTGGAATGTTCAGATGATCATTTAGACAGTCATACTTGAGCCATAAATCTTCTTTTCAAAGGAAAACCAACAATATGCAATAATGAACAACTCTCCTTGTCTTCTTTAATTATTCTCTCAATGAAATACATGAATGATCTTCATAAATCTTCTTTCCAAAATGCGAATAGTATACAGATAGCCAAACAACCTTTCAGATAGTTCATTCAGCAGTGGTGTCAGTAACAGCAGTGGGTATAGCCTGAACAATGTCCAGTGCAGCTTTTGGATCAAAAAAAGTACGAGGAGGAGAATTAACAGGAAAAACTTTAATTCTTGTTGGATACCTCAGAGAGGGAAACAGTTTTTTTTTATCATATGCCTGTTTCATTACCAGGGCAAATTTTGATCTTTGTTCCATTATCTCTCTCGGGTAATCTTCGTAAAAACGGAGCTCAGACTCCATAAATCTCTGTTTTCTTGCCTGTCGCATTATTTGATCTTTAATTTTAAAGTGATGAAAGCAAACCAGAACAGATCTTGGTTTACTAGAATCCTTCAATTTCGAAGTAAACGCCCTGTGTGCCCTTTCTATAGCAGGCGGCTTTAATAAAATGGTAGGAAATAAAGTGTGGAAAAGCTTACCAAAGTAAGCAGTTAAACCTCCATCTTCAGCTCCTTCTTGCAGCTCAACAATTCGTGTATTCTTTCGGCAAGACCTAGTTTTCAGGTCTATAATCTTATTTTGATATCTTTCCAAACGAGTTGTAGCTTCAGACAACTTTTGCTTAGCTATCTTCAATTCCTCTTCATGTGTAATAACCTGAGTTTCCAGGTCTTTTAAGTTTTCCCAGAAATGACTTCATTTTATTACTATTCTTTTCCAGTTGGTCCTTAATTGATTCATTCTGATCCTTAATTGAATTCAGTCTCCGAACGATATCTTCAGCCCATGATGGCATTTCATCAGATCTTTCCTTTTGCACCTTTCCTTTCCCATTACCTTTATCACTAGGTTCAGGTATATTCTTCCCACTTCTCGTAGACGTAGACATATTGTTCCCCCTCAAGAATCAGCAAATAAAAATTTTAAATTCAAAGTTTAAACTAGGGGGAGAGAAAGAAAACTAAGAACAGCTCAAAATTACTGCTACAGGTGTCTCCCGCTTTTCGAACGTTTGCTTTACGAAACCTCACTGTTATGAAAGACCGACATTAGTGCCCTGTTTTCACTTTCAGAAGATGTTTTCACTGTTACAAAGGAAGGCAGCGCGCGCCCCGAGCAGCCCCTCTGCCCCGGATTCGGACCAGCATTGCTTTAACAGGTTGCATTGAGCAGACGTTAGCAAGATGAGTTCTAAGGATTTGGAAAAGCCTGAAAGAGTAAGGGTGTTACTTAGCGTAAAACTAGACATAATTAAGCATTTCGATCATGGTGAACGAAGCAAGGACAAAGTGAGTTTGACTTGTGGAAGTTGACGAAGATGATGTTGAAGAGGTTTTGGCATCCCATGACCAAGAACTGATAGATGAAGAGCTGATGCAATTGGAAGAGGAAAGGATAACAATCAAAACCGAATGCAGAAAGTGAAGCAACTGCGTGAGATTTTCGCTGCAATGATAAAGTACAACTTTAATTTTGAAAGGGTACGTAGGTTTAGGGGATATTTGCAGGATTGTTTGAGTGCTTACAAACAACTGTATGAAAGAAAAATGCGTGAGGCTTAGCAGTCAAGCAAGCCTTCCACATCAGCCACAGCAGATGACGAACCTCGACCTTCGACATTGAGGCGGGCAGTCATAGGAGAAGATGAGCTGCCTGCCCTGATCGACGATGAGATGACACCCCCGGGCAGACTATTATTTAAATGGGGAGAGAATTCAAAGTTCTGAGATGCAACGGGACTTGGGAGTCCTTGTACAGGATACCCTTAAGGTTAACCTTCAGGTTGAGTCGGTGGTGAAGAAGGCGAATACAATGTTGGCATTCATTTCTAGAGGAATAGAGTATAGGAGCAGGGATGTGATGTTGAGGCTGGTGAGACCTCATTTGGAGTACTGTGGGCAGTTTTGGTCTCCTTATTTAAGAAAGGATGTGCTGACGTTGGAGAGGGTACAGAGAAGATTCACTAGAATAATTCTGGGAATGAGAGGGTTAACATATGAGGAATGTTTGTTCGCTCTTTGTCTGTATTCCTTGGAGTTTAGAAGAATGAGGGGGGACCTCATAGAAACATTTCGAATGTTGACCGGCGTGAACAGAGTGGATGTGGCAAAGTTATTTCCCATGGTGGGGGAGTCTAATATGAGAGGGCATGACTTAAGGATTGAAGGGCGCCCATTCAGAACAGAAATGCGAAGAAATTTTTTTAGCCAGAGGGTGGTGAATCTATGGAATTTGTTGCCACGGGCAGCAGTGGAGGCCAAGTCATTGGGTGCATTTAAGGTAGAGATTGATAGGTATCTGAGTAGCCAGGGCATCAAAGGTTATGGTGAGAAGGCAGGAGAGTGGGACTAAATGGGAGAATGGATCAGCTCATGATAAAATGGCGGAGCAGACTCGATGGGCCGAATGGCTGACTTCTGCTCCTTTGTCTTATGGTCTTATGGTCTGAATCAGGGAAATGATAGTAGAGAAACACAAGTCTGGGGAAGGATACAAGACCATCTCAAAGGCACTGAACATACTTCGGAGCTCGGTGCAATCCGTCATGAAAAAATGGAAAAATTTTGAAACCACAGCCACACTGTCTAGGTCAGGTTGCACCCTCTAAATTTAGTCGCCTTAGAAAAATGGTACCTGTGAGAGAGGCTACGTTGATGCCAACAGTCACTTTGAATGAGCTGCAGAAGTCAGTGATTGCAACTACAGATGAAGTTCATGGCTCTACAATCTCTAAGGGCCTTGCACAAATAGGGTATTTACGGGAGAGTGGCAATGAAGAAGCCCTGGCTAAAAAAAAACATATCCTTGTCCATAGGGACTTTGCAAAGTGTCACTTAGAAGATACTGTCAGGATGTAGAGGAAGGTCTTGTGGTCAGATACAACTGAAGTGGAACATTTTGGCCTCAACACTAAGTGGTAAATGTGATGTAAATGTAATACTGCACATCAGCCAGGTAACACCATCCCTTCTATAAAGTATGGTGGAGATAGCATCGTGCTATGGGGTTGCCTTTGAGCAGGAGGGACTGGAAATCTGGTCAGGATTGATGGGAAGATGAATGCTGCTAAATACAGAGAGATCCTGGATAAAAACCTGCTAGCTCCTGCCAAAAAGCTTACACTGGGGAGGAAGTTCGTCTCAGTAGGGCAACAACCCAAAGCACACTGCCACAGCAAGCATGGAGTGGCTTCAAATGAAGAAAATTGATGTTCTTGAGTGGCCCAGTCAGAGTCCTGACCGTAACCTGATCGAACATTGCTGGCAAGACCTCAACATTGATGTCCACTGCTGCTTCCCAACTAACCTGGCACAGCTTGACTACTTTTGCAAGGAGGAATGGGCATATCTTGCTCCATCATGTTGTGCAATGCTAATAGAGATTAACCAAGTACTGAGCAAAGGGGGAGGAATACCTTTGAACTGCTGACATTCCAGTTTTTGAATTTTTAGTTTTTCATGCTTTATAATTGTTCCTGTTTTTTGGAATCTTCTGTGAAAAAGGAAGCATGTGATTCACAATTAAAAATTCTCAGTGAAATTGATCAAAATCCCTGTTTGTAATACTTATTCAAGTGAACAAAGGGTTGAGGGATAAATTCTTTTACAAGGTGCTATATGTAGCGCAGGACTCGTTAATGTCATTCTTGAGCTTTACATCTGATTTTTTTTAACATTTTGACAATGATTTATTGGATTTAATTATATCTTCTTAACTAGAATTGCCCAGATGCAATAAGTTTCCAAAACAGAGTAAAAATTGTTGATTGCAAATTGTACAATACTTAAATTGAGATAGGAGTACATTGAAATTAAATTGATAGTTTATATAGTGGATTCAGCCCAGTGCATCATGGGCAATGCCCTCCCAACAATTGAGCACATCTACATGAAACACTGTTGTAGGAAAGCAGCATCCATTATCAGAGATCCTCACCACCCAGGTCATGCTGTCTTCTCACTGCTGTCACCAGGAGGAAGTACAGGAGCCTCAGGACTTGCACCACCAAGTTCAGGAGCAGTTACTACCCCTCAACCATTCAGGCTCCTGAAACAAAGTGGAAAGCTTCACTCGAGAGAAGAGAGCATGTTGTGTGTGGTGGTGTCACTCACGCTGTAATATCGTTAACGCTAACTGCTACGCTAGCAGGAATCCTGAGGCTTTTGTACCTTCTTCCTAATGGCAGCATTATCTGATGAAGAGGGTTTGACTGCTTCTCCAGACTGGTGTAACATAGTGGGACATACTTTAGAGAATTTGTAGGTTAATATTTGGTGATTAATCTGAAGGAATTATTGATTAACCATTTAGTTCCTGGTTTTCTCTTGTGTTTTTAGAGAAATGGAAGGTACTGGACATATAAAGTAAACTTGATCAAAGTTCCGAGCCATATCCACTCCCCTCCCACAGATTATTTTTGTATCGTCATTTTGTAATTTCAAGTTTGATATCATTGGCCTCAAATTCATGCTGGTGCTTATATTCCAGTTGCCACTGCTACTACAATGGACAGTTTAAGCAAAAAAAAAATACTTTTGCATTTGTTATTTTTAAACCACGAAGCAATTTTTATAACCAATGTGGCAAAGTGCACTGAATTGTGTGAAGCAAGCCTAGGAATTAAGAAAAGAGACCCTACAGAAGTTTCCTGGCTGTCCTTGGAATACAAATTACTCTTTTTTTTCTCCACTCTGACTTGATGTTTCAGTGATGAACCTGTGAATGAATGCATTGTTTTTATTTAAGGTAAAAGTGGTGACAGGAAAGGATGGCCAGACAGGGACGCCAGTTGCCATAGCAACACAGCTTCCCCCTAATGTTTCTGCTGCATTTTCAACGCAGCAGCCGCAACAGTTTCAGGTAAGGAGTCAATGTGGCATTGACAAGTCTGTGAATCGTTCCGGCATCAGAAGGGTTAAATCCTGTTGCATCACCGTGCTGTTGCCAGTGCATCATCTCTAACACACGTTTTGTTTGTCCTTCCATAGCAGACGCATCAAGGTACACCTGTGGCGGGCACGGCCAACACAGTGGAGATTGAAGCTTTCAAAAGGCAGCAGGCTTTAGTTCAAACAGGTACGTTTCTCTTTTTTTTGGAACATTTCCTCGTTTTTGTGCACAGGTATGACAGTGTAATAGGCGCGGAGTAAAGTTTCTTGTTTGGACACAAGGCAATGGTAAGAAGAGAATTGAAGTTCTTTTTCATATAATTTAATACAACTTTTTGTTGCCACACCACCTGATATAATTCTTGCCTTCTGAAGTAGCAAGAGACTTCTAAAACATATCCAATAAATGTCGTAAATTTCAGAATTAATTCAACTTCTGCTTTTGAGTGCTGTTGCAAAACTTGCTATCACAAACTTCTGCATTACACTAGTGCCCTACAATTCATCTGATGTTCCTGCAGCATTCCTTTTGCTTCCTGTTCTTCCCTGGATGTCGCAAGGCTGTTTGTAAGCAGCTTTGTATGTTTTCCCCATGACTGCATGGGTTTCCTCCAGGTGCTCGTGTTTCATCACATAGTCCAAAGACATGTCGGTTGGTAGGTTAATTGGTCATTGTAAATTGTCCCGTGATTAGGCTAGGGTTCAATCAGCGATTGCTGGGCGGTGTGGCTTGAATATATCCCCAATGCTTCCTGTGAATTACATATAATTTTCAAACACCTGGATCTTCACATTAACACTTCAGACACCCAAAATGAATGCTAATCACTGTTGTCTCTGGGCTGCATTCATGCATATGCAGACATATCAGTTCATTGAGTGTTTCTTGGTTTGCAATCGACCCCAGTCTGCAGCTCCAAGAACACCATTGTTCTAAATTGCATTTTAAACTCATTCTGCAATTCACATTTGGATCTGAAGATTGCTTGCTGTTGAAATTAATATTTATTGTATCCCATAACTCCAGAGTACACCCTAACAGCATCCATAGTCCCATCAATGACTACAGTTTCCAGAGGTCAGTGTTAAAGTGTCTCTGGTCAATATATTGCTTTCGCACATCAGTGCACCCTGTCATTAATGACAACAGTGACACTGTTCCTAACTTATTGAAGTAGTGAAATTGTTTAATTTTCACTCCTGCCAGTTTTTGGCATCTCTAAGCCTGAATCAAGTCAAGTCAAGTTTATTGTCATTTAACTATATACATGTATATAAAGTTTATAACCATATAATGTATGTAGAAACAAGACAACATTTCTTCCAACCAGGTTGTAAAGCACAGTAGTACATATAACACACGATAATTTATGAAGGTAAGAATAAAATCTTCTGATGAATCACATATAAATAACAAACTAAAGTGCATTAGTTTTAAATATTGGAGCAGATTAACCAGTGACACTTCGACTGGGAGTTCAGAAGCCTAATGGCCTAGGGGAAGAAACTGTTCCTCATCCTGACTGTTCTTGTTTTTATGCATTGCAGTCTCCTTCCTGATGGTAGAAAGTCAAAGAGGATACTGGATGGATGGGTGGGATCCTTAATAATACTAAGGGCCCTGCATATGCAGCGCTCCTGATAAATGACCTTGTTGGTTGGTAAGGAGACCCCTATGATCTTCTTAGCTGTTCTCACAGACCTTTGTAGGGGCTTCTGGTCCAATGTTCAGCTGCTCCCATACCAGATGGAGGTGCAACTTGTTAGGGCGCTCTCAATGATGCTCCTGTAAAACACAGTTAAGATGGGGAGAGGGTGGGAGGTGAGAGCTTTGCTTGCCTCAATCATCTTAGGAAGTAGAGGCACTACTGTGCTGTCTTGTTCGGGGAGGTGATATTAAGGAACCAGGTAAGGTCATCCATGATGTGAATTCCCAGGAACGGTGCGAGAAGCCATGTATTTACAGAGGGGGATGGTTTGTCTGCACCTTCTTGGAGTTCACAATCATTTCCTTTGCCTTCTTCATGTTCAGACTTAGGTTGTTCTTCTCACACCAATCCACTAGCCGCTCCCAATTCCTCTCTGCGCTCTGTCTCATCATCATTCTTGATAAGGCCAGCCACTGTTGTGTCATCTGCAAACTTGATGACACGGCTGGAGCTGGATCCTGTGACACAATCGTGTGTCAGTAGTATGAACAGCAGCAGGCTGAGCACACAGCCTTGGGGAGCGCCAGTCTCAGCTTAATGGGATGAGAGACGTTGCTGCCCATGTGGATTGACTGTGGCTTTACTGTTAAGAAGCCCAGTATCCAATTGCAGAGGGAGGTTTTGAGACCCAGTGAGGACAGTTTCCCCACCAGTTCCTGGGGCATGATAGTGTTGAATGCTGGACTGAAGTCTATAAAACAGCAGTCTGGCATATGAAACCCCATTTTCCAGGTGGGACAGGACAGAGTGGAGGGCAGAGGCTATTATATCATCAGTGGATCGACTTAAGCAATAAGTGAACTGGAAAGGGTCCAGTGTAGCCGGAGGAAAAGCTTTAATGTACTCCATGACCAGCCTCTCACAGCATTTCATAATGGTTGATGTCAATGCCACCAGACAATAGTCATTTGTGCAGGTTACTGTCACCGCCTTTGGCACTGGAATAATGGTTGCCGCCCTGAAAACCAAGGGGACAATGGATTGTTCCAGAGAGATGTTGAATACAGTGGTGTTAGAAAGTTTGTGAACCCTTTAGAATTTTCTCTGTTACTGCACAAATATGACCTAAACTGTAAACAGATCTTCACGCAAGTCCTAAAACTAGATGAAGAGAACCCACTTGAACAAATAACACAAAACATTATACTTTTTAATTTATTTATTGAGAAAAATGATCCAATGTTACATGTATTTGCTGAAAAAGTATGTGAACCTTTGCTTTCAGTAACTGGTATGACCCCCTTGAACAGCAATAACTTCAAACAAATGTTTCAGGTAACTGTTGATCACTTCTACACATAGGTTTGGAGGAATTTTAGGACATTCCTTCTTACAAAACTGCTTCAACTCTGGGATGTTGGTGGGTTTCCTTGTACGAACTGCTTGCTTCAGGTCCTTCCACAACATTTCTGTAGGACTAAGGCCATTCCAAAATGTGAAATTTCTTTGACTTTAAGCATTCTTTGGTAGACTGACTTGTTTAGTGTTGTTGCCTTGCTGCATGATCCACTTTCTCTTGAGCTTCGGTTCATGGACAGATACCCTGACGTTTTCCTGTAGAATTTACTGGTACAATTCAGAATTCATAGTTCCATTAATGATGACAAGCCATCCTGGTTTCCTAGGCAGCAAAGCAGGCCCAAACCATGACACTGCCACCACCATGTTTCACAAATGGGATGAGATTTTTCTGTTGGAATGCATCATTCGCTTTTTGCCAGACATTATGCTTCTCATTTAAGCCAAAAAGTTCTACTTTGGACTCATTCATCCATAGAACATTCTTCCAAAAACCTTCTGGCTTATCTGCATGGTCTTTAGCAAATTTTAGACAGGCAGCAAAGTTCTTCTTGGAGAGTAATGGCTTTTTCCTTGCAATCCTACCATGCACACCATTGTTGTTCAGTGTTTGCTTGATAGTAAACTGATGAACACTGACATTAGCCAAATCAAGAGAGGCTTATACCTCCTTAGATGTTATCCTGGGGTTCTTTGAGACCTCTTGGAATATTATATGGCTTGCTCTTGAACTGATTTTTGTTGGTTGATCACTCCTAGGGAGAGTAACAACAGTGTTAAATTTCTTCTGTTTGTACACCATCTGCCTGGTATATAATGTTTTTAGCGTTGTTTATTTAATTGGGTTCTCTATCTAGTTTTAGGACTTGCGTGAAGGTCTGATCACATTTTAGGTCATATTTATGCAGAAATAGAGAAAATTCTAAAGGGTTCACAAACTTTCTAGCACCACTGTATATCCATCAGCTGGGCTGCGAGTCTTTCAGAGCTCGACTCGGTACATTATCGGGTCCTGCAGCTTTGCGTGGGTTGACTCTGGGCGGGGTCTTCCTCACCTCAGTTTCAGTCAGACGGAATGTCTGCTCCTGGGAAGAGAGGTGCCTTCCTCGCCTGACCCTTTGTTCTGTACACCAAACCGGGCGTAGAAGACATTCAGGTGCTCAGGGAGTGAAGCATCCTGGTCACTGACACACAGGGTAGACTTGTCTGTGATCCTCTGAGTTCCCTGCCACATGCACCTAGTGTCTCTGGTATTGCAGAAGTGGTTGTAAATTCTCTGAGGATGCTGCTATTTCACCTTCCTGATGGAGTGGGAAAGCACAGTTCTTACTTCCCTAAGAGCTGTCACTTCCCTCTGATCTAAAAGCAACATCACGATCCCTCAGCCTGACATGGATCTCTGCAGTAAGCCATGGCTTCTGATTTGCCCTTATTCACATGTGTTTCATGATGGTAGCATCCTCAGTACCTAAAACTTAGAATAGTACAGCACACTTCTCTATGTAATTGGTCACAGAATCCACATATTCCTCGATGTTAACATGGTTGCCATAGATAGCAGTCTCTGTGAACATTCTTCAGTTTGTATTTATCAGAGCAGTGCTGCAGTATAGAGATTGCACCCTCTGGCCAGGTTTTTATCACCTTTGACCCACCTGACCACTGGTTTGTATGCTGGAATTAACATGACAGATAAGTGATCCAGGAGTCCAATGTGGGTTCGAGGGACTGCTTTATAGGCACCTGGTATGTTAGTGTAAACCAGGTCTAGTGTATTTTCATCTCTGGTAGCAAAATCAACATGCTGGTGGAATTTAGGCAGGACTGACTTTAGGTTCACATAGTTAAAATGGCCTAGGATAATGAAGAAGATACCATCGGGGTGTTTGGTTTGAAAGTCGCTGATGATGCTGTCGAGCTCACGCAGAGGGGGGATATATACAGCTACCAACACAATTGTAGTGAACTCCCTCAGGATATAAAACATTAGACACTTTACAAATATGAACTCAATCATCGGTGAACAATGGGACACCACTGCTAAAGCATCTGTACACCAGTTCTTGTTTATGTAAATACAGATACCGCCACCACGGGTCTTGCCTGAGATCGCTGGATTCCTGTCAGCCCAAAACATGCTGAAACCCTCCAGATGGATGGCCATGTCTTGGATGGATTCATGAGCCATGATTCCATGAGAACGAATGTGCTGATGTTTTTCTCTTGCTGGTTCGGGCTCAGGCGCAGGTAGTCCAGTTTATTTTAAAGTGAATGGACGTCTGCCAGTAAGAATGAGGGAAGAACCGGCCTAAAGGGCTTCGACCCAAGTCGTTCCCAGATTCCAGCATGTTTTCCCCTTTTTTGTTTCCTTGCGCACTCCTTCCTACTGCATTGTTCACGGAAGTGAGAAGCAGGCAATGGCATGTACAATAAAGCTAAGCTGCAGAGAGGTCCTCTGCAGTCCAACAGTTCACTAGCATGGTGGAATTGCTGTACCCAGTAAATTTAATAGCCAGTAGCGTTTTTTGATCCTAGCAAAAGACCTGGAGATGAAGTGTGTCTGAGTGCGACGTCATCTTGGTCAATTTAGAACCGCAGGATGTTTGAAACCACAGGAGCAAAACAGTTCTGAATTGTCTTGCTGTTCATTTCTCGCCAACTATCAGTAACAAAAATCACAGGAGGGAACAAAGAGATCAATGGAGGAAATCCCGCTGTTTTCTCCATTAGTTTTTGTTCTTTAAGAACTGTCCCAAATAAGCAGCTGTGCAATTAACCAATAGCCCAATTAACCAGAACCTACTATTGGAACTCTGTTTATTTTCTGTTCTTTGGGGTTCTTCTGGGAGTCAGGAATGACAAACAGTCTTCATGCTAAGATTTCAGTTTATTTTAAAGTGCAAACAAACATACATATACTAAATAAACTAAACAAAGCTGAGGAACGATGTTAAGAGGTGAATGGATGTGAAGACAAAGAAATAAAGGTGGTGCCTCTGTAAAATCCATCACTTTTATGGATAGGTTAAGAAATTCTTTGGCTAGGGATAAACTAGTTAGAGGCTACGTAATTAAAACAATTACATCATGTGGGTAATGTGCTAGTACTTAGCCAGTGAAAAATGAGAAAGGTGATAAACCGTTAGTTTAGCTGCTATACCACTTTCTCCCAGTGAGTGGAGATGAACCACCACATATTGTGAAAAAAACACGAGTTGTTAAAAAGTAAATCTTATAAAAAGTATTATTTAAGAAAGCAGTGGTTTCCAATACTACTGAACTTCAATAGTTCAGTGCCTATGAGCATCTGCATTTTGGAAACTGTAAAAAAGAGGGAGGAGATTGTGTGAATATGGGGTAGAAACTGTCAGTCCTCAGCAATCGACCAACTGTAATTCTTTCTTTTATTGCCCTTCCTACTCAGCCATTTAGTCCAGCTTTGGAAGAAGCTGTGTTTTAGAGTAATTCAAGTTCATGCAAATGCAAATTAGCATTGTTAGAGTTACTCTAATATTCATTATGTTTTACCAAGTTATCAGCCATGGTATGCTGGTTGTGGTTACCAAAGTGTTCTTTCCCAGCTGACTGTTCCACAGATTTGTAGACCAATCCTGTATTGAATCCTAGGATTAGCTGATTTGTAGTTATTGAATTTAAGATCAGAGTTAAAGTGTCCTTGAATGATAGATCACTATTCAAATTTGCTTTATCATGAGTATATAGCATTAATCTTACATTTTTAAGTGTCTGTTAGAGGATGTACCTTAATGTTTCAGTACAGTAAAATTATTTGATGGGTATATTGATATTCCCAGTTTATGGCAGAGTTAATTCAGAATCAGACTAAGGTTTAATATCACCAGCATATGTCATGAAATTTATTGTCTTTGTAGCAGCAGTACAATGCAATACATAATAATCAAGAAAACGACCATGAATTAGCTTCTGTACCTCTTTCCTGAGTGGTAGCAATGAGAATAGGCATAACCTGGGTGATGGGGGTCCTGAATGATGGATGCTGCCTTTTTGAGGCATTGCTCCTTGAAGATGTCCTGTATGCTATGGAGGCTGGTGCCTGTGATGGAGCTGACTAAGTTTACAACACTCTGAAGCTTATTTCAGTCTTGTGCTCCCCCCGCCCCCATACCAGATAGTGATGCAGCCAGTTAGAATGTTCTCTATGGTACATCTGTAGAACTTTTAGAGAGTCTTTGGTGACATCGCGAATCTTCTCAAACTCCCAATAAAATATTGTGGCTGTTGTGCATTCTTTGTAGCTTCATCAATATGTTGGGTCCAGGAAAGATCCTCAGAGGTATTGACAGCCAGGAACTTGACATTGCTCACTCTCTCTATTTCTGATTCCTCAATGAGGACTGGTGTGTGTTCCCTCGTCTTCATTCTCTGGCGTGTAGGAGAATGATAGAAGTATAGAAAAATTATGAGGGGTATAGATAGGTTAAATGTAAGCAGGCTTTTTCCACTGAGGTTGGGTGAGAATAGAACTAGAGGTCATGAGTTAATGGTGAAAGGTGAACTGTTTAAGGAGAACATGAGGGAGAACTACATGCAGAAGAGTGAGAGTGTGGAACGAGCTGCCCGTGGAAATGGTGGATGAAAGATCGATCTCAACATTGAAGAGAAGTTTGGATAGGTACCTGGATGAGAGGGGTATGGAGGTGCAGGTCGATTGGACTATGCAGATTCATAGTTGAGCATGGACTATTAATACTGTTCTAGGACTCTTATGAACTGTTGTACAGTGAAAAAATGGCTGTTTTGCAGAACCTAGGATGTCACAATTAAGACAGAGAAGCTTCCAGTGTGGTAATTCTTGTTGATGTCTATGTACAAGATCGATTGACAAGACGATAGAACAATAAAGTTGAGGTAGATCTATTTTCACATTAAATAGCAATAATGATTGGGGTGGTTCTGATACCTTACATTATTACTCTTACCTCCTGTAGCTTGTCAGTCCTCTGTGACCTTGACTTCGTGCTCTGTGCTAGTGCTAATGCTAATGTTTAGTGTGATCTTATTCCCTTTGTATTTGAAGTACTTCTTCAGTGCATGTTTCTGTTTGCTTGTCCAGTTTCCATCAGTTAGAATACAGTTTCTCTCAGTGGGAGTGAGCTGTGCATGGTCTGGTAAAGAGGTTTCTCTTGAATTTCTTGTTGCATTTGTTGGTGGCCATCTTACAGAGGCACTGTGATAGTGGAGCGGTTAGTGCAACGCTATTACAGCTCTGGGTGTCGGGGTTTGGAGTTCAGTTTCAGTGTCCTCTAAGCAAGTTTGTATGACTCTTACACAGGAAAATCTGCAGGTGCTGGAAATCCCCCTCCCCTCCCCTCCTCTTCTATTTTTCACTCTAACCTCTTAGCTCTTCTCACCTGCCTATCACCTCCCCCTGGGTCCTCTCCTCCTTCGCTTTTCTCTATGCTCTACTCTCCCCTCCTATCAGATTCCTTCCTTTCCAGCCTTTCTTTTGGTGTCTTCCCCTTCCTTTCCAGTCCCGATGAAGACTCTCTGCCCGAGGCGTTGACTGTTTACTCTTTTCCATTGGTACTGCCTGGCCTGCTGAGTTCCTCCAGTGTTTTGCGTGTGATGCTTTGTATGCCCCTTCCCATTTGCACATGGGCTTCCTCCGGGTGCTCTAGTTTCTTCCCACAGCCCAGTGACGTACCAGGGACAGTTAGTAGGTCAATTGGTCACTGTAAGTTGTCCCATGATTAGGCTAGGATTAAATCAGTGGGTTGTTGGGCGTAGCAGCTCATTGGGCCAGGAGGGTCTGTTCCATGCTGTATCTCTAAATAAAATAAAGTTGTGACTTGTAGTTTTGAATCGGTACAGGTGGACATATCTTCTTGAAGGTTGCCTTAACAAAGTTACTACTAAGTTCTGAGGTTCTATTTGTTTCTGGGTTTGAAACTTAAATTAGTGAGTAAATATATATGTCATATATGTCAGCTATGTGTACTTGGGGACAGCTTTAATATATCAATTCAATCACTTCAAGAATAACCTGTGTAATATGTGTCAATGAATTTACTGTCAGTAAAATGTAACTAAAGGAGACAACTTTTGTGAATGAAATACAAATAATTATTAATGTAAAATGTAGTTGTGAAAGCCATTCCATCTTCTGTATTTCTAGTGTGGCAGGTCTTCGTCTGGTGGATAAAGGGAAACTGATTAAAATAATGTTTAGTTATTGGTTAATAAATAGAGCTTAATGACTTGAAGTGATTTGGCGAATGTTAAGACTGTATAGTGGATTCTGGTTAATTGTGGCATATCAGGACCAGTACATTCTGGCCCAATTAACTGACTGTCCCAATTAGCCAAAGTTTCATGGAAATAGTTAAAAAGGTACAAAAAAAAGACAGGCTACTGCTTAACTAAGTAACAAATTTGAATTGCATTGACTTTATTACTTACATCCCTCAAATACATGAGGAGTTTACGTTATGTCTCCATCTAAATGTGCAATGTGTAACTTATAGTAATTTATAATAAATATGTACAACAGGATACTCTGTATAACATAGAAATACAGTTGCGTCAGCATGAATTAAGCAGTCTAATGGCCTGGTGGAAGAAGCTGTCCCAGACCCTGATGATCCTGGCTTTTATGCTGCTATACTGTTCCCGGATAGTAGCAGCTGGAACAGTTTGTGGTTGGGGTGACTTGGGTCCCCAATGATCCTTTGGGCCGTTTTTATACACCTGTCTTTGAAAATGTCTTGAATAGTGGGAAGTTCACATCTACAGATGCGCTGGGCTGTCTGCACTGCGGTTTAGGGTTCCCATACCAGGCAATGATGCAGCCAATCAGGATGCTCTCAATTGTGTCCATGTAGAAAGTTCTTAGGATTTGGGGACCCTTACCAAAGTTCTTCAACTGTCATAATGTAAATTATGTATTTACATTAAATACAGAATAAATTAGGACACTATCAATACTACTCCATTACTACAAATCTGTGTATTAGTTCCTAATGGTTATCAGCGGCGGAATTCATCCAATGTATGCTGCTGTGTTCTTTTGATTGACTGTAAATGAACAAAATCAGCGCAGACACTAAGTGCAGATAATAGATTGCCTTCGTACAATGTTATCAATGACTGCATCCTTCAAATCTTCATTTTAATTGTAACATTCAAGATGATTGTCGATACCTTCAAACTTTTCGTAGGTCCTAACTTGTTGAAATAGTGAAATCATTTAATTTTCTCATTCGGCTGTTTCTGGCATTTCCAAGCTAAAACTATTCCGATTTGCCTTAACTGCTTATTTCTCTCCAACTATTAGTGACAAAAATCATTGCTTTTCAAACACAAGCACAAGCAACTGACTCTATTTCAAACCCACTTGCTCTAAGTATGGTGTGGTGTCTTATTGTCCACGCAAGCGAAGGCAACTAACGCTAGTTAGAAACTGTTCGGCAGCAGTATCCTGCCCCAATTAAACAAAGCAAATCCCGCCAGTTTTCCCAATTTGTTCTTTAAGAGTTGTCCCAATAAGCAGCTGTCGTGATTAACTGATGGTCCAATTGACTGGAGTCCACTGTATACAGACAAAATTTCTATAGTTTTAGTGCTGCGAATGTAACCCTTTATCTGAACATTTAATTTAAAACTAAACTATTTTATATATTTTTATCTGCTTTGTAATTTTTCAATTTGCAGTTCCATTTTCTGTTTGCGCAATTAGTTTCACATTAGTTTTTTTGTGTGTAGGGTGTTTGGGGTTTGCATGATATGTTTTTTTGTGCGTGAGTGTGTTTGATGTTCTTGTTGTCATTTGTGAGATTTGTTTTTTTTGTGTATGGGGGAGGGTTGATGTTTTTCTTTGAATGGGCTTTCATGGTTTTCTTTGTTTTGTGGCTGCCTAGAGAAGAGGAATCTCAGAGTTGTATACTGCATACATACTTTGATAATAAATGTACCTTGAACCTTGAATATTATTTAGAATCATTCTGCAAAATGGACCAGTTGAGATCTAATCCAAATTTACTCTCACAGTCTCCGGTTTGTTTAGTCCCTGTGCCTTCCTACCGTAACATAGTGGTTAGCACAACGCTATTACAGCTTGGGGCGTTGGAGTTCAGAGTTCAATTCCTGCATCCTCTAAGAAAGTTTGTCCGTTCCTCCCGCTGCTCCAGTTTCCTCCCACAATCTAAATAGAACAGAATTTTATTGTCATTGCTCAAGACAACGAGATTGCGGTGCCACTCTAGTCTGTGCAAAACAGATATTTTCAAAACAGTTTAAGCAGTGCAGCTTAATCTTAAAAAATTCTCATATTTCCATGCAATAAGTGACTTTGATGGTCCATTGCACTCAATGGCCTCTAGCAAGTGGGGTGTAGCATTATTCAGCTGCACAGCAGCCCCCGGGAAGAATCTGTTTTTCAGAAGTACTGGTTAGTAGGTTAATAGGTTATTGTAAATTGTCCCACGATTAGGCGAGCGTTAAATCTGTGAGTTGCTTAGCGGTGCTGCACGTGGTCCAGAAGGCCCTATTTCGCGCTTTATCTCAGGCCAGCTTTTATCGATGGAGAGCATACTGACATGTGGAATGACAGTGTGGTACTCTAGCTGCAGCAAGGCAGTTCATAAAGCACTCCAACAGATGATTTGGATAGCTCAGCACATCATTAGGATCTGGAGACAATCTACAACTCTCGATGCCAGCAGCACACTCATAACATCACTGAAGACCCATCCCATCCCAGACCCTGTCTGTTCAATCTGTTTTACACGGACTGGAGTAGGACCCAATCTTGTCTTGAGCAATGACGATAAAGTTCTGTTCTATTCTATTCACCCCTCAGTGTATTTTGTTTCAATGAAAAGATTAAAGATGAGCTTTTCTAAAGTTTAGCATTGTTTGTGTCAAATCAAATATGCAAGGATTGTACTGGGCAGCCCAAGTGTCACCCTGCTTCCAGCACCAACATAGAGTGCCCACAACTCACTAGGGGCGTCACGGTAGCGTACTGGTTAGTACAGCACACCTTACAGTACCAGCAATCCCGGAATCATTTCCCGTCACTGCTTGTAATTCTCCCCATAGCTGCATGGATTTCCTCCCACAGTCCAAAGGTGTACCAGTTGGTAGGTTTGTCCCGTGATTAGGATAGGATTAAATTGAAGAATTGCTGGGTGGCTTGGCTCAAAGGACCAGAAGGGCATAATCCATGCTGTATGTTAATAAATAAAACATAAAATAAATCTATTCATTGTCAAAGTGTGCATAAAGTTCTTTTATTCCACCATAATAAATAAGTTAACCAAAAATAAATGGGATAAATTGCTGCCTTTATATAGACGTGATACATATTGGTTTTGTGCATTTAAATATATTGAAAGGAACTAGTATGCAGGTAGTGGTGATTGGAATCTGTAAAGATCATATTCTAATGTGTATCACGTTACTTGTTTCTTATACAATGCTCTCTTGATAAAACTAATGAATGCTCCTGATAATTTTTTTTTTTAATTTTAAGTTTGGAAAAATCCTAAAGAGCTTCCTCAGATCTTCATGCTGTGGAAAGTGTGACTATGTCACTAGCCGGAGTGCCATTCAGTGAGTGCATTCTGCAAATAATGTGATGTAATAAAGGAATGACCCATTACACCAAAATACTGATACTTTCAATATATTGCAACCCTTGTTGGAAGGCACCGTTAGTTTGGCCATTGAAAGCATCGTGAACGTGAGATGTTGTGGCTGTACAGTACTTTGTCCTCAGATCATTTGCATATCCTTCAGTTTGTGATTTTTGAAACAGTTAAAGAATTTGGCCAAGAATTGGAAGTCTCATGCATGAACAAGTCCGCAAATGACGTTGAAGGGGAAGTGCTTCAGTGAGTTTTTTTTTACTGCATAATATTGCGAACTCTGTGTTTTGCTTTTGACTTCAGATCAGAATAAAAGGCCACGGATAGAAGGTGGTCGCCATGGAATGGTTTTCCAGCACACAACTGTGACTACTTTAGGATCTCCAGCTATAGTTCCCTTACAGCAACTCATGCCAACGGTGCAGGGTAAGAGATACCGAACCCATCTTCCACATACATTTGTCTTGTCTCATTTGCAACCACTTTTCTTCCATATTGTCTCATATGTAATCCACCACCAAACTCAATATCGATGCTGAGAGTGAGATTAATTTGTAGTCAGTCTTAATGAGTGTGAGAGTGCCAGTTTTTTTTTTAAAGTGCATGCATTTCAGTGATGTTTTCAGCAGGCTAATAGTTTTAAAGGGGGGGCAATATGCAAGAAGTCATAAAATCCTCTCCATCCTTGTTTCTCTCCAGAACCCGTTAACTGGTGTGTTCTAAGGAGGGCTGAACTATATTGAAAGTATCAGTGAACTATAAATCCAGTATATCAAGTTTTCAAGCATTATGTTGATGCATGGGAATTAATTTCTATTGAACCACATCTGACAGAAATATACTTCTCCTTGTGTGGTTATTAAGTTCAAAGTAAATGTATTAGCAAAGCATATATATGTCACTATATATAGCCTTGAGATTCATTTTCTTGTGGGCATACTCAATAAATCACTGAAATAGTAGCCATAATAGAATTAATGAGGCTGCACCAACCTGGGCATTCAACCAGTGTGCAAAAGACTTAAGGTTCAAAGTTCAAAGTACATCTATGTCACCATATACAAACCTGAGATTCATTTTCCTCTAGGCAAATCTATAGAATAATAACCATAACAGAATCAATGAAGACCATTCAACTAGAGTGCAGAAGACAAACTGTGCAAATACAAAAAAAATAGTAACTAAACAAGCAATAATTATCGAGAACATGAAATAAAGAGTCTTTGAACGTGAGTGTGTGAACATTGAAGGTGGGAACATTTCAATGATGGGGCAAGTTAAGCTGAGTGAAATTATCTCCTTTGGTTCAAGAGCCTGATGGTTGAGAGGTAATAACTATTCCTGAACCTGGTGGTGTGAGTTCTGAGGCTCCTGTACCTCCCTTCTGATGGCAGCAGTGACGAGGGAGCATGTCCTGGGGTGGTGGGATCTCTGATGATGGATGCTGCTCTCCTACAATAGTGTTTCATGTAGATGTGCTCATTGGTTGAGAGGGCTTTACCATGATGGACTGGGCTGTATCCACTACTTTTTGTAGGATTTTCCATTCAAGAGCATTGGTGTTCTCATACCAGGCCATGATGCAGTCAGTCAGTATACTCTCCACCACACATCTATAGAAGTTTGTCAGAGTTTTAGATAAGCATTTTATTATTTTTAAGCAATGTACACAAAATGCTGAAGGAACTCAGCAGGCATCTATGGAAAAAAGTGCAGTCAACGTTTTGGGCTAAGATCTGGCGGCATAATTAGCATAACTAAAATAAACAGCAGTGAGTTATGTAAGCCCTCTTAGAAGCCTGCTACAGTCACTTTTAAGTCCTATGATACCTTTACCGTGAGAAAAAACAGGAATGCTATCGCAGTTAAAAAAGATGAGCCTCACACAGCGTGGTCTGGTCAAGACCCTGGAGAGACTTGTTCTGGAGCTGCTCCGGCCTATGGTCAGGCCACACTTAGATCCCCTCCAGTTCGCCTACCAGCCCTGACTAGGAGTTGAGGATGCCATCGTCTACTTGCTGAACCGTGTCTACGCCCACCTGGACAAGCCAGTGAGCACTGTGAGGGTCATGTTTTTCGACTTCTCCAGTGCATTCAACACCATCCGCCCTGCTCCGCTGGGGGAGAAGCTGACAGCGATGCAGGTGGATGCTTCCCTGGTGTCATGGATTCTTGATTACCTGACTGGCAGACCACAGTACGTGTGCTTGCAACACTGTGTGTCCGACAGAGTGATCAGCCGCACTGGGGCTCCACAGGGGACTGTCTTGTCTCCCTTTCTCTTCACCATTTACACCTTGGACTTCAACTACTGCACAGAGTCTTGTCACCTTCAGAAGTTTTCTGATGACTCTGCCATAGTTGGATGCATCAGCAAGGGAGATGAGGTTGAGTACAGGGCTACAGTAGGAAACTTTGTCACATGGTGTGAGCAGAATTATTTGCAGCTTAATGTGAAAAAGACTAAGGAGTTGGTGGTAGACCTGAGGAGAGCTAAGGGACCGGTGACCCCTGTTTCCATCCAGGGGGTCAGTGTGGACATGATGGAGGATTACAAATATCTGGGGATACGAATTGACAATAAACTGGACTGGGCAAAGAACACTGAGGCTGTCTACAAGAAGGGTTAGAACCGTTTCTATTTCCTGAGGAGACTGAGGTCCTTTAATATCTGCCGGATGATGCTGAGGATGTTCTATAAGTCTGTGGTGGCCAGTGCTATCATGTTTGCTGTTGTGTGCTGGGGCAGCAGGCTGAGGGTAGCAGACACCAACAGAATGAACAAACTCATTCGTAAGGCCAGTGATGTTGTGGGGATGGAACTGGACTCTCTGACGGTGGTGTCTGAAAAGAGGATGCTGTCTAAATTGCATGCCATCTTGGTCGATGTCTCCCATCCACTACATAATGTACTGGGTGGGCACAGGAGTACATTCAGCCAGAGACTCATTCCACCGAGATGCAACACGGAGCGTCATAGGAAGTCATTCCTGCCTGTGGCCATCAAACTTTACAACTCCTCCCTTGGAGGGTCAGACACCCTGAGCCAATAGGCTGGTCCTGGACTTATTTCATAATTTACTGGCATAATTTACATATTACTATTTAACTATTTATGGTTCTATTACTATTTATTATTGGTGCAACTGTAACGAAAACCAATTTCCCCCGGGATCAATAAAGTATGACTATGACTTATGACAATTACTAAATGCATTCCTCTGTAATTTGATAAATGCTGCATTAAAAATAATGAGAAAATCTGCAGATACTGAAAATCCAAGCAATACACACAAAACGCTGGAGGAACTCAGCAGCCCAGGCAGCATCTATGAATAAAAGTATAGTCGATGTTTCAGACCGAGACCTGCCGGCACTTGATTTAACTTGTGAAGTCATAAAACTTATTTATTTATTTGGAGATACAGCACAGAACAGGACCTTCCAGCTCTTCCAGCAACCCCTGATTTAACCCTAGACTAATCACAGGATAATTTACAATGCCCAATTAACCTAGTAACTAACCTGTACGTCTTTGGACTGCGGGAGGAAACCAGAGCAACCAGAAGAAATACATGCGGGCATGGGGAGATGTACAAATTCCTTAGAGAGGACGTTGGAGTTGAACTTTGAACTCTGATACCCCGAGCTGTAGTGATGCCGCGCTGACTGCTACAGAAACACGTTATGTATGGCTAAAAATTCTAAGCTTAATTGGCTTGATTGAGTTGTAAAGTAAATAGATTCTTTTTTTGTGATGTTCTCTCTTACCCTTCCTTCAGTCACTGAAGCCTGTGTGTTATTAATTAAGAGAGTAACTCACATCAGTAACAACTCAAACATAACATTTAGTTATTCTAATTATGTTAATTGAGTAGTCAAAAGTCTCTGCATTACCTATCTTTTCTCACAACTTTTCTTACTTTGTTAAGTTCATTGGGTGCCAGTGGGTGGGTTAGAGGGAAGGATATTCTGCATTTCAGAGACACGATTCAGGTCAGTGGTTCAGTGATGAGGGTATGCTATACTGTTAAAGGGTGCTGTCTGTAGGATATATTAAAGCCTGTCTACCCTTGAGTACATGTAAAACACCTTCTGGCAGCAGTTGAACCGAAAACCAGCCCATGCAAAAGCTGCTGAACCAAATAAGTAAAAGAAGGGAATGCTTCACTTTGCGCTGACTAATGGTTAGCTTTATTTGTCACATGTACATTGAAATATACAGTAAAGTACGTTGTCTGTGTCAATGACCAACACACTCTGAGAATATGCTCAGGGCAGCCCATGAATGTTGCCATGTTTCCCACGCCAACATAGCATGCCCACAACTCGCCCTAACCTAGGGGTTCCCAACCTTTTTTATACCATGGACCAATACCACTTAGCAAGGGCTCCACATACCCCAGGTTGGGAACCCCTGCCCTAATCATACATCTTTGGAATGTGGGAGGAAACCGGAACCCCAGAGGAACCCCATCCAGTCGGGGAGAACGTGCAAACTCCTGACAGACAGCGGCAGGAAGTGAGCCCCAAACTGTGATTGCTGCCACTGTAGAGCGTTTTTGATGGGGGGGGGGGTGCGGGGAAGGTTAGTGCTGTAACTTTCATCTGAATAACAAATTTCACTCTTTGTATTTGTTGTGGCCCAAGGATGATGATTGACTTGATGGATATTCAACTAAATTCTGTTTCTCCTATTCTTTCAGCATTTGGACAGACTTGGCAGTCTGTTAAATGTTCTTGCGTGAATGGTTTTGGCTCTTATTTTGATCCATTAAACAGCATTAATACTGGTCAGTTTCCATGGTGAAGATCAGATAAAAAGGAAGCGTATGGAACTGCATTTGGGTGGTTCACACCAAGACACGGATCTTCCTGACAGGACCACTCAGCCTGATGCACTTTTCAACAAGTCACTGCACACTGATTCAACTAGGGTGCCAGCTTTAAGAGGTTGCACTCCTTGCCTGCCAGTGTCAGCACACAGTGTAACTGCCACAGAGAAGTCAAGAGGCTGCAGGTGACAAAGATGTGAATCATGAAAGCACGTAACATCATGAATGAAATGGACTGTTTGTCCGCTCTCATCAGGGAGGAGGTTATGTAGCATTCATGCCAGGACCACCAGACTCAAAAACAGTTACTTTCCCCAAGCAGTAAGGCTGATCAGCACCTCCCACCAACTCCACCACGACTTTATTATTTCCCATCAATCCATTGTTCATCCCAGTTTGGCAAAAGAATAAATCAGGGAAGGTAGTGCACCCGTGGCTGACAAGGGAAATTAGGGATAGTATCAACTCCAAAAGAGAAACTTACAAATTAGCCAGAAAAAGCGGCTCAACTGAGGACTAGTCCTGACGAAGGGTCTCGGCCTGAAACGTCGACTGCGCCTCTTCCTATAGATGCTGCTTGGCCTGTTGCGTTCACCAGCAACTTTGATGTGTGTTGCTCCTTTTCAGAATGGCAGGCAGTGACTAGTGGGGTACCGCAAGGCTCAGTGCTGGGACCCCAGTTGTTTACAATATATATTAATGACTTAGATGAGGGAATTAAATGCAGCATCTCCCAAGTTTGTGGATGACACGAAGCTGGGCAGCAGTGTTAGCTGTGAGGAGGATGCTAAGAGGATGCAGGGTGACTTGGATAGTTTAGGTGAGTGGGCAAATTCGTGGCAGATGCAATTTACTGTGGATAAATGTGAAGTTATCCACTTTGGTGGCAAAAACAGGAAAACAGATTATTATCTGAATGGTTGCCGATTAGGAAAAGGGGAGGTGCAACGAGACCTGGGTGTCATTGTACACCAGTCATTGAAAGTGGGCATGCAGGTACAGCAGGCGGTGAAAAAGGCGAATGGTATGCTGGCATTCATAGCAAGAGGATTTGAGTACAGGAGCAGGGAGGTACTACTGCAGTTGTACAAGGCCTTGGTGGGACCACACCTGGAGTATTGTGTGCAGTTTTGATCCCCTAATCTGAGGAAAGATTCTTGCCATAGAGGGAGTACAAAGAAGGTTCACTAGATTGATTCCTGGGATGGTAGGACTTTCATATGATGAAAGACTGGATCGACTAGGCTGATACTCGTTGGAATTTAGAAGATTGAGGTGGGATCTTACTGAAACGTATAAAATCCTAAAGGGATTGGACAGGCTAGATGCAGGCAGATTGTTCCCAATGTTGGGGAAGTCCAGAATGAGGGGTCACAGTTTGAGGATAAAGGGGAAGCCTTATAGGACCGAGATTAGGAAAAACTTCTTCACACAGAGAGTGGTGAATCTGTGGAATTCTCTGCCACAGGAAACAGTTGAGGCCAGTTCATTGGCTATATTTAAGAGGGGAGTTAGATATGGCCCTTGTGGCTAAAGGGATCGGGGGTATGGAGGGAAGGCTGGTGCAGGGTTCTGAGTTGGATGATCAGCCATGATCATACTGAATGGTGGTGCAGGCTCGAAGGGCCGAATGGCCTAGAAACCATAGAAAACTATAGAAAAACTGTAGCACAGAAACAGGCCTTTTGGCCCTTCTTGGCTGTGCCGAACCATTTTCTGCCTAGTCCCACTGACCTGTACACGGACCATATCCCTCCATATACTCCTGCACCTATTTTCTATGTTTCCATAAGCTGTTGCGCGCGCGCGCATGTGTGTGTGTGTGTGTGTGTGTGTATTACACATACAATGAAAGGAGCCCAGTAGGAAATGGTTCCACTGTGGCCTGAAGATTCCTTATTCATTCAAACAATACACAAATAAATTTTATGTCATCACAGGGTGCCACGGGAGCAGTGGTTAGCGCAACGCTATTACAGCTTGGGGCGATGGAGTTCAATTCTGACATTAACTGTAAGGATTTGTTTGTATGTTCATCTCCATGAACACGTGGGTTTCCTCGGGGTGCTTTAGGTGACTTTTTAAAACCTGTTATTTTGGAAACATTTTATGTTTGAGTGATTACTTAAGAGATGTGAGTTACTCTATTAATCATAGGCTTCAGTGACTGGAGGAAGGGTAAGAGAGAACATCACAAAAAAAGAATCTATTTACAACGCAATCAAGCCAGTTAAGCTTAGAATTTTTAGCCATACAGAACGTGTTTCTGTAGCAGTCAGCGCGGCATCATTACAGCTCGGGGCATCAGAGTTCAAAGTTCAATTCTAACGTCTTCTTTAAGGAGTTTGTACGTTCTCCCTGTGACCGCATGGGTTTCCTCTGGGTGCTCCAGCTTCCTCCCACAGTCCAAAGACGTACCAGTCAGTAGGTTAATTGATCATTGTAAGTTATCCTATGATTGGTCTAGAGTTAAATTGGGGGTTGCTGGATGAGCTGAAAGGTCCTGTTCTGTGCTGTATCTCCAAATAAATAAACACATTTTATGAGCTCACAAGTTACATCAAATGAATGATTTTATTATTTATTAGATTATGCCATTATTCATTGATGAATTATGATCAGTGTAAATGTTTCTACAAAAAGGAATCTGAATCATTCTTCGGGAGAATCATTATTGGAGTGTAGAGAGCTTTGTTGGGATGGGAGCTGAGTTTCTTGTGAAGGAAGTCACAAATAAACCATGCAGTCAGCGCATTCTCTCTCACGTCTGGGAGATGAGGCTGTTTTGGTGAAATTTCTACATACAGGCATTCCATGTCCTCCAGGGCCTCTTGCTTCTGCTACTCTTAAGTTGCACATCAACTCCAGCATCCCTCCTAGATCTGCAGATTAATTTTCCTCTGCCCCCAGTTGCTGTTTAAAAACCATAAGACCGTAAGCATGGGTGCAGAATTGGGCTATTCGCCCATCAAGTCTGCAGACTCACCACACTCTGGCTGTTTTATTATCTCTTTCAACCCCCATTTTCCTGCCTTCTCCCCATAACCTTTGATGCTCTGATTAATCAAGAACCTATCAACCTCCGCTTTAAATATACTCAATGACTTGGCTTCCATAGCTGCCTGTGGCAATGAAATAAACAGATACACCACTCTCTGGCTAAAGAAATTACTCCTTATCTCTGTTATAAAAGAATGCCCTTCTTTTCTGTGGCTGTGTCTTCTGATCTTAGACTCCCTCACTATAAGAAACATCTTCTCCACATTCACTCTACGTAAGCCTTTGAATGAGATCCCCCATCATTCTATTAAACTCCAGCGAGTGCAGGCCCAGAGTTATCAAACGTTCCTCATACAGTAACCCTTTTTAATCCTTTCATTCCTGGAATGACTTGTGACCCCTTTTTTTCTGGTTGTTGGGATGGGCAACATAGAGCACACAATGGTAAAATATCTGCAGCTGCTGAGCATGTATTACAGGGTGCCTCTGTATTTTGCAGCTACTGGATTCTCATTCTCAGTAGGCATGCACTGTCCTTTGTAACCCTTTTGCTGGCACTCAGCAACTGTGGTAAACTTGCAAGTTGGTGTCAGGAGACGTTTACTAGACTCTGTGCTGAACTAAGGGTCTGTGGATGGGCTCCCTTTTTGTTTCAGAATGCTGTATGCTTGCATTTATTGTTAGCATGATTTGTTTTTATTCTCTGCACATTGGTGTTTGATGGTCTTTTTTCATGGCTTTTGTGTTTCTTTGTTTCATGGCTGCCTGTATGGAAATGAATCTCAAGGTTGTATAAAACATAGAACCATAGAACCATAGAAACTACAGCACAGAAACAGGCCTTTTGGCCCTTCTTGGCTGTGCCGAATCATTTTCTGCCTAGTCCCACTGACTTGCACATGGACCATATCCCTCCATACACCTCCCATCCATGTATCTGTCTAATTTATTTTTAAATGTTAAAAAAGAACCCGCATTTACCACCTCGTCTGGCAGCTCATTCCATACTCCCACCACTCTCTGTGTGAAGAAGCCCCCCCTAATGTTCCCTTTAAACTTTTCCCCCTTCACCCTTAACCCATGTCCTCTGGTTATTTTCTCCCCTTGCCTCAGTGGAAAAAGCCTGCTTGCATTCACTCTATCTATACCCATCATAATTTTATATACCTCTATCAAATCTCCCCTCATTCTTCTACGCTCCAGGGAATAAAGTCTTAACTTATTCAACCTTTCTCTGTAACTGAGTTTCTCAAGTCCTGGTAACATCCTTGTAAACCTTCTCTGCACTCTTTCAACCTTATTTATATCCTTCCTGTAATTTGGTGACCAAAACTGAACACAATACTCCAGATTCGGCCTCACCAATGCCTTACACAACCTCATCATAACATTCCAGCTCTTATACTTAATACTTTGATTAATAAAGGCCAATGTACCAAAAGCTCTCTTTATGACCCTATCTACCTGTGACGCCACTTCTAGGGAATTTTGTATCTGTATTCCCAGATCCATCTGTTCCACTGCACTCCTCAGTGCCTTACCATTAACCCTGTATGTTCTACCTTGGTTTGTCCTTCCAACGTGCAATACCTCACACTTGTTCATCTGCCATTTTTCAGCCCATTTTTCCAGCTGGTCCAAGTCCCTCTGCAGGCTCTGAAAACCTTCCTCACTGTCTACTACACTTCCAATCTTTGTATCATCAGCAAACTTGCTAATCCAATTTACCACATTATCATCCAGATCATTGATATAGATGACAAATAACAATGGACCCAGCACTGATCCCTGTGGCACACCACTAGTCACAGGCCTCCACTCAGAGAAGCAATTCTCTACCACCACTCTCTGGCTTCTTCCATCAAGCCAATGTCTAATCCAATTTACCACCTCTCCATGTATACCTAGCAACTGAATTTTCCTAACTAACCTCCCATGCGGGACCTTGTCAAAGGCCTTACTGAAGTCCATGTAGACAATATCCACTGCCTTCCCTTCATCCACTTTCCTGGTAACCTCCTCCAAAAACTTGCTTCAAATTTTGAGACAGAAAAGTATTGGGTAAGTCAGGATCCAAGACCTCTGGCCATGGAAAATATCTGGCAGCTTTCTGTCTCTAAGGATATGTTTGACATGTAAAACCTGAAAACTTGGCATTTTTTCATCAGGGGCCATCAGGATCTATACTAATCTGCACATTTGGGGAGTGGAAACCCTTGTAGTTGAGGAGAAGCTGCAGTAGTAAATGGCAGCCCTTATGACAGCAGTCATTGGCTTCCAGTGCTCTTGGATGGTCAACAGCGCTATTACTTCCTCATCCTATTGGGGTCCTTGCTGAAATCAAATGAGAAGATGTCTCTTCATGAAAAAAGAGCCTGGGTGATCTCTCTGATGCTGAGTGGCAGCTGCATGAAATAATTGTATGATGAGCAAATTGTCATGATCTGGATGGAAAGGCCAGTCCAGGCGTGAAAGCTTGGCCAAGGTCTTCTCACAGGATGCCACATTCCCTGGCGATGACTGCCTTCAGAAACTCCAGTTTACAAATAATTTGTCCATCAGAGTTACTGGGTGAGATATGACATCTAAAGAATCTGTTGACCAATGCTCCTTGCAGATCAGTAAGTCTCTGCCTCATCCCACATTGAGTGGCCAGTCACAGCCATAAGTGGAGGTTGATCATTGTCGTCATCGTTCGTGCCGTGTGGAATGACGTGGGTGATGATGGTCTCATAACCGTGATTTATGATATGCACCACCTGCTCTCATGGCTTCATGTGATCCTGATCGGGGGATAAGCAGGTGTTACACCTTGCCCAAGGGTGATCTGCAAGCTAGTGGAAGGAAGGAGCACCTTACATCTCCTTTGATAGAGACGTATCTCTACCCAGCAGGTTGATAGGTTCTTGATTAGTAAGGGTGTCAAAGGTTATGGGGAGAAGGCAGGAGAATCGGGTTGAGAGGGATAATAAATGGGCCATGATGAGATGTTGGAGCAGACTCGATCCAGTTGTGCTCCTCTGTCATATGGTTCAATGTGGTTAGACTATGATGTTGGGAGAAATGCCAACTCAGCACTCAGGATGTTGGAAAGTGTTTTTACAACCTGTGGCCAGTTACGAAGTTGTGTTGGATCACCTGCTGTCCACTGAACATCCCTTATAACAGTTAGGAAAACCAGCCATACAGGGCAGTGTGCTGCTAGTTCTATGAAGTTTATTCCTTAAGGTTTGTAAGTTGCAGCAAGGACAAAATGAAATTGTGTGAATATTAATGTCATTGAATTTGTGTCTGGCGTTAGAAAAAGTCAAACTCGGTAAAGAAGAAAGTGCATGGAAAAGTCCGGTCCAATTTACTGTAGGGTAACTGGGTTTACAGATGAAAATGAATAATGTGTGGTCCAGTTTCTAGCATTGTGTGCAATGTAGTACCTGTTCTTTGACTGTTGACTTGCATCAGCTTAATGTTCCCAAGCATTTCCTTCATGATTCTCTAACAGATCTCTTGTGATCACTACCTACATCTTGCCGCTGCTTGCAAGGAGTCTGTACGTTCTCCCCGTGACTGTGTGGGGTTTCTCCAGGTGCTCCGGTTTCCAACCACAGTCCAAAGAACCATAGAACACTACAACACAGAAATCAGGCCATTCAGCCCTTCTAGTCTGTGCCGAAACTTTATTTCGCTAGTCCCATTGACCTGCACCCAGTAAGACATATCGGTTAGTAGGCTAATTGATTAGGCTAGGGTTAAATCGGGGACTGCTGGGCAGTGTGGCTGAAAAGGATGGAGGAGACTGTTCTTTGCTCAGTAAAGGAAAGGTACGTCGCATCTGGAGTTTCACCGGTTAGCGGACGATTTCCCTCCACGCCTCTCTGACGTAATGGGACAATGATGTACGGGGCAAGTTACAGCAGTGATTTGCCATTGCCTTCTGCCAGGTGAGTTTCTAAAGAGATCACCAGCTTGTAACCCAGCACGGATGGAAAGCGTGCAGGGGAGCCAGTTGGATTTGACTTCGGGATCTTTCGTTCCGAAGTCCGGCACTGATGCCACTACGCCACCAGCCAGGTCTCTGTGCTCAGTAAGTAAATAAAATTTTAAAAATAAACTCCTAACATAATTTGACTGAGTCAAGTTTGTTTAATTTCATTTCCTCTACACAAGTGTAAAGGAGAACAAAATAGTTCTTACTCTGGATCTGGTTGATAAAATAAAGAACACAATAATAATAAAAACACAATAAATATAAATACATAAGTTAGCTTGCATGCATAGATTGATTGTATGTCCAGAAGGTGACACTAGGTACAGGCGTTTCTGTACGTAAGGTGACTTGACAGGAAATGGTAAAGTAGTGGTGTTGGGTAGGCGTGGAAGAGTGAGTTAGTGGGTGGAGGTGTTGATCAGTCTTACTGCTTGGGGAAAGTAATTGTTTTTGAGTCTGGTGGTCCTGGCATGGATACTTACGTAGCCTCCTCCTTGATGGGAGTGGGACAAACAGCCTATGAGCAGGGTGGGTGGGATCCTGAAGGGAGCGTGGCATTTGGTCCCTTGCTTCTATACTCGCTCTACACAAAATCCTGGCAGTCTAATTCCGGTGACTTCTTTCCTTTGCCTTGGAAAATCTTTCCCTTCTGTTCAGCTTCTTCTCTGAATGGCATGGTTGCAGCTAAAAACCCAAAAGATAAACATAACTTTAGCATAAATTGTCTTAGCCTTTACTGATGTGAATTGTGAATTTATTTTCTTTTAATCCTCCTCATGGGATTCAACCTGGGCATTTGAGGCTTTATTGCATGGTGAATATATTGTGCATTATATAGTTCCATGAATTAAGCTAACAGCCACTGGCAACTCTTCTTTTTTCTGCAGACTGGTGAATGCTGCATGTTTGGTACTGGCATTAAAGGGAATGTGGGAGATTTCTGTCAGGGTCTGATCTGTGTCTGCCAGTAAACTCAATAAAGCAATTTTGTTGCATTGTTTAGATTCTCTGGGAATTTTCTGTTTCTTTGATTTTTACCTAATAAACTCCTTGTCTGATTTAACAAATGTGTGCGTTTCTCTCTGCAGCATGGCATCGTGCACTGTTGAACATTTCAAAGTGTGATCTGTAAATATGCTTTAGTAGCACCTTATCTTCCTGCGGTGTATGGAGTAGGTCGCAGCAGTGTCAGTACTGTTCGTTTTAGAGAAAAACTCAGTCAAAGACTGCCAGGACAGCAATCGCTGACCTACAGAATGGAAATTCTACCAGGGAGCCTTGCCTTCTCCAATGTGCTGAAAGGGCTCTGTTTACTGCTGGTCATTTGGATTTAAAAGTTGGTTTATACCATTGAACTGCTTGGAATTTTATGACTTTTCTTCTGGTGTGATTTTACAGAGAATCAACATGTACAGTGTTGAAGGAGAATGTTTTGCCTATAGTACCAGTGATGATTCCTGAGAGAAATTATCCAATTAGTTCTAAATCTCTGACCTTTTCCGTGCAGTCCTGCACATATCTCTGATTTGCTCTATAACAGGGTTTCCAACCTTTTTTATGCCGTTTACCGTTAACCGTGGGGCCTATGGATCCCGGCTTTATACCATTACTGAAGAATGTGTTTCCATCCCCCTTGTCTGCTTGTGTTCTCCAGATTATTAATACTAACTACAAACTGTCCTAGTCAGTTCACTTGTTCTTTCATTAATCATTGTGAATTTGTATGTCTGGTTACTGACTCACTTGCCGTGGGAATATTTCTTTCATTTAGAACGTACAGCAGTATAGCACAGTACAGGCCATTTGGCCCGTGATGTTGGGCTGACCTTTTAACCTACTCCAAGATCAATCTAACCTTTCCATTCTATATAGTCCTCAGTTTTTCTATCATCCATGTGCCTTTCTAAGAGTTTCTTAAACGCCTCTAATTTATCTGCCTCTACCACCACCCTCGGCAGCACATTCCACACACTCACCACTGTCTGTGTAAAAGATGATGTTATGCTCTCACCAGAGCTCACGTGCCAGCTTAGCTCGTTAGCTAACCCTTCTAACAGCTCCATGACTCAGCGGTGAGCAGACCATATTTCTAAACAATATATGTCTAGATTCGGTATGATTTGGGGTTCAACCAAACAAGAATGTTGGGAATTCCAATTAAAGGAACCTCAATTTGAGCGAATGCTGTGGATATACTGCCCATACACAATTATCGGTCACCAGGAAATATCAGATCGTGCACCAGCATAAAATTATAAAGAAAGTATATTTACCAATTTCACCTTTATCAAACAGTTAATAAAAAAAAGAAAAGAAAAAAAATAAAAAGGCCCATTACAGTTGAAGCAGTCTAAATGTGCACTTAAACGTTGGTGCTCATTTCTGTAGTGGTTGGGTGTACCACTTTACTCACAGTGCTGAATTCTCATCACCAATCACAGGTAGAACTTCCCTTCATGGACTACTTCGTCTTGTGAACTACTCCTTGCATTCAGTTCTCCCCCTTGGATAGGATTCTGCAGGCATCTTCCCTGATCTGCTCCTCTTCGCATGTGCCACCAAAAGACCACAAACCTGACTACTGTCCATCAGAAGTCTCTTTCCACCCAACTCTCTCAAGAACCTGTTCTCCATCCCACCATCCTGATTGGCTGACATAATATTCCTACGTCGGACAGCATGGTTCCTTATCTTTAGCCGAAACCAAAACACTCTCACCAGCAGGGCACACACACACTACTTTTGCATAAAACTGCTAAAATAAAATGCCTTACAGCATAGCAGTAGAAATCTTAATCAGGGCATTACAAAGACTTTCCTCCAATCACCTTAAAGTTATAAATATGAGAAAATTTTCAGATGCTGTAAATCGAAAGCAACACACAAAATGCTGGCGGAACTCAACAGGTCAGGCAGCAGCAATGGAAGTGAATAAAGAGTCGATGTTTCAGGCCGAGACCTTTATTCAGGACTGAAGAAAAGTCTCTGCCTGAAACATCAACTGTCCAATCTATATATATTGCTAAACTCCTTCAATCCGAGTAAATGTATGCACGATCTAAAACCTCAGTCAGCTCCATCATGGACACTAGCCCCTGCGCCCAGCATTAAGGGCATCTTCAAAAGGCGATGCCTTAAAAAGGGGACATCCATTACCAAGGATCCCTATCACTTAGGGCATTCCCTCTTCTCTTGCTACCATGATATGGGAGCCCGAAGACACACACTCAATGTTTTAGGACCAGCTTTTTCGCCTCCACAGTCAGATTTCTGAATGGATACGAACACTATCTTTTTTTTATCCTTTTGTGCTACTTATTTAATTTATTTTTCATAAATACAGTACTGAACATAAGTCTTAGGCATATATACTGGGTCCCTAGAGACTTTTATGTATTGCTCTATACTGTTCCCACAAAAAAAAAAGAAAATTCCTTGACATGTGAGTGATGATAAACCTGAAGCTGACATGGGTTTCTGTTGTGGGCTGTGAGTGGGAAGGAGGCGGGGAGAGGGGAATCATGGTCGGGAAAAGGGGAAGGGAAAGGGGAGGGAGTGGGAAGCACCAGAGAGACATTCTGTAATGATCAATAAATAAATTGTTTGGAATAAAATGACTTTGCCTGGTGTCTCGGTGTTGGGTGTGGCTGCACCCACACCACTCCTACTCCTGGCACTCCTCCTCTATCCCACTGCGGTCCACCCTCACTATCCCAACATTCTTTGCTTCCTCCACTTTGTAAACTTTCTCTCTGCTCCATGTTGACAAATGCAACACAGTGTAAAAGTTTTAGGCATCCTAGCTGTATATATGTGCCTAAAACTTTTGCATTGTATAGTGAACTTATTGCAATTTATAGATTTTTTATTATGTATTACAATTTTCACAGCATATGCCGGTGAGGTTAAACCTGATTCTGATTGATAATTGAAGGCAATATATCCTGAATTGGACAGGTAACTGCTACCACTACCTAACCATTGTTTTATGAAGACCTTGCATAACCTCCTTCCCTTTGCATTCTCTGCTTCTTTAAAGCCTATGATTATGTAGTTTCGATGTTTGGAGGTGTTTCAAAGCCTGGCACTGTGTGTGGATATTTTTATATTTTGCAAATAGCAGTTGTTCACCATTTACTAGATGTAGTTGAATGAATTCAGACAAGAACAAGCATCACTGACTGCATGTCCTTTGTGTTTAAACGTCTCTGCAGGTGGAATGCCTCCCACTCCTCAGACGATACAGCTCACGGGCCAGAAACAAAACCAACAGCAGTACGATCCCTCCAAAGGGCCGCCGGTGCAGAATGCTGCCAGCCTGCATACGCCTCCACCTCAGCTGCCTGCCAGACCTACGTCTATACCATTGACCCCAATCCCAGCCGCTATTCAGTTGGCACAACAGCACATGGTTGAAACCCAGCTCCAGCCTCAAACCATCCTCCAGGCTCAGGCCCCGGCTCAGAACCTCCTTCAGGTCAAGAGCCAGCCGCAGCCCATTTCCCTGTCTCAGTCTCAGACGCAGCTCCAGTCTCAGCTCCAGCAGCAGGTACAAGCTCCTCTTCACGTACCAATGCAAACTCAGCCATCAGCACAACTTCAACAGTCACAAGCACACCCTCCACAACAGGTAAACATTCTGCCTCTTTGGATCAAATGTACTTGTGGCAATGAATAATGCTTACTGTGCAACATAAATAAACCAGATTTCAGCTTTGTTATAATTTAGAATGCACTTGCATTTTATCCTTCGCTGTTTTAAAAACAACAAAAGCTGCTTTTATGATCTTTTTGGCTTCCTTCTTGCCCCTTCTCTTCTCACCTACTTATCACTTCCCTTTGGTGGTAGTCCTCATTTCCTTTCTCTCATGGTCCACTCTCCTGTCCCATCAGGTTCTTCCTTCTCCAGTCGTTTACTTTCTCCACCAATCACCTCCCAGCATCTCACCTTATCCGCACTCCCCCACCCATTCACCTCACTCCTGACCTGGCTTCACCTACCACCTTCTAGCTTGTAGTTCCCCCTTCCCACCACCTCCTTATTCTAGCTATTTCCCCCTTACTTCCCAGTCCTGATGACGTAAGTAAGTAAATTTTTATTGTCTGAGTGCATATATATCATATACACAACCCTGAGATTATTTTTCCTGTGAGCGTACTCAACAGCTCTATAGAAGAGTAACTATAACAGAATCAATGAAAGATCGGCCAGAGTGCAGAAGACACAAACTGTGCAAGTATAAATAAATAGCAATAAATAACAAGAGCCCTTAAAGTGATATCATTGCTTGTGGGAGCATCTCAATAAATGAGTGTAGTTATCTCCTTTTGTTCAAGAACCTGATGGTTGAGGGATAGTAACTGTTCTTTAACCTGGTGGTGTGAGTCCTGAAACTCCTGTGTCTTCTACCTGATGGCAGCAGTGAAAAGAGAGCATGGCTGGTTGGTGGGTATCTCTGATGATGGATGCTGCTTTCCTACGACAGCGTTTCATGTAGATGTACTCAAGGGTCTTGGCCCAAAACACCAACTCTTTATTCCTTTCCATGGATCAGGAGCTGTCAACCTTTTTTTAAAATACCCTGGACCCCTACTATTAACCGAGGGGTCTGTGGAGCCCAGGTTGGAAATCCCTGCCATAGATGCTGCCTCCCCTGCAGAGTTCCACCTTGTGTGAATTACTCTGGATTTCCAGCATCTGTTGAATCTCTTGTGTTTATGTTTTTTTACGATCTGTGACTCAAACTATTGCCGGTTTCCACTTTGAATGCAATGAAAGACATTGGAGTTGATATGCGAAGGTGGCAAGGAGTAGTTCACAAGATGAAGTAGTCCATGAAGGGAAGTTCTACCTGTGATTGGTGATGAGAATTCAGCACTGTGAGTAAAGTGGTACACCCAACCACTACAGAAATGAGCACCAACGTTTAAGAGCACATTTAGACTGCTTCAATTGTAATGGGCCTTTTTTTTTTTTTTCCTTTTTTTAAATTAACTGATAAAGATGAAATTGGTAAATATACTCTGTGAAATTTAAAGTATATTTATTATAAAAGTATGTATATCATATACAATCTTGAGATTCATCTTCTTGCAGGCAGCCACAAAACAAAGAAACACAATAGAATTCATAAAAAACCCTGCACACCACAAGCATCCAATGTGCAAAAAAAAATTGTGTACATAATTTTTAAAAAAGCAACCAAACAATGCCCCGAACATTAGCCAGAGTGTCCCTGCAATTAAGTCCACAGCCACGTAACCAGTTCAGAGCTGCAGCCAGTCATGGAGCTTGACGACTGCAGGCTGTAGCTGCGGAGTCAGTTCAGCACTGAGGCGAGTGCCGACGACTGCAGGCTGTAGCTGCGGAGTCAGTTCAGCGCTGAGGCGAGTGCCGACGACTGCAGGCTGTAGCTGCGGAGTCAGTTCAGCGCTGAGGCGAGTGCCGACGACTGCAGGCTGTAGCTGCTGAGCCTGCTTCAGCGCTGAGGCGAGTGCCGACGACTGCAGGCTGTAGCTGCGGAGTCAGTTCAGCGCTGAGGCGAGCCGACGACTGCAGGCTGTAGCTGCGGAGTCAGTTCAGCGCTGAGGCGAGTGCCGACGACTGCAGGCTGTAGCTGCGGAGTCAGTTCAGCGCTGAGGCGAGTGCCGACGACTGCAGGCTGTAGCTGCTGAGCCTGCTTCAGCGCTGAGGCGAGTGCCGACGACTGCAGGCTGTAGCTGCGGAGTCAGTTCAGCGCTGAGGCGAGTGCCGACGACTGCAGGCTGTAGCTGCGGAGTCAGTTCAGCGCTGAGGCGAGTGCTGAAGACTGCAGGCTGTAGCTGCTGAGCCTGCTTCAGCGCTGAGGCGAGTGCCGACGACTGCAGGCTGTAGCTGCGGAGTCAGTTCAGCGCTGAGGCGAGTGCCGACGACTGCAGGCTGTAGCTGCGGAGTCAGTTCAGCGCTGAGGCGACTGCCGACGACTGCAGGCTGTAGCTGCGGAGTCAGTTCAGCGCTGAGGTGAGTGCCGACGACTGCAGGCTGTAGCTGCGGAGTCAGTTCAGCGCTGAGGCGAGTGCCGACGACTGCAGGCTGTAGCTGCGGAGTCAGTTCAGCGCTGAGGCGAGTGCCGACGACTGCAGGCTGTAGCTGCGGAGTCAGTTCAGTGCTCAGGCATGTAAAGCCTCACAGAGTAGTGAGCTGAATATCAGTTTGTCCTCCACCCTCTGCCTCAATACCTTAATGCTAGACGCTTAGGTCAGCTAAACTTTGGTTCATGTATTGCTGTTGGGCCTTAGCCCCACTGCTTCAATCCAGCCCCAAGTTCACTCCAGCAATTGCCACCGCGGCTGTGTCCAGTTGGCTGAATATTTCAGGATACCACAAAAATGCCAGGTCGTACAGACAGTTCAGAAGCACACCTAGTGGAAAATTACAGGCTGTGGTTTGCAGTAATTACAGTCCTGAAAAAGTATATCTAATAGAATTGTTAGTTGTATTTTTAGCTGCCTGCAAAGCATTGCTGACCCACGCTACCTTTGCAGGAAGAGATTATAAAAGGTGACAGAAATACGCAGTGGATCAGGCAGTGTTTGTATAAGGAGAAACAAATTCAATTCTTTGTCAGAATAAGAAAAAAATAGAGATTTGGGCTAAAGGTTTTAAGTTACAAGCTTACACAGTTTTGGATCTCATATTTTTAGCATTAGGGTTTTAACTCTTCCACTGGCAAGTCTGTTTAATTCATCACCTCTTCCCCACCTACATCACTTATTGTAGAGTCAGTGAGTGATTAAACATGGAAACAGTTCCAGTGACCCTACACTGACTATCAAATACCCAATTATACTGACTGTAAACTACCCTTTCCTCAGACTTGATCACAAATCACTTTTCCAATTTCATTGCCCTGTCTGGTCCTTTGGGAATTCAAGATTGTTTAATCTCATTTCCTACACACAAATTTAAGGAGAACAAAACAGTTGTGTTTCGGATCCAATGTAGCACAAAAAAAAATAAAGAACAAGTGAAGTCAAGTCAAGTCACTTTTTATTGTCATTTCAACCATAACTGCTGGTACAGTACACAGTAAAAACAAGATAACGTTTTTCAGGACCATGGTGCTACATGAACAATACAAAAACTACACTGAACTACGTAAAACAACACAAAACTACACTAGACTACTACCTACCCAGGACTGCATAAAGTGCACAAAACAGTGCAGGCATTACAATACAATAGCAATAATAAAAAAAATATATAAATACATTAGAAAGCTTATATTCATAGATTGGATGGCATTATAGCATAGCGGTTAACACAATGCTTTACAGTACAGTACAGGTTCAATTCCCGCTGCTGCCTGTAAGGAGTTTGTATGTTCTCCCCATGAGCTCGTGGATTTCCCACCGTCCAAAGACCTACTGGTTGGTAGGTTAATTGGTCATTGTAATTTGTCCTGTGATGAGACTAGGTTTAAATTGACGGGTTGCTGGCAGCATGTATTGTACCTCAATAAATAACTTACGATTGTATGTCTGTGATGTGACGCTAGACTGTACATAAGGTGACCGATGGGAAACAAATTAGTGGTGGAGTTAATGGGTGGAGGAGTTGATCAACCTTACTGCTTGGGGAAAGTAGTGATTTTTCTTTCCCTGGTTATGAAATACTTCCATATATGTCCCTCTCCTGTAAAACTTCAATGAAATTCATTTTGGATTTTCCTTTTTGTTCCTTGATTTGGTATCCATTCCGTGTTGCATTGCCCTGCATTCTTCAAATATGTTTGTGCAAGTGTTTTGGCAGTGTAAATAGTCCAATTTACCAGTGACGTTGCAGCTTGTGTAGAATACTTGAATTTCTCTTTGTTGTTGTGTATTCTTTGATTTCGTCTAGACTGTGACATTGATGCGATCAACAAGTGAGACCGGCCAAGCGTGCCAACGACTCATAGCCAACTCACAGCCTACCTCATCTGCGCCACAAGTGACCCTTTCAGGGACAGTTTCCTCTGCTCCTACACATCAGCCGTTGACTAATAGGCCAGCGTCGCCGGTTTTGCAGTCCAAGCCACAGGGGTTGGTTACCTTATCTGCCGTAGCTCCTCCGAAAGCCCAAGTGGTACTACAGAATTCGGCACTAGCTTCACAGGAAAACACTACGAATGCACAAGATAAAGTTGTTGAACAAGTGAAACAGGTGGGTATGGTGTTTATAGTTAAGGCCTTTAACTGTGTCTCAATTACAGTGTTTGTCAACAAAAAGAATGCAAGAAATGGAAGGAGGTTAGGCTATTCAAAGGCTTGTGTCTGCTCCATGTTTAGTAAGGTCATGTCTGATCATTTACCTCACTGACCCTTTATCCCTTGCGTTCCTTGGTATTGAAAAAACTTAAACAAGAACGTGGTTAAGAAAGCATATGGCATACTTGCCTTTATTAGTCAAGGCATTGATTTCAAAAGTCAGGAAGTTATGTTGCAGCTTTATAAAACTAGTTGGGCCGCATCTGGAGTATTACATACGGTTCTGATTGCCCCATTAGAGGAAGGATGTCGAGGCTGTGGAGAGGGTGCAGAAGAGGTTTACCAGGATGCTGCCTGGTTCAGAGGGCATGTACTATTATGAGAGGCTGGATAAACATGGGTTGTTTTCTCTCTGGAGTGGCAGAGCCTGAGGGAAGATCTGATAAAGGTTTATAAGATTATGAGAGGCATAGATAGAGCAGACATCTAGTATCTTTTTCCCAGGGTTAAATATCTAATACCAGAGGGCATGCCTTTAAGGTGAGAGGGGATAATTTCAAAGGAGATGTAAGGTATAAGTTTCTTTTTCCCCACACAGAGTGATGGGTAGTTTTTCCCTGGGTTGAAATGTCTAATACCAGAGGGCATGCATTTAAGATGGGAGGGAGTAATTTCAAAGGAGGTGTGAGGGGTAGGTTTTATGCTTTGGAAAAGCAAGAAGGGAATTTGCACATTTTACTTTGTTTGAAATGCGGGTATGTTTAAATGTGGATGTTGCTGGAATGGTATTTGTCCGCGTTAGATCTGCCTTGTATTCCTTCTTTTTCACATTAAACCTTTGCCCTGTACTTTTAAACTGGGGAGAAAGATTCTGACTATCTATCCTATCAATGCCCCTCATAATTTTATAAATCTCCGTAACAGAGGTTCCCAGCAGTTTTTTTATGCCTTGGACCCCTACTTTTATCAGAGGCGTCAGTGGAACCCAGGTTGGGAAACCCTGTCCTATCAGGTCACCCTCAGCCTTTCCAATGAGAAGAAAAGTATTTTATCTAATTTCTCCTTATAACTATAGCTGTCCACAATCAGCAGACAACATCCCTGTGATTCTTTTTTGCATACTCCCTATTGCTCCAACACTCTTCAGGTAGTGTGGTAACTCAAACTGTACACAATACTCTGTGATGTAAATACTTGAGTTTCCAAAGTGAGCCAGCACTTTGCCCAACCTCTCATCTGTCCGTATCCTACTAAATACTCCTTCACTCGTTTCACTTTTAGGAAAACCAGATACACCAAAGGATTTCGGAGCTGAGAAAAGAAGGGTTGTGGTCAATGAGAAGGCTACCACGACTCCAGGAAGCACCCCGGCCAAAATCTCACTGGGACTACTTGCTGGAAGAAATGCAGTGGATGGCGGCTGATTTTGCTCAAGAAAGGAGGTGGAAGATGGGCATTGCCAAAAAGGTAATTGTGTGTCCAGCCTCAAAGAACCAAAGAATGTGTGTTTATACATCCTCGTATGCCTCCCTCAGGTACCACAGTAGTGTAGCGGTTCACACGACCCTATTACAGCTTGGGGCTTCGGAATTAAGAGTTCAATTCCAACGTCCTCTGTAAGCAGTTCGTCGTTCTCCCTCATGATCGTGTGTGTTTCTTCCGGCTGCTCTGGTTCCCTCCCACAGTCCAAAGACGTGCTGGTTGGTAGGTTAATTGATCATTGTAAACTGTCCCATGATTAGTTAAATTAATGGGTTGCTGGACGGTGTGGTTCATTGGGCCAAAAGGGCCTGTTCCATATTTATCTCTAAATAAATAACACATCCAACATCCTTTGAGGTGCATTTGCTGATGTCATATTGGGAAGCACAGCAATTCAGTCAAAGTAAATATGGGTTGAAATTAAAGTTCCAAGTAAATTTATTATCAAAGTACATGTATGTCACCATATGCAACCAGGAGATTCATTTTCCTGTGGGCATTCTCAATAAATCTATAGAATAATAACCATAACAGAATCAATGAAAGACCACCCAACTAGGGCATTCAACCAGAGTGCAGAAGACAACAAACTACAAGTACGAAAGAAGAAATAATAACAACAAATAAATAAGCAATACATATTGAGAACATGAGAATGGGAGGAAAATAATGTTTGGAAGTGTCATTGGTAATAAAAATATTAAACTTAATCATTGTTCCTTTTTATGTTGTGTGGAAATACAGAGATTGGAAACTATTCAGTCATTGTTTTTTGTAACCAGCTTGCACGAACTGTTGTACGTCATCACGAAGAACAGAAGCTGAATGAAGAGCGAGCCAAGAGAGAAGAACACGCCAAATTAAGAAGAAAAGCGGCTTTGGTTGCAAGAGAAGTATTGCACTTTTGGCGTAATATCGAGAAGGTAAAATATCTGAAGATTTTACAATTTTAAAAAACCATTCCAAATTGGATACATTCAAAGTAAAATTTATTATCAAAGTACATACATGCCACCACATACAGATTCTTTTTCCTGTGGGCAGACTCAGCAAATCAAAAGAATAGTAATTAGACATAGGATCACTGAAAGGTCAGAGTGCAGAAGACAACAAATTGCGCAAGTACAAATATAAATAAATAGCAATAAACAATTGAGAGCATGAAATAACAAGATAAAGAGCCCTTAAAGTAAGCCCATTGGTTGTGGGAACATCTCAAGAGATGAGTGTAGTTATCTTCTTGTATTCAAGCCTGAGGTTCTTGAACCTGGTGGTGCGAGTCGTGGTGCATACCTTCTACCCGATGGCAGCAGCGAGAAAAGAGTAGGGCCTGGGTGGTGGGGATCTCTGATGATGGATGCTGCTTTCCTAGAACAGCAGTTCATGTGGATGTGCTCAGTGGTTGAGAGGGCTTTACCCATGATCTAAATCCACTACTGTTTTTAGGATTTTCTGTTTAAAGTCATTGGTGTTTCCATACCAGGCTGTAATGCAGCCAGTCAGTGCACTTTTCACTACACATCTATAGAAGCTTGTCAGGGTTTTTGATGTCATGCCCAATCTCTGCAGATTCCTAAGGAAGTAAAGGTGCTGTCGTGCTTTCTTTGCAATTACATTTACATGATGGGTCCAGGACAGGTCCTCTGAGATAACGACACCCAGCAATTTAAAGTTACTGTCCCACTCCACCTCTGATCCTCCGATGAGGACTGGCTCATAGCCCTCTAGTTTCCCTCTCCTGAAGCCTACAATTAGTTCTTTGCTCTTGCTGAAATTGAGTAAGATGTTGTTCCTTTATGCCGATTCATTACCGCCGTTGATATGGCCCACAGCAGTGGTGTCATCAGCAAACTAAAATATGCTGTTGGAGCTATGCTTAGCCACACAGTCATAGGTGTAAAGCGAGTAGAGCAGAGGGCTGAGCACACATCCCTATGGTGCACCTGTGCTGTTGGAGATTGTGGAGCAGATGTTCTAGTACAGGGGTCCCCAACCTTTTTTAGCACCCCGGACCAGTTTAATATTGACAATATTGTTGCGGACCGGGGTGGCGGGGGATGTGTTAACCACGACCGGAATATAGGTGATAAGTCAACTATAAGTCACTTATAAGTGGCTAATACACTCAATTTCGTTTCTAAGAGGGTTTATCTAACAAATTTAATATTAAACACACAGCGCATATTTTCCTCGCATGAATATAGTGGTAAGTCAATTATAAGTCACTTATAAGTCAATAGCATCATAACATTTTAAGTAATGTTTGGATATTAAACACACAGCACATATTTTCCCCCTATGAACATATAAGATCATTGCAACACAGCAATATCGCTGAATCAGTGCGAGCCCTGGGCTTGTTTTCCTGCAACAAGACGGTCCCATCGAGGGGTGATGGGAGACAGTGATACTCGAAGGGGGTTCCTTATGTCCAGTCTATTCCGCAATTTAGTTTTCCTTGCATTCATTGCAGAAAACCCCACTTCGCAGAGATATGATGTTGGAAATGGAAGCAACGTTTTCAGTGCTTTCGTGACTGTCTCAGGATATTCACCCTTGACTTTGATCCAGAATGCCGGCAGAGATGTTATGTCAAACATACTTTTCAGCCCATCGTCATTTGCAGGCTCGAGGAGTTGATCTTTTTCCTGCGCTGACATGGATGATTCACTGGGGACATTCACAAATGGTTCACGGACCCATTCCTTTGTATGTCTTGGGTCATTTGTGGTTGGGAAGTAACACTTGAATTCTGTTGACAGCGAAGATAGGTGATCGTGCACCAGCTGTGAGAAAGACGGTGCAGCCTCAGTCTCCCAAAATCCCAGCTAATGTTGTGAACATGCCAAATATGCCTCTGTCCGCTCACCGTCCCCACAGTTCCAGTTTGGCTTTGAAAGCAGACACTTTATCTGCCAACTTGAAGACATTTGTCATTCTCCCCTGAAGTGACAAATTGAGTTCATTGAGCAGGTTGAAGATGTCACACAGATAAGCGAGTTTTGCTATCCACTCCTCGTCACTGAAGTGTGCTGCCAGTGGTGACTTTTTTCCTGAAAGAAATCTCTGTAGCTGCTCTCTTAACTCAAAAACCCTGGCCAGGGCTCTCCCCCTTGATAGCCACCTGACTTCAGTGTGTAAGAGAAGGCGTTTTGTGCTCTGCATCCATTTCCTCGTAAAGCTGCTCAAACAGACGTGAGTTAAGGGCTTTTGCTTTGATGTGATTGATAACTTCAACAATGTCACTCAATATGCTGTTAAGATCAGGTGACATTTTTCGGCTAGCCAGCATTTCCCTGTGTGTGACACACTGTGTAGACTGGCATTCAGGAGCAACCTCTTTGACTCGCGTGGTGAAACCAGTTAACCATACAGTCAAAGCTGCAGCCCCATCTGTGCATATTCCAACACAGAATGACCAGTCCAGTTTGCCTGACATGTAGTCATTCAAAGACTTGAATAGCTCTGCCCCAGCTGTGTTAGTTGGCAGTGGCAGTGCACACAACATCCTCGTGCACGTCGTCTTGAAATATATATCGCACATAAACCAGCAGTATTGCCTTGTTGTCGACATCGGTAGACTCGTCGACCTGGATAGCATACCATGGTGACTGGTTAAGCCGTTCCAACAGCTGTGCTTCGATGTCATCGATTCTCCTTGAAACTGTGGTAGCTGAAAGAGAAACCTGTGCCGTCTTGTTAGCTGCAGTTTCTCCCAACAGTTCACGGTACCTGTCCTTGTCAGCAGGCAGAATCAATTCTTCACCAACAGTGAAAGGCTCCTTTGCCTTAGCAATACGACTAGCCACTAAGTACGACGCTCTCAGAGCAGCAGCATTGGTGGAGGTGGTGGCTCTCAGCAATTGCTTCTGTCCTGCTTGCTCACATTTTTTCCACTCAAAAAACTCAACGGGTTTGTCTTTAAGTGCAGGGTGCTTGGACTCAAGGTGCCAAAGCAGTTGTGAGGGTTTCATTGCCTTATTAGACAGCTTGTCTCCACATATCACACACAGGGGGTTTGGAGCGTGCGAGTCATCGGTCGCAATAAAACCATATTTTATGTATGACTGGTCGTATTTTCTGGTGAAGGAAGCTTTCTTTCTTTTTGCAGTCTCTGCCTCAGCTGTCTGTGCGTTATCATCATCGTTAGGCCTTTAATGTCCCCTACCACCTCTTCCAAAGAAACTCTCAAGCGACATTTGTTTTTTACTCATCGAGTAGTTGTGGGTTAATGACCAACTGATGACCTCGCGTGGGTAATGACCTCGTGTGCGTTCAAGTTCAACAGTGGGCGTGACAGGGAATGAGGAAAGGTGCAGCTGACTCATAGCGTTTCATATTGCCAGATCATATCATTTCCTCACGGCCAGGTAGCACATGCTTTGTGGCCCGGTACCGGTCCACGGCCCAGTGGTTGGGGACCACTATTCTAGTAAGTGTGGATGTAATGTACAGATACATTATTTCACCTGAAGTGTTAATGTTAGTGACTGACAGTATGTGTGAGATACTTGCATTGTGAGAAGTTTTGAATCAAAGTGAAGTTTAGCCATTATGGTACTGTTTGCTTCTGTTATTGACGCTTGATCATATACATTGTGGTACTCACTATGCATTGTCTGTTAACATCACTCACTATGTCTTGATCTGAAGTTCTGCACTTCCCAAAGCCTTTCTGCCTTTTCTTCTTCAATATGTTCCTTAAAGCTTTAGCTAATTGGTAAACAGGAAATTCTGCAGGTGCTGGAAATATTATTTCATGGTACATATTAGTACCAATGACATGGGAAGGAAAAGAGAGGGGGTCGAAAAGAGAATTTAGAAAGCTAGATAGAAAGCTGAAAAGCAGGACCTTCGGGGTAACAATCTCTGAGTCGCACTCTGTGCCACGCACCATTGAGACCAAGAGTAGGATTATTTGGCAGATGAATGTGTAGCCAAGGAACTGGTGCAAGGGGCAGGGTTTCAGATTTGTGGATCATTGGGATCTCTTCTGAGACCTGTACAAAAGGGACGGCTACACCTGAACCCGAGGGGGTCAGTATTTTTGGGGGCATGTTTGCTGGAGCTATTGGAAAAGGTTTAAACTAATTTGGCAGGAGGATGAGAACTGGAGTGATAGGGCTGAGGAGAGGAATGTTGGTTTACAAACAGAGGTAGTGTATAGTGAGACTCTCAGGAAGGTCAGGCAGATGATAAGAGCAAAATTGCAGTCAGTGGGATGGCTTGCAGTGTAAAAGAGTGACAAATACAAGACTGAAGCTGTTATATTTGCAGTATAGTGAATAAGGTAGATTAAGTTGTGGTACAGTTAAAGATTGGCATGTATGAGGTTGTGGGTATCACAGAGTTATGGCTGAAAGACAATTGTAGTTAGAAGCTTAATATCCAAGGATACACCACCTATCGAAAGGACAGGCAGGTAGGCAGAGGAGGAAGAGTGGCACTACTGGTAAAAAATTAAATCAGATCTTTAGAAAGAGGTGGCATAGGATTGGAAGATGTAGAATCCTTGTGGGTAGAGCTAAGAAGCAGCAAGGGTAAGAAGACCCTGATGAGAACTATTTACAGGCCTCTGTGTAGTAGCCAGGATGCGGTCTACAAATTTCAGTGGGAGATAGAAAAATGTCATAAAGGCAATGTTATGTTAGTCGTGGGGAATTTCGATATGCAGATAGATTGGGGAAAATCAAGTTGCTGCTGGATCCCAAGAGAGAATTTGTGGAATGCCTCTGAGATGGCTTTTTGGAGCAGTTTATGGTTGAGCCCACTAGGGGATTAGCAATTCTGGATTGGGTGTTGTGTAATCAGCTGGGTATGAATAGGGAGCTTAAGGTAATGAAACCCTGAGGAATCATTGATCATAATATGATAGAATTCACCCTGCAATTTGAGAGGGAGAAGCTAAAGTCATATGTAATAGTTATACAGTAGAGTAAAGGGAACTATAGGAGCATGAGTAGAACTGCCCAAAGTTGATTCGAAAGGGTCACTGGCAGGGATGACTGCAGAGCAGCAACGGCCAGAGTTTTTGGATGCAATTAGGAAGGTACAGGATAGATACATCCTAAGAAGAGGAAGTATCTTAAAGGCAGGATGATGCAACCATGGCTAACAAGGGAAGTCGAAGCCAATATAAAAGCAATGAAGGACATATAATAGAGTAAAAAAATAGTGAGGAGTTAGAGGATTGGGAAATACTCAAAAAATCAACAGAAGGCAACTATAAAAAAAACAAGTGGAGGGGGAAATATCGAAATATGAAGGTAAGCTAGCCAATAATATCACAACTGATACCAAAAATTTTTCAGATATATAAAGAGTAAAAGAGAGTCGAGAGTAGATAGTGGATTGCTGGAAAATAATGCTGGAGAGGTAGTAATAGTGGACAAGAAATGGCGGACAAACTGAGTATGTATTTTGCCTCAGTTTTCACTGTGGAAAACACTAGTAATATGCTAGAAGTTCAGGAGTGTCAAGGGGTAGAAGTGAGTGTGGTTGTTATTACTAGTGGTCCTTGGGAAACTGAAAGACCTGAAGGTAGGTCAGTCACCTGGACCTGATGGACTACACCCAGGGTTCTAAAAGAGGTAGCTGAAAAGATTGTGGAAGCAATAGTAATGATCTTTCAAGAATCAATAGATTATGACCTGGTTCCTGAGGACTGGAAAACTGCAAATGTTACTCGACTGTTCAAGAAGGGAGGGTGACAAAACGAAGGAAATTATAGGCCAGTGAGCCTGACCTCAGTGGTTGGGAGAATGTTGGGATTGATTGTTAAGGATGAGCTTTCAGAGCACTGGAGGCACATGACAGAATAGGCTAAAGTCAGCAAGGTTTCATTTAGGGAAAATTTTGCCTGACTAATCTGTTGGAATTCTTTGAAGAAATAACAAGCAGGATAGACAAAGGAGAATCAGTGGCTGTTGTGTTCTTTGATTTTCAGAAGGCCTTTGAGGTGCTGCAGATGAGGCTGCTAAACATGATAGGAGCCCAGAGTGTTATAGGAAAGATGCCAGCATGCTTAGAGCATTGGCTGATTGGCAGGAGGTAAAGAATTGGAATAAAGGGATGCTCCTCAGATTGGCTGCCAGTGACAGGGGTCTGTGTTGGAACCACTGCTTTTTATGTTGTATGTCAATGATTTGGATGACAAATTTGATGGCTCTCTAGCCAAGTTTGTAGATGATATGAAGGTGGTGTAGCAGAGAGGCTGCAGAAGGACTTAGATAAATTAGGAAAATAGGCAACCAGGTGGCTGATAGAATATAGTGTTGAGAAATGTATGGTTATGCACTTTGATAGAAGGAATAAAAGCATATACCATTTTCTAATGGGGAGAAAATTCAAAAATCTAAACTGCAGAGGATTTGGGAGTCCATGTGCACGATTCCCTAAAGGTTAATTTGCAGGTTGAGTCAGTGGTGAGGAAAGCAAATGCAGTGTGAGCCATCATTTCAAGAGGACTAGAATATAAAAGCAAGAATGTAATGCTGAGGCTATATGAGGCACTGGCAAGGCTTCACTTGGAGTATTATGAGTAGTTTTGGGCCCTTTATTTACGAAAGGATGTACTGGCATTGGAGAGGATCTAGAGGAGGTTCATGAGAATGATTTTGGGATTGAAGGGGGTAACGTATGAGCAGCACTTGATGGCTCTGGGCCTATACTTGCTGGAATTTAGAAGAAAGAGTGGGGATCTAATTGAAACCGATAGAATGTTGAAAAACCAAGGTAGAGTCGATGTGGAGAGGAGTCTCCTTTGTTGGGGGATTCTAGGACCAGAGGGTACAGCCTCAAAATATAGAGATGTCCATTTAAAACAGAGATAAGAAAGAATTTCTTGAGTCACAGGGCGGTGAATCTGTGGAATTTGGAGGCCAGATCTCTAGATGCATTTAAGGTGGAAGTTGATAGGTTCTTGATTAGACAGAGTGTGAAAGGATATGGATAAAGTAGACAGGATATTGGGGTTGAGAGGGAAATGGATCATCCATGATGAAATAGAGGAGTAAACTCAATGGGCCAAGTGGCCTAATTCTGCTCTTATGTCTTATGGTCCCATGTTCTAAACCCAGAGCAACACACACAATGTGCTGGAGGAGCTCAGCATGTCAGGCAGCATCTATGGATGGGAATAAACAGTCAACATTTCAGGTCTTGATGAAGGGTCTGGTCCTGAAACGTAGAATGTTTATTCCCATCCATAGATACTGCCTGACCTGCTGAGCTCCTCCAGCACATTGTGTGTATTGTTCTAGATTTCCAGCATCTGCAGTACCTCTTGTGTATTTGATTTAATGATCTACTGTTAATTTGGTTATAACCAGGCAGTTTTTCAGGAAGGATGAAGAAGCTAATAATGAATTTGCTGTTCAGCATATTAAATCCCATTAAGCCTGGAGCTGAAAATATTACTGAGTTGAACCCACTGTGATGAGCCGATTGTGAAAATAAATAGATTTGTTTTCCTTTGTCTTCTCAACCCCAGTAAGATATTGAAGGGGAAGTGTGAAAGTCCCATCAAGTCATTAGCCATCTTTGCTTACTTGAAGTTTGTGTTTCATGGATAGCTCGGGAAAGCCCAGTGTGAATGGGAAACATATCTTCCCTGGACTGGTTCTGAAATTCCCCCTAAATCTCCCAACTTTGTGAGACCTCATCTCTTGACTCTATTATCTCCGTAATAACTCAGGCTTCTCTTTGCGTGTGAATAGTTCTTTGTGAAACATGCCTTGGCGTGTTATTTTCTACAACAAATGCAGGTTAATATAAGGTAGAAAACCTCTTGGATATGCAGCGTTTTGGAAGTAATCCCTGACAGTGAGAAAATATATTTTAGACCATAAGAAACCTTTAGAATATTGAAAGACTTGAGATAGAGTGGATGTTGAGTGGATGTTTTCTGTAGTTGGAGGAGTCTTAGATCAGAGGGCACAGCTTCAGAATAGAGTAGGGGTTCCCATCTTGGGATCCATGGACACCATGGTTAATGGCAGGAGTCCATGGCATAAAAAAAGGCTGGGAACCCCTGGAATAGAGGGGCATCCACTTAGAACAGAGATGAGGAGGAATTTCTTTCACCAGACCGGTGAATTTTGGAATTTATGGCCACAGATGGTTGTGCAAGCCAAGTCATTGGGTATATTTAAAATTGAGGTTGATAGGTTCTTGATTAGTCAGGGTGTCTAAGGTTATAGGGAAAAGGCAAGATAATGGGGGTGACAGGGATAGTAAGTCAACCATGATGGAATGGCGGAGCAGACTCAATGGGTCAAGTAGCCACATTATGCTCCTATGTCTTATGGCCTAAGACATAGGAACAGAATTAGGCTATTTGGCCCATCAAATCTGATCCACCTTTCAGTAATTTTTTGTGGCACAGTTGCCTAATGCAGAGAATGTCTTGCGTATGGAATGGTAAATAAGACTTTTTTTCTCTTTAACAGGTTGTGGAAGTCAAATTGCAGCTTTACATGGAGGAACAAAGGAAGAAAGCATTACTTTTACGAAAGGGGACATCAAGCAAAGGTTAAGAAAGTATTTATTTAAAGTTGTTGTGTTTCCTTTTGGCAAGTCAAGGCGAAGTACAAAATATTAAATGTGCAGTTGTTTAAAATCTATTAAATATAACGTTCATTTCTTCTTTTCCAGATCAAATTTCTGTCTCTTCATGGCCTCTGTCAGAAAAGCAGAGTGACACAGTAAGTTCTTAGTTGGACCATTGCCATAATGAACTATTTCAAAATTCAAAGTAATGTTTATTATCAGAGTACATGTACGTCACCATATACAACCCTGAAATTCATTTTCCTGCGGGCGTACTCAGCAAATCTATAGAATAGTAATTGTAACAGGATCAATGAAAGATCAACCAGAGTGCAGAAGACAACAAACTGAAACTGCAAATATAAATAAATAGCAATAAATAACGAGAACATGAGATATTCAGTTAATGAGTCCTTAAAGTGAGATCATTAGTTGTAGGAACATTTCAGTGGAAGGGCAGGTGAGTTTAGTTATCTCCTTTTGTTCAGGAGCCTGATAGTTGAGGGGTAGTAGTGAACCTAGTGGTGTAAGTCTTGAGGCTTTTGTACCTTCTGCTTGATGGCAGCAGCAAGAAGAGAGCATGGCCTGGGTGGTGGGGTTCTCTGATGATGGTGCTGCTTTCCTATGACAGTATTTCATGTGGATGTGCTCATTGGCTGGGAGGGCTTTATCTATGATGTTAGATCAGGATTTTTGGAATCATTTTCAGTATATATAAAGTGTAATGAAGAATATGAAGACTTACCACGGTTTCTGCTTTTTAACCTGATCTGATAGGAGACTGTTATTGTGGAAAGGTAATTCAGATCATAAGCAGATAAGTGAAAAATTGTGTTGCAATCCTTGTAATTATTTAAAATTCAAGAATAATGGGTGTCTCAGGTGACAGTACATTTTTATTTTACAGGATCCATTGGGTAACGAGAGCAGAAAAAAATCCAGTGATGCTGGGGATTCAGGTTGGTTGACCATTGGCTATTACTACTAACTTACTGTCCGTTACGCCACTGGTGTTTAGGGCAGCAATGAAAGTCCTCCATCTCTGGCGGTGTTCAGGGCTTCCTTTATCATGTCAGTAGCTTCTTCTCGGTTTTCACTGCTGTCAGTCATTTGTTCTGGGTGGAGACTCGGGAATGCCATCACACTCAGATGTAGAAGGATTCTTCATTGCTGTTTCCGTAACAGTTTTATTTTACCAATCAGGGTTTCAGCCCTGAGCTGAACTCCTGAATCTGGCCAATCTGTGGACCACTCTTAGTCCGTCCTCTACCCTTTGACCTGTCTGACACGGGTGACCCTACCAAGAGCCGAAGCAGAAAGCCCTCGCTCCAGCCTGCATAGCTCTCCGGGTCATTGAGGCACACAAATCTCCAAAGCCCAACAAGGTTGTAGTCTTGGAGGAATTGGCTGTTGCTGGCCCTTATTTGTATAATACCTGTTTACAGATGGAAGTAAAACTGTTACTACATTTACTTTCAGTAGAAGACTGTGAGGAAACCATTGAAGAACAGGAAGCCATTGAAGGCACTGTTGACCATCAAGCTGAACTAGCAGACTTGGCCAAGCAAGGTAATCATAGCACTTTTGTTGTTAAAATTACAGGAATCGAAGAGTTACTAGTTGTGGATGAGGATCCAATTTCCAACCTCCAACCAATTTCCCCCGGGATCAATAAAGTATGACTATGACTATGGATGCAATAGAGATTTGCCACAAAGGCAAGTAGCAGAGTCGTATCCTCAGGGCATCTGATGTTAAGCGACCTCTTGGTTCAGTTCAAGAGTGCAAGATAATGTTGATTGTAATGTAAGTTAAGCCCTGGTTAGACCACACTTGGAATATTGTGTTCAGTTCTGTCGCCTCATTATAGAAAGTATTTGGAAGCTTTGGAGAGGGTGCAGAGATTTACCAAGATGTGGCCTGGTTTGGAGGATAGGCTGAGTGAGCCAGGGCTATTCTATGTGGTACAAAGGAGCACGTGAGGTGACTTGATAGAGATATACTCTATAAGATGTTCAGAGGAGTTAGGGTGTATTCTGGAGTTAGGGTATATAGCATATATATTAATTTCAACAGCAGCCATTCTGATTTGAATATGGATTGCAGATTGAATTTAAAACACAGCCCTGAACAATGAGTTTCCTGGAGCCACAGGTTGGGGTCAATGGCAAACAAAAACACTCCATTTAGACCTCAGATGCCTGCATACTCATGAATGTGACCTAGAGTCAGCGGGGATTAACATTTATTTTGAGTTTTTGGAGTTTGAATGTGAGGAGCGAGGTATCTGAAAACTCTGTAATTCAAAGGAAGCATTGTAGGTACATTGTAATTACAGAATTGTCCTGCCATTACCTTTGATCTTTAGCGTATAAAAATGCCATGTAATATTGGGTTGGGGAGGCCTCTTTTTTCAAGAATGTTTCAATATATGCATGTTGCTTGTTTTTGCTGAATAAAACACTTCTATATTCACTAGCTTCAGTGTCTCTACAGTAACTTTGTTCACAGTTCCAACACGAGGCATAGATCGAGTGTACAGCCAGAGAATTTTTCTGAGACCCATACAAGAGGTGATAATTTTATAGTGATTAGAGGAAAGCATACACTAATTTGTCAGTGGGATAGGAACCAGAGTGATCGGGCTGAGGGTGGGGCAGTTGGTATTCAAATATGCAGTGAGACTGAGAGACTGTGAAGGAGGGCAGGTAGACGAAAGGGCAAAATTGCAGTTAGTGGGATGATTTGGAGGCGAAATTGAAAAAGATGACAGATGTAGGACTGAAAGTCTTATATTTGAATGTACATGGTATACATAATAAGGTAGTTGATCTTGTAACTCAGTGATTGGCAAGAATGACGTTGTGGGCATCACTGAGTCATGGCTGAAAGAAGATCATAGTTTGAAGCTTAACATTCAAGGATACACATTATATCAAGAGGACAGGTTATAGTAAAAGGTTATAGGAAGAAGGCAGGAGATTGAGGTTGAGAGGGATAATAAATCAGCCATGATGGAATGGCACAGTAGGCACTATTGGACAAAGGACCTCATTCTGCTCCAGTGCCTTGTAGTCTGGTGAGGGAGATATTAGAGAAGTTTTTTACACAGAGAGTCGTGGATGCATGGAATACCCTGCCAGAGGTGGTGGTAGAGGCAGGTGCATTAGGGACATTTAAGAGACACTTGATAGATACCTGAATGATAGAAAAATGGAGGGCTATGTGGGAGGGAGGGGTTAGACTGATCTTAAAGCAAGTTAAAAGGTTGGCACAACATCGTGGACCGAAGGGCCTGTACTGTGCTGCGATATTTTATTTTAATAATGAGCTTAGAAGGTTGGGTGGTGATTTGCATTTTTTGAATCGTAAAGGGCTCAAGTTGATTTGTGGAAACAGTTTCCTCTGGAGAGGAAATGAAGGCTAAGGTGAAGTCACCTTAATCATCATTTTATCAATTGAGGAAACACTTAGGTAAGTCTAAAACAACTTCTTCACACAAGGGATCAAAATCTAGTCATCCATTCCTCAGTAAGTGATTGAAACTGAGGAATGAATGGAGTTGAGTGTGATAGATTTTTGTTAAAATAAAGTAACTGAAGGAAATGGAGCTAAAATGGAATTGTGTTAACGGCCAGGAGCTTATTGAAAGATGGAGCACACCTGAGGGGCTGATTGACTTTTTCCTTTGTTAAAATTATTTCTTAACTTGCTTGCAGCTGAAATGCCTCTGGAAGACCTTGTTCGACAGTATGCTGGTGCTTATTCTGAAAACTTTGAATGGCCAATTCCAGATTCTTCCGACAGTGAAGGTGATGACTGTGAGGATGATGAAGGTATGTTGTAACACTTTGCATAGTGTAAATTCGAAGTGATGATAATTAGTCTGCAAATGAAGATTGATTTAAAAAACTGTCCGGGTCTGGTGCACCTCGTTTCAGTGAGGAAACTGCTGAATTTCTATATTTCAGAAATAGAAGAAGAGTTTGCTGCTGATTTTGGCTGTCTAGAGCAAGAGGTGGCGATTGATTCCTTGCTGAGCGTTGACCAATACAGAGTATCAGAGCGAGTGAATACCAACCCAGCGGAAGGCAGGAGACCAAGAAAGGACATTGCTGAAGTTGCTGCTGCTGCTGAGCCTCTCCTGCCAAAGGGCATAGCTCGATATTCATCCTTGGTAAGCTTTTTTAAATTTGTGCAGCAGAAGTAGCTCCTTCTTCAAAGAAAGGGGCTTCCCTCTCTCCACCCTCAACGCTGCCCTCACCTGCATCTCTTCTATTTCATGCACATCTACCCTCACCCCATCCTCTCGCCACTAGGGTTAGGGTTCTTCTTGTCCTCACCTACCACTCCAGTAACTTCTGCATCCAGCACATAATTCTCTGTAACTTCTGCCATCTCCAAAGGAATTCCATCACCAAGCACATCTTTCCCAACTCCACTTTCCACTTTCTTCAGGGATCGCTCCCTACGCAACTCCCTTGTGCATTCCTCCCTCCCCACTGATCTCCCTCCTGGTATTTGCCTTGCAGTGGAACAAGTGTCATACCTTCCCCTACACCACCTCCCTCACTACTACTCAGAGCCCTAAACAATCCTTCCAGGTGAGGTGACATTTCGCCTGCGAGTCTGTTGGGGTCATCTGCTGTATCTGATGCTCGAGGTGTGGCCTCCTGTATATCAGTGAGACCTGATGTAGATTGGGCAACTGCTTTATCGAGCACCTTCACTCCATCCGCCACATAAAGCGGGATGCCCCGCTGACCACCCATTTCAATTTTACTTCTCATTCCCAATCCCATTCTGACATGTCAGGATGAGTCAACACTCTATATTCTATATCTCCAGCCTGATGGCATGAGCATCGATTTCTCGAACTTTCGGTAATTACCCCCCTCTCTTCTCCTTCACCATTCCCCATTGTTGTTTCCCTCTCACACCTTCTCTTCTTACCTGCCCATCACCTCCCTCTGGTGCTCCTCCCCCTTCCTTTTCTTCCATGGACTTCTGTCCTCTCTTTTCAGATTCCCCCTTCTCCAGCCTTTTATCTCTTCCATCAATCAACTTCCCAGCTCTTTACTTCACCCCTCCTCCTCTCCTGGTTTCACCTATCACTTCTTACCTTGTACTTCTTCTTCCCCTCCCCCCACAGTCTATCTTCTTCCCTTCCTTTCCAGTCCTGAAGGAGAGTATTGGCCTGAAATACTTCTGCATAGATGCTGCCTGGCCAGCTGAGTTTCTCCAGCATTTTGTGTGTGTTGCCGTGGATTTCTAGCATCTGCAGATTTTCTCATGTTTAGCTCTTTGGTGCAGTGGACAATCTACAAACAATTTCCTTTTCCTACCAGGTGAAGAATTCCCCTCCTTTCTTGCTTCATGGCACTCTCCGGGAATACCAACAGATTGGCGTTGATTGGCTGGCTGCTTTGCATCGACGCAAGTTAAATGGGATTTTGGCTGATGATTCGCGATTGGGCAAAACCGTACAAATCATAGGTTTCCTAGCTCATCTCGCCTCAAACGAAGGTAAGGTTGTTCCATGCGGATAATTGTAGACGCCAGATCTGAATATTTTTGTGACAAGGTTGTAACTTGATTGACATGATGTTTAAACTTTGTCCAGAAGAGAGGGAGGAGAGGAGGACTCCAAACCAGACCGAGATGGAGAGGAACAAAACTCCTTCTACCCAGCATTTTGTTAGCAAATGTACAGTCACTGGAGAACAAGAGCTAGTTTACTATTGGAGGAAATGAGAAATTGCTACATTCTGTATTTCATGGAGACAGAGTTCTCTCCAAACATGCTGGATTTGGTGATCAGATATGAGGGCTTCTTGATATACAGGATGGTCTGAACTCCTGATTTGGAGAAGGCAAAAGGTGGGGTTTGTGTTTCATGATAACCCTGGTGGTTCCTGGACGTGGCAGTTTTGTCGTACTCTTGTTTTCCTGGCGTAGAACATATAACAATTCAATGTTGACCATTCTACTTATCGAGAATTCTCTTCCATGATTCTGACCACAGTTTACATACCACTAAAGGCCAACGTTAATCAGGTACCCGAGATATGCTGTCATCACCAAACAGGAAACAACCCACCTTGTCACATTTCAGATCATAGTCAAGGACTTCAATTAAACTTGTTTGAAGAAATCTCTGACCAGTTACCATCAGCATATAACCTGTAGCAGCAGGACTCCCAATACAATGCTATATACACTATGATAAGGAATTCCTACCACTTCGTGCGTAAACCACATTTTGGGAAATGGGATCACTTGTCCTTCTCCTACCTGCATACCGGCAGAGGCTAAAGAGCAAGGGTCCACAGATAAGGACAACAAAGAGATGGTCACAGGAGGCAGAGGACCGGCTACAGGATTGCTTCAAGTCGGTGGACTGGGCCGTGTTCAAGGACTCACCTCAATTTCCCCACTTGCAGACTCCAGTCTGTTCGGATTGACAATGACATCTCCACAATCTCCATCAGCACAGGAGCACCACAAAGCTGTCTGCTTGGCCCCGTGCTCTACTCACTTTATATTGACGACTGTGAGGCTAAGCACAGTTCCAGTGGTATATTCAAGTTTGCTGATGACACTGCTGTCGTTAGCCAAATCAGATGTGGTGACGAATCAGCATATAGGAGGGAGATTGAAAATCTGGCTGAGTGGTGCCACAACAATAACCTTTCAATCAATGTCAGCAGAAGGATTTCAGGAGAAGGAAACTGGAGGTCCGTGAGCCAGTCCTCGTTGGAGGGTCAGCAACTTTAAATTCCTCAGTGTCATCGTTTCGGAGCAAGTGTGATGGACATTGTAAGTCCAGTTATGCAGAAAGCAAGGTAGTGCCTCTACTTGGTTAAAGTTTGCAAGATTCAGCATGACATCTAAAACTTTGATAAACTTCTCTAGATGTGTGGCGGAGAGTATTTTGACTGGTTGCATCACAGCCTGGTATGGAAACACCAATATCTTTTGAACAGAAAATTCTACAAGAAGTACTGAATTCAACCCAGTCCATCATGGTAAAGCCCTCCCCATTATTGAGTGCATCCACACAAAATATTGTCTCAGAAAAGCAGCATCCATCATCAGGGATGCCCCACCCAACAACCAGGACCTGCTTTCTTCTCACTGCTGCCATCAGGAAGAAGGTACAGGAGCCTCAGGACTCACACCACCAGTTTCAGGAGCAGTTATTACCCCTTAACCATCAGGCTCTGAATTAAAGTGGAGAACTCCACTCAATTTCACTTGCCCCATCATTGAAATGGGAGCTAGGGCTTTACTCTTTGGAAAGAAGGAGGATGAGAGGAGACATGATAGAGGTATACAAGATAATAAGAGGAATAGATAGAGTAGATAGCCAGCGCCTCTTCCCCAGGGCACCATTGCTCAATACAAGAGGACATGGCTTTAAGGTAAGGGATGGAAGTTCAAGGGGAATATTAAAGGAAGGTTTTTAACTCAGAGAGTGGTTAGTGCGTGGAATGCACTGCCTGAGTCAGTGGTGGAGGCAGATACACTAGTGGAGTTTAAGAGACTACTAGACAGGTATATGGAGGAATCTAAGGTAGGGGCTTATATGGGAGCAACACACATCAAAGTTGCTGGTGAACGCAGCAGGCCAGGCAGCATCTGTAGGAAGAGGTGCAGTCGACGTTTCAGGCCGAGATCCTTGGTCAGTCCTGACGAAGGGTCTCGGCCTGAAACGTCGACTGCACCTCTTCCTAGAGATGCTGCCTGGCCTGCTGCGATCACCAGCAACTTTGATGTGTGTTGCTTGAATTTCCAGCATCTGCAGAATTCCTGTTGTTTGCTTATATGGGAGGCAGGGTTTGAGGGTCGGCACAACATTGTGGGCCGAAGGGCCTGTGCTGTGCTGTACTATTCTATGTTCTATGTTCCCACAACCTATGGATTCACTTTCAAGGACTCTTCATCTCATATTCTTGATATTTATTGCTTATTATTTATTCTTGTTTTTTTTTCTCTGTGTTTGCATGGTTTGTGGTACTTTGCACATTGGTTGTTTGTCTGGCCTGTTGGGTGTGGTCTTTCATTGATTCTATTATGTTCCTTGGATTTACTGTGTATGCCCACAAGAAAACAAATCTCAGGGTTATATATGGTGACATATATATACTTTGATAATAAATGTACTTTGAAATGGACGTCCCACTATTCTGAAGCTGTGCCCTCTGGACCAAGGTTCCCCCACTTTAGGAAGCATCTTGACATCCACTCTGTCTAGGCCTTTCAATGTACTTAAACAGATTACCTGGTCATTATCATGTTGCTGGTTCTCAGAGCTTTCAAGACAACAAGGATGCACTTTGTTGGCTTCAAAACTTGTTAAATAGACATCTTTTGAAAGTTATAGTAGAGTGTCGTTTTGTGGTCAAGCAGTATCTGTGAAACAGTATCTCAGGGGTCATATATGGTGACATATATGCACTTCGAACTTTAAAGATAGAAACATTTCAGGTTGACGAACTTTCCTCAGAACATTTGATTTGAAATGTGTCTGTTGAGAGTGTTAGGCAGCCAAGCCAGCCTGTACTTGACAACAAAGGCCAAAAAACAATAATGAACTAGTTGACCCAGGTAAATTTATTTTTATTAAACAAGAATTCTTGATAGTAAAATTTGTGTGAGAATCACTGGGATCCACCCCCCTCCACCCCATTTGTGATATTTACTGGGAGTGTTGCATATGAAGGGCCTGAAGCATTGTGGAGGATCCCTACCACCTATCCCACAATCTCTTTGATCCACTACCTCAGGAAGGAGATACAGAGCATCAGGACTAGAACTGCCAGTTTCCTCCCTCAGGCTGTGAGACTAATGAATACCCTGCCACCAACCGAGGTCTCATCACTAGGACAGCAAGCAGCTGTTTTATTGTTTCATCATCATCATTATATGCTGTGCTGTATGACGTGGGCGATAATGGCCTTCCATCTGTCTTTATTCTGTCTACTGAGTGAGGGATTATTGCTGTGAGGAAGATTCCCTTCACCAGGGGTCCCCACCCTTTTTTGCACCGCAAGCCGGTTTAATATTGACAATATTCTTGCGGACTGGCCGACCGGGTGGGGCGGGGGGTTGTTGTTCAAGTAGGGTTGCCAACTTTCTCACTCTCAAATAAGGGACAAAAGTAGCAGTCAAATACAGGACACTTTGTGTTTACCCTGAGGAAGACTACAATGACCATGAAGCCTTGCGCGGCACCTGTGTGCGCATGCATTGCGTGCGCATGTGTGTACTTGCCGATTTTTTTTTCTACAAAACGGTTTTGGCTTAATCTTGCCAATGCTGTTAAGTGAAACTACACTGTACATACATTATTTCTACTTTATATAGGCTGTGTATTTATCATATAATTCCTGCTTTTACTATATGTTAGTATTATTTTAGGTTTTATGTGTTATTTGGTATGATTTGGTAGGTTATTTCAAGTTCAGCAGTGCGTGACAGGGAATGAGTAAAGGTGCAGCTGACTCATATTGTTTCATATCGCCAAATCATATCATTTCCTCGCGGCCCAGTAGCACATGCTTTGCGGCCCAGTACAGGTCCGCGGCCCAGTGGGTGGGGACCACTGCCCTTTATGCTGCTACTCTTCTCATGACCATGATTGTTCTTGGCAAATTTTCCTACAGAAGTGGTTTGCCGTTGCCTTCTGGGCCATTAACAATACTCTTCAGCGATTGCCTGTCATCAGTGGTCGCATAACCAGGTCTTGTAATCTGCGCCAGCTGCTCATATGACCATCCACCACCTGATCCCATGGGTTCATGTGACCCTAAGCTGGAGTGAGGTGGGGTAGGCTAAGCACGTGTCACACCAGGTGTTCCCAACGTCTTTTGTGCCATTGAGCCTTACCATTAACCAAAGGGTCCATAGACCCCAGGTTGTAAACCCGTGTGCTACACCTTGTCCCAGAGTGAACCATAGGTCAGCAGAGGAAAGGACCGTCTTACACCTCCTTTGGTAGAGACATGTCTCCACCTTGCCACCTGGGTTTTCTGTACTGTTTACTGTTAACTATTTACCTGTGCTGCATACTACATCCATTTTGAATTATATCTTATTAGCTTATTTGTGGTAATAATTTTGTTTTATGTGTTAGGCGCGTAGCCAAGTGGTTAAGGCATTCGTCTAGTGATTTGGAGGTCGCTAGTTGGAGCCTTGGCTGAGGCAGCGTGTTGTGTCCTTGAGCAAGGCACTTAACCACACATTGCTCTGCGACGACACCGGTGCCAAGCTGTATGGATCCTAATGCCCTTCCGTTGGACAACATAGGTGGCATGGAGAGGGTAGACCTGCAGCATGGGCAACTGCTGGTCTTCCATACAACCCTGCCCAGGCCTGCGCCCTGGAAACCTTCCAAGGTGCAAATCCATGGTCTCATGAGACTAACAGATGCCTATATATGTGCTGTGTATGATATATGTTTTAAGGGTGCATCGTGGTATTACAGCGGAACATTGTTTTGCTTGGTTGCATTTATGTATAGAAGAAGAAGAAGGAATCCCTTAGCTCTGAATGGAGTCATTGGGACGCCGTCATGACGGCGTTTTTTTTAAGCAGGCTTTCTTATTTTTATGAGGCCGAGTTGCTAGCTCGACGCTCAGCCCAGCACAGATGGAAAGTGTGCAAGGGAGCCGCTGGATTCGAACTCGTGAGCCTTCGCTCCAAAGTCCGACGCTGATGCCACTATGCCACCAGCCGGACATTTATGTACAGTCAGATGACAATAAAACTGAACTTGAATTAATGATGCTGACTAACGGCCAAATGTTGATCACAATGGCAGGGAGATAGCTCCAGTCCTTTAAATGGTGTCTGTGGAAAGACCAGTAGAATCTAGGTTTATGATCTCAACCAAATTGAGTGATTTCAGACCTATCTAGGTGTAAGCAAAGAGTATTTTATGTTCCAGAGTAGTAGAGAGGGTTAAGTCTTTCCTGGTTTGCAGTCTGTATTTCCTGCATTGAGTTCATCTGCTCCTCAGGGAGTGGACCTGATACTGAGGGTCTCCCTCAGAGATGAAGAAAATTTACCATCATCTCTACCATCTGACCCATGCTTGAAATGCTTCCCTAGATTTGATCTTAGTGGTTTGACATCTTTTATTTAGGTTGGAATAATAAATACACTTAATTGGTTCATGCATTAACTGGTGTGCCAAACGGACTGTAGATTTGTATCTGAATGGGAGATTTGTTATTGGTGCATTTGTGATTTTCTGTGGAACTCTTATTTCTTTTGAGAATATGCAGATTTTCTTTTGCTTTATAACATTGTTTATTTTGTAATTTGATTTAATTAGTAGTGATTCTTTAATGTTCTTTGAAGCAGTCATCTGTGATTAGTCTTCAAGTAACACAAAACAATTAAATTAATGTAATTTTTGGGGAAACTCTGCATTTATTCCAGCCGCTGCATCCTGAAATCTTGAAGTACTTTTGTCTTTAGGTGTCTGGGGACCACATCTGGTGGTGGTGCGAACTTGCAAAATGCTCAACTGGGAAATGGAATTCAAACGATGGTGTCCAGGGCTCAAGATAATGATGTACTTTGGCACAAGGAAAGAACGCAGAGTCAAAAGGGAGGTAATACTATATTGAGTAACTTGTTTCATTTACAACTAGCAAATAAAAAGTAAGTCACAAAGAGAATGTTGGAGGAATTGAGCAAGTCAGGCAGGAGGAGAATTAGAGTTGATGTTTCAGGGAGAGACCTTTCATCAAGGATCCTTGGTGAAGGGTCTCTGGCCGAAATTTCAATTCTTTATTCCTGTCCATAGATGCTGCCTGACCTGCTGAGTTCCTTCAGCATTTTGTGCGTTACTCTGGATTTCCTGAATCTACAGAATGTTCCCAGTACTTATGGGATGTGGTCAGTGAACATAGCTAGCATTTGTTGTCCGACCCTGTAGTGCTTAAACTACATGACCATTTCAGGAAACATTTAAGAGTCTGAAGTTGTCTAGACTGGGTAGGCATAGCTGGTTTCCTTTCCTCCTGGAAGGTAATGAATCCTGATGAGTTTTAAAAGCAGTTTGTCTGGTGGTTTAATTTTGTCATCGCTCGTGCTGATTTTGCACTTCAAGTTAATTTTAAATTGCCTCATTGCTGTTCTGCGATTTGAACTCCTGTCTCAGAATTAGTCGCCCAGGCCTCCACATTGTTTGTCCAGCAATTTTAAACAATTTATTAACTTAGTAGGTGTTCTTGGTAAATTTTTCTACAGAAGTGGTTTGCCATTGCATCCTTCTGGGCAGTGTCTTTACAAGATCGGTGAGCGCCTGCCCCCCCGCCAGCCCCAGCCATTATGAATACTCTTCAGAGATTGTCTGCCTGTGGTTCCAAAACCAAGATTTGTGATCTGCACCAGCTGCTCATACAACCATCCACCACCTGCTCCCATGGCTTCATGTGACCCTGATTATTTGTTTTTGGTGGGGGGGGTGGGGTTGGTGGACTAAGCAGGTGCTACACCTTGCTCAAAGGTGACCTGCAGGCTAGCGGAGGGAAGGAGCACCTTACACCTCCTTTGGTGGTGGAGACATATCTCCACCCCACCACCCAACATGTATATAATTATAAAATATACTAGCAGGCAGGAATTGTTAAACTGTAGAGGTAATTACAATCTAATCCAACACATTGGACAAGTTGACTTTGTTTTGCCTGGAGTGAAGAAGGATGAGGGATGTCCTGCTCTTCATTTTGTATGTTTTTAATATCTGCAGGATGAAAACAAATTAAAAAACGGAAGCCCACTTAGCCTGTTATAAATCTCTTGTTTGCAGTGTTGGACAGAGCCCAACTCCTTCCATGTGTGCATCACCTCGTATAAGCTGCTCCTGAAGGACATGCAGGCTTTCCGGAGGAAGCGATGGAAGTACCTGATCCTAGACGAGGTCCAGCAGCTTAGAAACACGACTGAGCGGCACTGGGAGGCCCTCTTCAATCTCAAGAGGTCTGGATCGTGTGCTCAATGCACCATAATCTAAGTTCAGCCCATTGCTATGATTGCAGACAAGTTTAAATGTAAAAAAAAATGCACTTCTGGTGACATGTCCGCAAGTTGTTACCTCTGAAAGTAACAATAATGTAAACTATTCTGGGCAGGAATATGTTATGGTGGTGTTTCAGATAAATTAACTTGGTAACAAACACGAGAAATCCAGAGCAACACACACAAAACGCTGGAGGGAAAAGAATAAACAGTTGATATTTCGGGCCAAAACCCTTCTTCAGGGCTGAGAAGGAATGGGGAAGGTAAAGGTGGGTGGAGGGGAAAGAAACCAGCTGGTGGGTGGGAAAGGTCAAGGGCTGGAGAAGGAAGAATCTGATAGGAGAGGAGAGTGGATTGTAGGAGAAGTTCTTTGTAGTTTCATGGAACAGCACAGCACAAAAACAGGCCCATAGACCCATCTAATCTGTGCCAAACTGTTATTCTGCCTAGACCCATTGAGTCACACCTGGACCATAGCCCTGCATACCCCACCCGTCCATGTACCTATCTAAGCATCTCTTAAATATTGCACTTGAACCCACATCCACTGTTTCCTCTGGCAGCTCGTTCCACACTCGCACCAGCCTCTGAGTGAAGTAGTTCCCTCTCGGGTTTCCCCTTAAATATTTCTCCTTTCATCCTTGATCTACGTTCTCTAGTTCTAATTTCACCCAACTCAGTGGAAAAAGCCTGCATGCATTTGCCCAATCTATGCCCCTCATAATTTTATATACTTAAGAATCAGGTTTAATATCACCAGCATATGTTGTGAACTTTGATAACTTTGCGGCAGCAGGTCAATGCAATACATGATCTTATAGAGAGAGAGAGAGATAAAAGCTGAATTACAGGGTAACCCTCTCACCAGAGCTTATACACCAACTTATCCAGCTAACTCTGCTGACGGCCACGTGACTCATTTCATAAACAATATCTGTCTAGGGTTGGTAGGATTGGGGGTTCAACCAAGCAGGAATGCCATGATATTCTCGATTTGAGCGAATGTTGTGTAAATACTGCCCATACAGAGTTATGGGTAGCCCAGAAATGACAGATCACACACCAGCATAAAATTGTAAAGAAAGCAAATTTACCAAATTTTCAACTTTAACAAACAGTTAGAAAAAGAAAAGAAAAATAAAAGGGCCCATTACAGTTAAACCAGCCCAATGTGCACGTAAACTTTGGCGCTCGTTCTGGAGTAGTTGGGGGTGTATCTCTCTACTCGCGTGCTGGATGTACAGTCTGCGTGAAAGCACCTGCCGCAATCACAATCCAAACTTCCCCCAAAGACCATCTCCAATGAACTGGCTGTCAGGAGAACTGGCTCTTTCCCCTTGAGGTCATTCAGCCGCACAAAGCTCTCCTTTCAATGGCATTCTGCGGCATCTTCCCTTGTGCTCTGCACTGCAGCTCTTACCAAAAGGCCCCAGACCAGACTACTGCCCTTCAGAAACACTCTAGAACTTTCTCTCACATCCCCCAGTCCTGACCGGCTGACACAGATTCCGAAGTTAGCTGAAGCCAAAACACTCTTTCCAGCATAGCACACTGCTTTTACAGAAAACTGCTAAAATAAACTACCTCACAGCACAGCAGTAGAAATCTTAACCAGGGCATTACAACAGTAAATATATATATTAAATTGTTAAATTAAAAAAGTAATGCCAAAAAAAAGAAATAAAAAAAAGTAGTGAGATAGTGTTCATGGATTCAATGTACATTCAGAACTCAGATGACAGAGGGGAAGAAGCTGTTCCGGAATTGTTGAGTGTGTGCCCTCAGGCTTCTGTATCTCCTTCCTGATGGTAACAATGAGAAGAGGGCATGTCCTGGGTGATGGGGGTCCTTAATGATGGATGCCACCTTTTTGAGGCATCATTCTTTGAAGATGTCCTGGATACTAGGGAGGCTAGTGCCCAAGATGGAGCTGACTAGATTTACAGCTCTCTGCAGCTTACTTCGGTCCTGTTCAGTAGCCTCCCCAAAGCAGATGGTGATGCTTCCAGTTAAAATGCTCTCTATGGATTTCTGTAGAAAATTGCGAGAATCTTAGGTGACCTAGTAACCTTCTCAAAATCCCTGTGAAATATAGTTGCAGTCTTGCCTTCTTCATAGCTGCATCGGTATGTTGAGTCTGGCTTAACATATTGACACTGAGGAACTTGAAATTGCTCACTCTCTCCACTTCTGATCTCTGTATGAGGACTGGTGTGTGTTCACTCGCCAAATCTCTATGAAATTTCCCTTTTTTCTCCTATGCTCCCATTGTACGTAGATTGATCAGACCATTTGTAGGTCTATATGGGTTCAATTGTGTGAGTAAATTAGATAAACTCCTTTGATGGTAGATAGTTTGAGCGTTTTTAAATCTGTTTTTTAAAATTTATACACTGATCTTACAGTTTTTGTAGTTCTTTAATCTGGTATAGTTTAGGATGTTATTTAGTTCCAGTGGCTCAAGTTCTACATAATCCACTGAAGGTGAGTAGCCTGAGGTACACCTGAGTGGTCTCTCACACCTTCTTCTCCTCTGACCATCACCATAAGAACATATGACATGGGGCCAGAAATAGGCTATTTACCCCATTGAGTCTGCTCCGCCATTTCACTATGGCTGATCCATTTCCTTCTCAATCCCATTCTCCTGGCTTCTCCTAATATCCTTTCACACCCTGACTATTCAAGAACTTATCAACCTCCGCCTTAAATGCACCTAGTGACTTGGCCTCCACAGCTGCCTGTGGCAACGAATTCCATAGATTCACCACCCTTTGGCTAAAGAAATTCCTCCTCATCTCTGTTCTAAATGGATGCCCCTCTATTCTGAGACTGTGCCCTCGAGTCCAAGACTCCCCCAGCAAATGAAACATACTTTCCACATCCACTCTATCAAGGCCTTTTCAACATTCAATAGGTTTCAGTAAGATTCCCCTCATTCTTCTAAACTCCAGCTGGTACAGGCCCAGAGCCTTCAATCAATGTTTATATTTTGATAAGGCTTTCATTCTTGGAATCATTCTTGTGAACCTCCTCTGAACCCTTTCTTAAATAAGGGGCCTAAACCTGCTCACAGTACTCTGAAGTAAGGCCTCACCACTGCCTTATGCAGCCTCAGCATTACATCCTTGTTGTTCCCCTTATCCTTCCCTTTCTCCCATGCTCTGTTCTTCTCTCCTATCAGATTTCTCTTCCTTAAGCCTTTTGCCTCTTTCACCCATCACCTCCCAGCTTAACCCGCCCCCCCCATCTACACCCACCTTCCCCCTCACTTGGTCTCACCTATCACCTGTCAGTTTGTACTCCACCCTCTTCCCTCCCCCACCCCCCAACACACTTTCTTATTCTGGCTTCTGCACCTTCCTTTCCAGTCCTAATGAAGGATCTTAACCTGAAACTTCACCAGTTTACTTTTTTTCCCATAGATACTGCCTGACCTACTGAATTCCTCCAGCATTTTGTGTGAGTTGCTCCAGATCTCCAGCATTTGCAGACTATCTCGTGTTTATCAATTGGATTTCATTCTGGTTTTATAAAAACTTTGGTATGGGAGTACAAAGGATTGTTTCTTCAACAGAATTTTTTTTTATTCTAGCCAACAGCGCTTGCTTTTGATTGGAACTCCTTTACAAAATACCCCAATGGAGCTATGGACCATGATGCACTTCCTGCTGCCTGGAATTACCAGATCTTACCTGGATTTCCCTGTGAAAGTTGGCACAGATGAAAATCAAGACTATTGCCACAAACTAGTGATAAGAATGCACAGGGTAAGTGTGTATGTGTTTTTGTTTTAAGCAAGTTGAAGGATGTAGAAGCGGGTGTGTGGGATATTTGGTTTGTTGGAGGAAGATCCTGAAGCTTCAGCCGATGTGAGGACATTCAGCTGCCTTCTCCACTTTCTGGAACACGGTGCAGAGCTGCATTAGGAGCCAGGAGGGAATATACACCTTTACCATAGTCAATAAAAACTGCACTGCACAGCAGCTCTAATGGGTCGGGCTAGTTTCTTTACCACTGGAGAAGCCAAGTCTACTGGCACACAACAATTCAAGAGTCAAAGTTATTTAATGTCATTTCCAGTGCACAAGTGTAAATGCATGATTTGTGGGACATTTGAGAGACTTTGAACTTTTACTGTGCTCATGGACTTCTTCATCGTTATGGTATTGTTGCACTGTTGTAACTATATGTTATAATTATGTGGTTTTGTCAGTTTTTTCAGTCTTGGTCTGTCCTGTGTTTTGTGATATCACACCGGAGGAAATATTGTATCATTTCTTAATGCATGCATTACTAAATGACAATAAAAGAGGTCTCTGTGTTTTCATAATCTAATCTAAATGAGAACAAAATAATCGTAAAGAGATAAAACCGTGTCATGTATAATCAGTGGAAAGTACCATCTATATCCCTCCATTTCCCTTGCATCCATGTGCCTATTTAAACATCTCTTAAAAGCCTCTAATGTATTTGCCTCTACCACCAGACCAGGCAGCGCATTCCAGGCATCCACCACTCTCTGAGTAAAAAACTTACCCCTCATATCCCCCCTGAACCTACCCCCTTTCTCCTTCAATCCATGCCTTCTTGTACTAGACATTTCAACCGTGGGAAACAGATACTCTCTGTCTACTCTATCTATGCCTCTCATAATCTTATGAACCCTTATCAGATCTCCCCTCAGCCTCCTCCACTCCAGAGAAAACCAACCCAAGTTTGTCCAGCTTCTTGCATTAACACATGCCCTCTAAACAAGGCAGCATCCTGGTAAAGCTCGCCTGCACCCTCTCCAAAACCTCAACATCCTTCCTATAGTGGGGCGACCAGAACAGTACACAATACTCCAGACACGAGGACATCAGCAGGTGCTGGAAGTTCAAGCAACATACACAAAATGCTGGTGGAACGCAGCAGGCCAGACAGCATCCATAGGAAGAAGCACAGTCGACGTTTCAGGCCAAGACCCTTCGTCAGGACTAACTGAAAGAAGAGATAGTAAGAGATTTGAAAGTGGGAGGGGGAGATCTGAAATGATAGGAGAAAACAGGAGGGGGAGGGATAGAGCTAAGAGCTGGAAAGTTGATTGGCAAAAGGGATACAAGGCTGGAGAAGAGAGAGGATCATGGGACAGGAAGCTTAGGGAGAAAGAAAGGAGGAGGGGAGCGCCAGAGGAAGATGGAGTAATTGTGAGAGGGACAGAGAGAGAGAAAAAAGGAGAAAGAAAGCAAATAAATAAATGCATGCATAAAGAAAGAAAGGGAGGGAGGGATGGGGTTAGAATGGGAGGAGGGGCATTAACAGAAGTTAGGGAAGTTGGTATTCATGCCATCAGGTTGGAGGCTACCCGATGGAATATAAGGTGTTGTTCCTCTAACCTGAGTGTGGCTTCATCTTGACAGTAGAGGAGGCTGTGGATAGACATATCAGAATGGGAATGGGACGTGGAATTAAAATGTGTGGCCACTGGGAGATCCTGCTTTCTCTGGCAGACAGAGCGTAGGTCTCCAGCAAAACGGTCTCCCAGTCTGTGTCGGGTCTGATACTCCAGATACTCTGGATGTGGCCTAACCAGAGTTCTATAATGTTGCAACATAACCTCTTGACTTTCTATTTTAATGGTAGAGAGTAAGATATTACAAGCAGGGTTTACAAGCACTGTGATCTTTAACTTTAGATGATTCAGCCATTCATCTTGCGGCGATCAAAGCGAGATGTGGAGAAACAGCTGCCAAAGAAATATGAGCACATTCTGAAATGCTGCCTGTCAAAGAGGCAGAAGATCATGTACGAGGATGTCATGTTCCACTCTAGGTAAGCAATAACTTCCATGAGATGCGATAGAAATTGATTGCAAAATGGGCCTTGTTTTGTATTGAATTTGCAAGTCAAAATCTGGGCTCATTTGTAGCATTTTGACTTTGATACAAAAATATTTTTATGTGGAACTCTCAAGAAGTAGGGCTACATTTCTAATTGGATGTTCTGTCCATATGCATTTATAGATAGTGAGAGCCCAGCTTTGTGGATTGTCTTGCATCTACCCTGCACATACACCCGTTCAGAGTTTATAGGAATGGGGAGACTTCTACAGACAGGATTCATCGCACACTATCATAATGTATTAGCCAGGTAGCCATGATGGGATATTTTAATGCAGAACAGTGAGAATGAACCTGTTATCTTTCTGGCATTAGAGTAAACCAGGTTGCACTTACTGATAGACCATTGGGGAAAGAAAACCTGTGTGGTCTATCCTCAAACTGGATCAAGGACAGTTCAAAGTTCAAAGTAAATTTTATTATCAAAGTACATGCAAATATGTCACCGTATACAACCATGGAATTCATTTTTTGTGGGCATTCTCAATAAATCTATAGAATAATAACTAACGGTCCACCTAGCTAGGGCATTCAACCAGAAGACAACAAAGTGTAAATACTAAAAGAAGAAACAATAATAATAAATAAATTAGCAATAAAAATCGAGAACATGAGATGAAGAGTCCTTGAAAGTGAGTCCATAGGTTGCGGGAACATTTCAATGATGGGGCAAGTGTAGTTGAGTGAAGTTATCCCCTCTGGTTCATGAGCCTGATGGTTGAGGGGTAGTATCTGTTCCTGAACCTGGTGGTGCTAGTCCTGAGGCTCTTGTACCTTCTTCTTAAGGGCAGCAGTGAGAAGAGAGCATGATCTAAGTGGTGGGGGACCCTGATGATGGATGCTGCTTTCCTGCAACCGTGTTTCATGCTCAGTGGTTGTTAAGACTTATCTTTTTATATGAGTAATGGTCAAGAGATCTTAGCAATTTTTTTCAGTGGGTACATTGCTCTCTTTCAGAAGAAAATAAGAACTATAAATATTAAGTTAAAATTAGGTTCAAGTTTATAGAAACAGAAAACATACAGCACATTACAGGCCCTTCGGCCTACATTGACATCTGACTGTACCTCTATACAACCAAATGAAACCACAGTGAAGCCCTCTGTTGGTCAGGGTTGACCTTGGGTGTTGCATCCTAGGTGACTATGTGTCTACATGATACGCAAGCCAGGGTAGTACAATTATGGAGAGCAAGCTGTTGCCTATGGTACAGGCCCCGCCCCCCCCCATCCGCACAGCTAATAAATCCAAAGAAACGACGGAGACCGATAACAGTTTGGCACCGGTGGCGGCACAGGGGTTGCCAGTCAGCTTTGAGCTGAACATAACACTGTCTTAAGAACTCCAGCTCTGGATTTTTCCTTGCCGGTCACTCTCGAAGCCTTCCCCATGAGGGTATAGCCACAAGGCAGTGGAGGTTTGAGATCAGAGTTTACCTTCTCCTAGGTGAGCTGACAAGCTCCAGCTGTCTGAAGTAACTGATTTTAAGGCATCAGTAACCTGCCTTTGCTGCTTCTCCTGTCAGTAGAATGGTTCTACCAAGCTTAGTAGCTAAGGGACACATTAAGGCCAGGAACTGGACTTTATTGTCAAAGGCTATTTGAGCTGCACACCATTGGGAGCATTTAATAGGTAGTTGGTGCTTATTCCCATTACTTTCCTCATCTATGACAACGTTAAGGAACCTCTGGACGACAGTGCACCCACAAAACATACGTCACACACAGAACATAAACCAAAATATTACCCTAAATATTTAAGTTAAGAAATAAATAAGTTAAGAAAATATAATTCAGAATGCATGTAGTGCACAGCACAGGGTAAACTGTACAATAAACAGCTTGCTGTCCTAGTGATGAGATCTCGGTGGTGGCAGGGTATTCATTAGTCTCACAGCCTGAAGGAAGAAGCTGTTACCTAGTCTGGCAGTCTTGGTCCTGATGCTCTTGTACCTCCTTGATGGTAGTAGGTCAAAGAGATTGTGGGATGGGTGGTAGGGATCCTCAACAATGCTTTGGACCCTTTGTCTGCAGCATTCCCTGTAAATGGCACAAATATAGAAGGAGGGAGATCCTGGTGGTCCTCCAGCTTTTTACAAACAAGAGCCATAAAATACAACAGATGGTATTGGAGAGTAAAGCCTTTGTCTCTTTGGATTAGTATTCCTGCACTCAGTATCTTCTGTACAATGTTACGTAAAGACGTAAAGTTTAATATTCCATGTGAAGTGTTTTATGAACTTTTCCTATGATTTTGGGGTTATTAAACCCTGTACTGGGAAGGATTTTGAAGACCACACAGGCTGCAGAAGTTCCAAGTGGAGCTAGGATATTCCTAATGAAGTGTTCGTGCTTTCATTGAATTAGTAAAACACATTTCCAACTTGTGAGCAGAAAAATGGGGCAGTTTGCTGAACTTCAAAATTGACTTTCATTCCTGAACTTAATTTCTTGAATTCTGCCTTGATGTTGTACCCTGATTTCATTGAAAATAAATGAAATCAGCGTACAACACCTTTGTCTTGCTAAAGAGGTAGTGCTAAGCAAACTTGTGGGCCTAAAGATAGACAGGTCCCCTGGTCCTGATGGTACTGAAAGAAATGGCAGAGGTTATAGTAGAGGCTTTGGTGATAATTTACCCAAATTCTCTGGACTCTGGGGAGGTTCCAGCAGATTGGAAGAAGGCGAATGTCATGCCACTGTTCAAAGATGGATGTAGGCAAAAGGCAGGTGTCTATAGGCCAGTTAGTTTAATATCTGTAGTTGAGAAAATGCTTGAAGCTATCATTAAAGAAGAAATAGCAAGACATCTGGAAAGAACTGGATCCATCATGCAGATGCAGCATGGATTCAGCAGAGGCAGGTCCTGTTTAACAAACGTAGTGGAGTTCTTTGAGGATATAACAAGCACGAACAGATGGATGTTATTTACTTGGATTTCCACAAGGTGCTCGAAAAGGTGCCACATAAAAGACTTATCCATAAGATAAGTATGCATGGAGTTGGGGGTGATGTATTAGCATGGAGAGAATTGGTTAACTAATAGAAAGCGGAGAGTTAGGATACATGGGTGTTTCTCTGGTTGGCAGGTAGTGGTGAGTGGTGTGCCACAGAGGTTGGTGTTGGGCCCACAACTGTTCATGATATACGTTAATGATCTGGAAGAAGGGACAGTGTGTAGTGTGTAGCTGATGACACTAAATTGAGTGGAAAAGCAAATTGTGCAGAGGATATGGAGAGTTGGCAGATAGATATAGATAGATTAAGTGAGTGGGCAAGGGTTTGGCAGATGGAGTACAATGTTGGTAAATATGAGGAAAATTGGAATATCGTTTATTTATATAGTAAAAGTAAAATTATTTAAATAGTAAAAGATTACAGCATGCTGCTGTGCAGAGGGACTTGGGAGTGTTTGTGTATGAATCACAAAAGGCTATTTTGCAGGTGCAGCAGGCTATCAAAAAGGCAAATGGAATGTTGGCCTTCATTGCTAGAGGGATTGAATTTAAGAGCAGGGAGGTTTTGTTGCAACTGTACAGGATACTGGTGAGGCCACACCTGGAGTACTGTTTGCAGTTCTGGTCTCCTTACTAGAGGAAGGACATACCGGCTTTGGAGGTGTTGCAGAGGATGTTCAGCAGGTTGATTCCAGAGATGAGGGGATCAGACTATGAGGAGAGATTGAGTCGCCTGGGACTTTACTCACTGGAATTCAAAAGGATGAAATGAGATCTTCTAGAAACATTTAAAATTATGAAAGGGATAGATAAGACAGAGAGAGGAAAGTTGTTTCCACTGGTAGGTGAGACGAGAACTAGGGGCATAGCTCAAGATTTGGGGGAGTAGATTTAGGACAGGGATGAGGAGGAACTGCTTTTCCCAGAGAGTGGTGAATCTGTGGAATTTTCTGCCCAGTGAAGCAGTGGAGGCTACCTTAGTAAATATATTAAAGACAAGGTTGGATAAATTTTTGTATAGTAGGGGAATTAAGGGTTATTGGGAAAAGGCAGGTAGGTGGAGATGAGTCCATGGTCAGATCAGCCATGATCTTATTGAATGGCGGAGTGTGCTCGACGGGCCAGACGCCTACTCCTGCTCCTGTTTCTTATGACCTTGTGTTCTTATGTCACACGCATACGGAATAATTAATCAAATATTTTACTGTTGCTTATTAATTTAAATAAGCATTTCCTGACCCTAGGGATGTATGACACAGGTGAAATTTTATTTCACAATACTAGTTTGCAGTGGCCTGGTTTGTTGATTTAAATCTTCAGAAAGCTTTTGCTCCCAACATCATTTAACCTTTAAAAATAGCTATTTGGAAAATGAAAATATTATAGATTGACTGAGGCTTGATGAGAAGCTAGAGCAAATTGCAGAGTTTTGTGTTTCAAATGAGTATGTAACAATATCTTCCTTCCTTGGCATAGAACATTTCAAACCCATGAGAGTTCAAGTTTATTGTCATCTGACTGTACATACAGTACTGGGCAAAAGTGTTGGGCACATGCAAAAAACATCTGTAAAGCGAAGATGCTTTCAAAATATTGAAATGAAAAGTTTCTAAATATCAAAAAATTACTATCAAGAGTAGTAAATAAAAAAAACTACATCAAATCAATATTTGGTGTGACCCACCCTTTGCCTTTAAAGCTCAATTCTCTTAGAGACATTGTGCAGTTTTATAAGAAAATTGACTGGTAGGTTCCAAGCACTTCAAGAACTTGCCACAGTTCTTTTGCAGACTTTGGCTGTCTTGCTTGCTCCTATCTCTCCAGGTAATCCCAAAAAGCCATGACGATGTTGAGATCAGGGCTCCGTGGAGGGCATACCATCTGAAACTATATTAAAAAAATAGTGTGCCTTAGATTTTTGCACAATACTATGTTTATAACCACAGGTACCCACAAAATATATATCACACATAGCACATAAATCAAAATATTACCATAAATAAGTTGCTAAGGTATAATTCAAAATGAATGTAGTGTGCAGCACAGGTAAACAGTACAGTAAACAGCTCTCTGTCCTAGTGGCGAGACCTCTGTGGTGGCAGGATATGCATTAGTTTCACAGCCTGAAGGAAGAAGCTGTTACCCAGTCCGGCAGTCTTGGTCCTGATGCTCTTGTACCTCCTTCTTGATGGTAGTGGGTCAAAGAGATTGTGTGATGGGTGGAAGGGATCCTCAACAATGCTTTGTGCCCTTTGTCTGCAGTGCTGCTGGTACATCTCACAAATAGTGGGGAGGGAGACCCAGAGATCCTTTCGGCGTTTTAAGATTCAGGTTTCTGTTTACTCCCATAAAATGCAGTGTTTAGATGGAAATTGATGGTAGTTGTTGAGAAATTCTAAAGATCTCGTCGTTGAACATTGTGTGTCTCTTTAGAGGGTACCTTCAGGTGTTAGAGGTGGGTAGATTTCAAATAGCTATGATACTGGGCTACCAACTACTTATTAGTCAAGTGTGTTAATGTGGAAATCGGGCTAATTATGACTTCATGTTTTAATAAGAATTTGACTTTTTGTGTGCGCCATGGTAGTGTAGCAGTTAGCATAATGCTATTACAGCTCATAGTCTTGGAGTTTGGAGTTCAATTCTGGTGTTCCCTGGAAGGAGTTTGTGCATTCTCCCCGTGACTACATGGGCTTCCTGTTTGTGCCCCAGTTTTCTCCCACATTCCAAAGACATACTGCTTAGTAGGTTAGTTGGTCTAAGGTAAAGAGGTGGGTTGCTGGGTGGTGTGACTTGTTCGGCTGGAAGAGACTGTTCCTCACTGTATCTCAATAAATAAATAAAACTTTAATCATACTTCAGTGGACAAGGTCCCTCATGGTCCAGAACATTAAGTCGCATGAAATCCGCAGTAACTTGTTAAATTCTGATAAATGGTCTGATTAGCGAGTTTACAGATGATACAAAAATTAGTCTGGTTGTGGATAGTGAGGAATGTGGTTAATGTATATAGAGTATAAAGTAGGTGTAACACTTAGGGCTATTGACTCATGTTTGTCTAGGGGAAACCCTGTCTGCCCGCCAGACCATGTGTCACGTTTATGTAGATGCTGTGTAATGCACCCTGGTACAAACTCACACATAAAATATCAGACAGCACACAAGGTACGATTAGCTGATTACACTTTATAGATCTTAATGTGACTATGTGGTTAATAGAGATACAAATACAAAAAGAAAAGAGAAAGGCGTCAAACTTATCAGAGTTCAACCAATTCGTGCACAACTGTTGGAGCTCAATTAATGGAGTCTTCTCTCCACCATTCGATCTCCTCTGAACTCCTTGACCTTCCGACTGGGACCAACCATGGTGGTCTAAAAGAGCGCGTCCAGCACATCCTTCCTCTTCATTCTTCCTCGGTGAAAAACCCCAAGCCCGCGCAAACTAACAGCTTTCACACAGACAGAAAGAATAACATCTCTTCCATTGGTTAGCAAATGAATATAAGTCCCGTTATCACTAATTATAACCCAAACATGCTGCTACAGAGAACCTTACCTCATCAGTTAACATTACAGAGAAACCATTTCATCTTAACACTATAGAGAAGCCATTTCCTTATTAGCAATTAGCAGTTAATAATACTGAGAACCCTACATAGGTTATGGGTCACTTGGAAAGATGGGTGAACTCTGCCTGAAATGCCAACTGTTTCCCCCCTCCATGGATGCTGTCTGACCCGCTGAATTCCACCAGCATTGTGCATGTGTATGTTGCTTTGAATTTCCAGCATCTGCAGAATCTCTAGTGTTTGCTACTGGTGAATCTTTGCACCCACACCATCCTTCCTATATAACTCTTGCTAGACCCCACTGATCCTAATAATTAACTGAAATTTGTTCCCCTTTGTAACTGACCTCCCTGCTTTAATCAGTCTGGGCACATTATAGTTTTTTAGAACTCAATGATCTTCCCTTAGTCTCTTTTATTTCAAAGCAAACAATTTCAGTGGAGCCTGTCTCTTATGGCTGTGTCTCCAGCTCTACCAATGTCCTAGATCTCCTCTGCAACTTCGCTAAAGGCATCAAATCCTTTAATGTGCTGAGGAGAATGATATTCTAATTCTGTGGCTGTGACCTAACTAGAGCATTCTGTCATCTCAGAGTGAACTGCTTTTAAATAGCGTCAATTGCATGTGTTTATGTTCAAAAAGCAGTGATTTTTGTCACTAAAAGTTGATGAGAAATAAGCAATTAGACAGTTCAAAACTGTTTTGCTCATTGTGGTTTCAAGCATTCGGTCTTGAAGATGGCAGAAGCAGCTAGGATTGAAAATGAACCGATTTCACTACTTGAACAAGTTAGGAACTTTGAATTTGAAGGTATCAACTATTATCTTGAGCATTACAATGAAAATGAATATTTGGAGGATACAGGCATTTATAGCATTGTATGAAGGCAGTCCATTATCTGCACTAGGTGTCTGCACTGATTTTGTTCATTGCATACACTGGTGAACTCCTCCATTGAAAACTATTAAAAATGTATATACAGTTTTATAGTACCGTATAGTATTGATAGTGTTCTAATTTGTTCTATATTTCATTTAAATACATAATTTCTTACTCAGTTAAACGGTAGTTTGAGTATTTTTTATACCTTTTTAACTATTTCCATGAAACTTCGGTTAATCAGTGCAGCCACTTAATTGAGCCAAAATGTACTGGTCCCGATGTGTCCCAATTAACCAGAATCCACTTTACTCTGTGAACACCTGTCAAGTTTGAGGTTGTGAGTAATAACTAGCTTTGCTTTTTCTTAAAATTTACTTCGGATTTGCATCTATAACTCGGGTTTAAGATGGCGCCAGCGAATCTCAGAAACTTTTGGCTAGTGGCCAATGAAACAAAGAAGGCAACTAAGTACTTTGTTAATCTCTCTTTCTGCTAAATGATCTTCGCAAATAATAGCCCGTATCTTCCCTTTGGACTTGGAGGCAATTTGATGTGGCAGAACCGAGGTGAAGTAGCCTGCCCATCGCCGAGAGCAAGGAAGACCCGAGGCTTGATTGATTTAGCACCAGGCTGAATCATAAAGGTCCGGTACAGACTGAATCAAGGTAGCAGGGTCCAGGTGTCAGAGTGCATCAAAGCGACTGAACCCAATGTTTGGATGACGATTTAGATGCTGGGCCAGATTGAAAAGGTCAGGGAGTCGGGGCCCGAGGTGGGGGACAGGCCGGTTCAGCTCACTACTTGTTACTCTGCAACATTTACTCAGCTCTGTGCTGAACTGAGGGTCTGTGGATGGACTCTATTTGTGGACTTCAGTTCAGAATGATATTTGCTTGTGTCTATGTGCATGATTTTTTTGTCGAACATTGGGTGTTTCACCGTCTTTTTCTAAAAGGGTTCTTTTGGGTTTCTTTTTTTTTGTAGCTACCTGTTAGGAGATGCAGCTCAAGGTTGTATAATGTATACATACTTTGAACTTTGAGCTATTTGTATCTCCTGATATTTCAAGGGTGCAGATGAGCTGGTCACCAGAGTAGCTACATATAACAATGTTAGTTGAGGAATTTGACTCCTTTTCTGTTTTGGATCAATAGCGTCTCATTGTATGACTATAAATCTAATCTTTGCCTGACCAACAGCACAGCGGAAGCCCTGCGGTCTCGCCATTTTGTTAGTGTCCTCAATCTCCTAATGCAGCTGCGGAGGATATGTAATCACCCCAACCTGAAGTGTCCCAGGGCGGTCCGTTCGGCGTATGTTTGCAAAGCTCTGCAGTACTCCATTTCATCTCTAGTGCTGAAAACACTTGAATATGATCCTTGGAAAGTAAGTGTTCAAATTATTTTATTTCCATTCTTTTCCCCGAGGTTATCAGTAGATTTCATTTAAAAAAAAATAAATTGCCCTTTTATCTTTAGAATGTAGACTTGTCTGCCTTCAATCTAGTGGGAATTGAAAATAAGCTCTCTCGACACGAGACTGAGACAGTCATGCCCAAGCGGAAGGTGACAAGAAAACTTATTGAGGAAATCTACAACTCGCCGGATCTTCCACCAAGACCCAGACCTGTTAAAGTGAAAGTCAGCAAGTAGGTACTCTTCTGTTGTAATGGGACCCTCTGCATGGTGCACTGTTGCAATGAGGTAACTCTGAGTAACATGCAGACAGTGAGTTCAGAAACTTAGTTCAAAGCACTGCTTTTGAAGGAACATATTCACAAAAGCAGTCAGTGCGATGCAACTACAGCTCAGGGTGTTTCGGAGTTCAGTTCTGGCGCAGTTCAGTAAGGGGTCTGTAACATCCGTCCCGTGGGTTTTCTCCAGGTGCTCCAGTTTTCTCCCACAGTCCAAAGACCTACTGGGTAGGTTTATTGGTCATTGTTAATTGTCCCCTGGTTAGGTTAGGGTTAATCAGATTTGTCAGGGGTTGCACGGTATGGCTTGAAGGGCCTTCATTGCACTGTATCGCTAAATAAATAAAAGATTCATTTTTCTCAGGGTTGAAATGCCTAACACTAGAGGGCATGCATTTAAAAGGAGAGGGGGTAAGTTCAAAGGAGATGTGCGAAGCAAATTTTTGACTGTGATAGCGAGGCCAGGAAAGGTGGCATTATGTGTTCAGTTCTGGCTTTTCTATTTGATTAGCAAGTAGGCATGTGGATCTTGTGACCACAGCTGGGAGTGTGTCCATCCACCCTCCCAGTGAACACCAAGAACTGAGGAAACTTGGCAGAGTTGCAATGGCTGAAACAACTCTATGTAATTAGGTATAGGGTTAAAGGAGCATCAATAGGAAGTGCTACCTCAAGAAGAACATCTAATCAAAGACCCCCAACCATCTGGGTCATGCTCTCTTCTCACTGCCTCCATCGGAGTTGGAGGTACGGAAACCTGATGTTCCACACCACCAGTTTCAGAAACAGCTTCTTGTCTTCTCACCTGCCCATCACCTTCCACTAGTGCCCTTCTTCCTTTTTCTTCCATGGTCCACTGTCCTTTCCTATTAGATCCTTTCTTCAGTCCTTTACCTCTTCCATTCATCCCCTCCCAGCTGCTGTCTTCATCCTCTCTTTCCCACCCATCCACCATTCTCTTCACCTGGTCCTGTCTGCCACTTGCAAGCTAGAACTCTTCCCCTGTTCCCCACCTTATCTGGTTTCTGCCTCTTTCACTTCCAGTCCTGATGAAGGCTCTTGGCCCAAAATATCAACAGTTTCTTCATTTCCCTTGGTTTGTCTGAGTTCCTCCAGCATTCTGTGTGTGTTGCTCTGGGTTTCCAGTATCTGGTGCTTGTGGTTTTACAGAATCATAGTCAGCTTTTCCTCAGCTGATGCTTGACCGCATCATTGTATCTGCCCTCTTGATATCAATGTAACTGGACAACACCATGGAAGACAAAGTGGTGGGTATGTGGAATGTGCAATCTGGGGGGGTGGTAGAGGCTTTCATGAGGCTCTTAGATAGGCATGTGAATGTGCAGGAAATGGAAGGACAGAGGGGATTAATTCCTTTGGGTACAACTTTGCTCAGCATGACATTTGCTTTGCTGTACTGTCTTGTGTTCTATTACTGTTTTCAAGGTGGATTCAAGCTCCTTCAAAGATTTTTCAGTAATGTGATCTGTTAAATTAAAATGTATTTCATTGAAGCAAGTCCAGGCTTGTAAGATGTTTTAATTCAATTTGTTTGAGCTACTCTGGCAGATATCATGTGTACTTTATATCTTACAGCAAAGAAGGTAAAGTTTTCTAACACTTTATTAATTTCCCTTTTATTAATTTGCACCTCAAGTGGGAAGGTTTGTATGATAAATACTAGATGTGGATGAACAATGATCTGGTCCATTTCAGGTGTAAACCCGGATGATACCCTTTTCTGAATGGGTTCCTTAAGTTTGTTATAGCCGGGACAGGTAGTGGGTTAAAGCTCCTACTACCGCTTAAATGTTCCCAATGGCATTCATCTCGAATAGTCTCTGACAACCAGTTCCAGACCTTCACTTGTGGCTTGACTGCTAAGCCCAGTGGAACCACTTCTGACAGGAGAAGGGGAAAGGAGGGTTACTTGCACCTTAAAAACAGTTCCATTGAGCAGATGGGACTTGTCAGCTGTGATTACCAGCTCATCTAGGAGAAGAAAAACTCTGATCTCAAACCTCCACTGTCTTGTGGCTATACCCACTCATGGGGGAAGGCCTTGGGAGTAAATCCCAAGGTAAAATCCAGAGTTGGAGTCCCTATGGCAGTCCTATGTTGAGTTCAATGCTGATCGACAACTCCTGCAATGCTACTGGTGCCAAACTGTATCGGTCTCTGCCATTCCTTTGGATCCATCAGCTGCGTGGAGGGGGTGAGCCTGCTGCATGGACAACAGCTTGCTCTCTATATCGTACTGTGCAGCTTGTGTATAAATTGAGATGCAGTGCAGAATAGGCCCTTCTGGGCCTTCGGTCTGTGCCGCCTCGCAATCGCCCGATTTAATCCTGGCCTAATCACAGGAAAATTTCAATGACCAGTTATGCTTCCAACCAGTACATATTTGGATGGTGGGCGGAAACTGGAGATCCTGCAGGAAATCCACACGGTCATGGGAAGAATGTATGAGTTCCTAACAAGGGCGGAAATTGAACCTGAGTGGCCTGTGCTGTAAAGCATTGTGCTAACCACTACACTACTGTGCCGCTCCATGTATGTAGATAGCTAGGATGCCATATCGTGGTCAACCCTGACCAACGGAGAGCCTTTCCCCATTGACATAAACGAACCAGATGTGTGTATGTGCTTTTTTTGCAACATTCCAGTTATTTCATAGCTTTTTATTTCCAATTTTAATTTCATATATAAAATTTGTAATTAATGTAATAATTTTGGAATAGTAGAGATGCACTGGCAAAAATCATTTAATTTTCCAAGGGACGTGATTGGCTGATGTGTTAGTGAGGATTGATAAGGCACCTGTCCTCAGCAGATACCCCGAACCCCCACCCCACACATCATAATCGCTCCCCTGAACCTTCATAGTTACTTTTTTGATCCATTAAAGATTCAGAGATCAAAGAACATTTGTTATGCAGTATACGACCTTGAGATTTATCTTCCCACAGACAACCACGAAACAAAGAAAAACCATGGAGCCTGTTCAAAAGAAAAACATCAAACCCCATCCCCCTACACATGCAAAAAAAAGCTAATCATGCAAACAGCACCCGAAAAAGAGAAAAATGAAATGAGTACAGGCATATTCAGTTCAGCTTGATGCTCATTATCTGTAGGCCATTCCGATTCGAAGTCACCCAAAATAGCATCAAAAAAGGAATGGCCAGAAACCGGAGATGGATCATAACTACAGAGTTAGCCATGGTCAACTCCTCGGTGCCTGAAGTAACACTATGAGCTTTTGAGTTTTATTTTCAAACTGCTTAGTCTTCTTGTAACTTATATCAAACAGGTTATTTATATATTGGCATCATTGACACTGATTCTAAAAATACATAAGCTAGACTTTAATTTTAATCTCAACTCTTTGTTGCAGGCTATTAACGTTTCAGTTTACGTGTTTGGGTTTTCAGCTGTAGGCAGTTTCATTTCTTGTGTCTTCTATGGTGTTGTTTAGTCAGACTGAGATTAAAAGGGCAGACACATTGCTTTCTCGGGCATCAGCAAAGGGAAAGCCAAACACGATTATGTAATTCTGTCTTTCCTGACCTAGGTGTCACAGTCAATTAAGTACAATTTGGTGGTATCATCATTTGTTATATCATAGGAAATGTTGCTGATAGTTTACACAAAGCAAACATTTTGGTGAGGGGGGCACAATAGCAAGTATAACAATGTTACAGCACCAGTGATCTGAGTTCAATTCTGCTGCTGCCTTTAAGAAGTTTGTACATTTTCGATGTGACTGCATGGGTTTCCTCCAGGTGCCCTGGTTTCCTCCCACAGTCTAAAGATGTTCGGGTTAGGAGGTTAATTGATCACATAGATGTGATTGGGCGGTGTGGGCTTGTTGGGCCAGAAGGGCATGTTACTGTGTTGCATCTCTACATAAAATTTAAAAAATGACTCCAGGAACTCACCTTTCTCTTCATCAAATATTAAAGATTAGTTTTATTTGTCACATGTACGCGGCACGATGGTAGTGTGGTGGATAGCATGACACCATTGCATCTTAGGGTGTTCCGGAGTACAGAATTCAGTTCTTGGCTATATAAACAGTAACAGAGTGTGAAATTTTATAGAGCAGCTCAGATACAAATGGAATGCTGTCTCCAGTGTTACATTATGGTATTTAGAAAGAGAGCTTTGAGAAACTGGAACTATTGGTCATTACAGTAGTGTAGTGGTTAGTATGAAGCTATTACAGCTCGGGATATTTCAGAATTCTGAGTTCAGTCCCAGTGTACTCTGTAAGGAGTTTCTGTCCATTCTCCCTGTGACTGTGTGGTTTCCTCCAGGTGCCCCAGTGTCTTCCCATAGAGTTGCAGAGTTGCTTGGAGTGTTCTTTTGTGTTCATGGTGTAGTTTTCGCCAGGATACTGACTCACCAGCAGTTGGACCTTCCAGATACAGATGTATTTTTACTACAATCAATTGAAACACCTTGACTGCACGTAGATCTCCACTTAACTAATTATGTAACTTCTAAAACCAGTTGGCTACACCAGTGATGATTTGGTGTGTCATATTAAAAGGGGGTTGAATACTTATGCAATCAATTAGTTAGGGTTTTATATTTGTAATTAATTTAGATCACTTTGTAGAAATCTGTTTTCACTTCACACGAAAGTCCTTTTACAGAAGGTCACTGTCAAAAAAAGTCAAATTAAATCCACTGTGATTCAATATTGTAAAACAAAGCATGAAAACTTCGCGGGGAGGGGATTACTTTTTATAGGCACTGTAAAACATTATGCTAACCACTATGCCGTCGTAGAGAATGTGGAAATGAAAGAGATAGAAGCAGGGGTAGGTTGCTTCTCCTTCAAGCCCCTCTGCCATTCACGAAGTTCATGGTCATTCTACTTCATTACCATTTTTTTGTGATATCCACAGAAGGCTTCATTTCCTCCATATTTATGACTATCCGTCTGTTTTGAAGGAAGTTGCTGCATCAATGGCAAAGATGTTGCCGGGATTGGAGGACCTGAGATGGAAGGAAAGATTTAATGGGTTAGGACTTTATTCCTTGGAACGTAGAAGATTGAAAGGAGATTTGATGGAGGTATACAAAATTATGAGGGGTATAGGTAAGGTAAATGCAGGCAGGCTTTTTCCACTGAGGTTGAATGGGACTACAACAATTGGCCATGGGTAGGGGAGAAAGATGAAAAGTTTAAGGGGAACATGAGGGGAAAGTTCACTGAGAAGCTTGAGCGAGTGGAACAAGCTGCCAGCACAAGTGGTGCATGGGAGTTTGATTTGAAAACATTCAAGCTAAGTTTGGATTGGTACAAGGATAGTAGGGGTATGGAGGGCTATGTTCTGGGTGCAGGTCGATGGGAGTACGCAGTTTAAATGGTTCAGCAAGGACTGGATGGGCTGAAGATCCTGTTTCTGTGCTGTACTTTTCTATGACTCTTATGACATAGCAATCCAGGGTTTGCATTTTCTATCTATGGTATAATTTTGTGCATAATTTGTATACTCTATGTGTGTCTGTGAAGCTGCTGCAAGTTTTTCATTGTACCCATACTTCACCGTACTTGTGCGCACTCCAATAAATTTGAGAAAGAGGAATTCAATTATTGATTTATAATTTCCTCGTCTCAGTCTTACATGGCCTAATATTTATTCCTAGACTGAGATTCCTGGTTTTAAACAACAAGGGTAATAACTGTTCCTGAACCTGTTTGTGTGGGACCTATACAGTTTTGTGGAGAGAGTGTGGTCTGGATGGGGTGGGGTCCTTAATGATGGATATTGCTTTCTTGTGGCAGCGCTCCATGTAAATGTGCTCAGTGGTGGGGGTGGGGCACTTTGTCTGTGATGGAGGTGACTGTGGAGACCAGATCAAGGAGAGATGATATTGCTGACAAATTGTACTGGTCACCAAAGTGCAATATCTCTTTCTCTCGTCGATTTAAGCCACTCAGCCCACCATAACCACATTGACTCATCCATTATCAATTCAGTCTTTTAGCACTTAGCCCATAGCCTTCTATGCTTAGGCATTTCACGTGCTTGCCTGGAGCCATCAGATGGATTATGTGTTAATACAAACACGCAGGAGATTCTGCGGGTGCTGGAAATCCAAAGCAACACATACAAAATGTTTGAGGAACTCGGCAGCTCAGGAAGCATTTATAGAAAAAAGTAGACAGTCGACATTTCTGTCTAAGGCTCTTCATCAGGTCCTACGTGATACACAAGCCAGGGCAGTACAATATGGAGAGCAGGATGTTGCCTGTGTTGCAGGCTTCCCCTTCTCCATGCAGCTGACGAACCCAAGAGAACAGCAGAGACTGATCGAGTTTGGCACCTGCAGCATCACAGGAGTTGTCAGTCAGCATTGAACTCAATGTTGAACTGCTTTAAGGACTCCATCTCCTGATTTTACATCAGGGTTTACTCCCAAATCCTTCCCTAAGAGTGGGTTTAGCCGCAAGGCAGCAGAAGTTGGACATCAGAGCTTTCCTTCTCCTAGATGAGCTGCCAACCACGCCTGAGGAGCCCCGTGCCTGGAGTGAGTGGTTTAAAGGCAAACCATTCTGATGTCCAGAACCCTAAGCTGATGTCCCAATGTGGATTGTTCCTAAAGGTTTTAATCTGTGTTCTCCAAAACAAATCAAGGTTGTTCCAGCCAGTGCAGTATGGACAGAAGCCGGATGACAGGACAGTTGTGGTGGTTGGGACACAGCCTCAGCGAGCGCCCAGCATGGCTTCCGCAGCGGCAGCCCATCAAGGACAAGTGCGTGGAAAATCTTCAGCTGTGGCTGTGCCTGCGTCTCAGGTTATGACTTCTGCGCAAGGTAAGGAGAAAATTCATTTTGTCTGGAGTCATTCATGGATATGTATAATGGAACAGTCAGCTTTCAGGACTGGCCTGCAGGGGACAAGTATTTTTCCCTCTTAGGTGTTTTAAAATTTGTGAGTGGCCCATCTTATCTGTAGTTTTGACAAGCAATGCAAGCATTCTGAGTTTTACCGGGACAAGGGAATGCATTATTGTTAAATTACCAGATCAAATTGTAATTCGGTTATCAGTTTTTATGAAAAATATTGGGAACAATACAAGGAAAATTCTTCCCACCCTTTTTTTTTTGCATGTCAAACACTATTTTCTCTGTGTAAGTGTAGTATTTTAAAGGATGAGTTTTTAAAGCAATTTTGCTGACTGATGAATCAAATTTTCTGTGGTAAGAAATCATTGTACCCATCAAAGTGCAGACACTACACTCAGAAAAGTCTGCTTTTTTCAATGGTTCAACAATTCAGATTAATATCAGAGAATGTATGCAGTACACAACCTGAAATCCTCACTCTTCACAGACATCCGTGAAGCAGATAGTAAAAAAAAATCCCCAAAGAAAGAGAGACAGAAAAATGTTAGAACTCCAAGATGATTGTTCAGATTTACACAGATCTGGTGAAACACATATCATCTTGTGCTTTTCATATAAACTTTACAAAAACAAACTGTATTAGATCATTTGATTCTGTGGCTATCTTGGTATATATATTTTGTCCAGTCCTTTCTGCTCCTCATGTAATTAGATCTGAACTAAGGAGTATTTCTTTTAAGTTAACTCCCTTAGTTAGTATTAGTGTTGGTTTATTATTGTAACCTGTATCGATTTTCAGTGAAAAGCTTACCTTGCATGGTGTTCATACAGATCAGATCATTACACGGTCCATTGAGCAAGGTAAAACAATAGCAGAATGCAGAATAAAGTGTAAAAGCTACAGAAAAAAAAGTGCAGTGCGGATAAACAATAAAGTGCAAGATCTTAACCAGTAGATAGTGGGGTTAAGAGTCCAGAAGATCATAAGAAATAGGAGCAGAATTAGGTCATTTGGCCCGTCAAATCTGATCTGGAATTTCATTATGGCTGATCCATTTTCCCCCTCAGCCCCAATCTCTTGCCTTCTGCCCATATCCTTTCTTGCCATCTTATCTGACAAGAGGTCTGCCTGTTCAACAGTCTAGTAGCAGCTCTGCTGGTGGTTCTTTATGGGCGAGCCCAGACACAGAGGGAGGCTACTTAGTTGTATTCTTATTGGTGCTGCCATGCTGTAACAGTAGTCACAATGCTGTGGTCAGCAGCTGTCAGAAGTTTTGTACAGTTTCTCTGGAGTTTCCTCATGTTTTGGTGTGAGATTTTTATTTTTATTCTCAGGTAATGGGTTTACAGGCTGTTGGTGTCGGCTAGCTATCAATTAACCTCCGTGTGGGGATACAAGAGTTATTTGGGGTCAACCACGTGGTGTGGGAGTAAAGTTTCACACAAATCCACACTGGTGAAAGGCTTCCTTTCTGTAAGTTCCATAAGACAGGAGCAGAATTAAGCCATTTGGCCCATCGACTCTTCTCCACCATTCCATCATGGCTGATTTATTATCCCTCTCAACCCCATTCTCCTGGCTTCTCCCTGTAACCTTTGACACCCTGACTAATCAAGAACCTATCATCCTCTGCTTTAAATACACCCAATGACCTGGCCTCTACAGCCTTCTGTGGCAATGAATTCCAAAGGTTCACCACCCTCTGACTAAAGAAATTCCTCCTCATCTCAGTTCATTCATGAGTAAGTTAGGACGTGGCTAAATAACGACTCCTCGGACATACAGTCTGCTGCCATTTCCAAAATGCCACAGTGAGGTTGAGACCTGCAATCTTAATATAATTCCTCTCTGGGGAATTGCCCAGCACCAGACTGAAATTCAAGAAGACAGAAGCAAAAATTGGTCTCCGCCCTTTACCAGCTTGGTGAAACTAAAGACCACCTCAGATAAAATCCAGTAAACAACCATGAACCAGAAATTGGAATTGTGACTTTTTCCATATATGTTACTAGGAACATCATGTCAAATTGTGCAGAAAAGTGTCTTTCAGTCCAGCTGGTTAATGTGAGAGTTTACCCTTCAGTTAAGTGATATTCTTATCGCATACTGTGGTCTAATTCCCTTCCTACCCATTCACAGTTAGAGGTCCATTAATCCACTGAGCTGGGCAAACTGTTGAACAGTGGTTTATGGTGGTGGTGAATATTGGTAGCTCAAATTGAGGCATTTGATGTTGTCGTGTTTGCCGAGCTTGGCAACTAGATTGCAGATGTTTCATCATCAACTGAGTGACATCCTCGGTGTGCAATTTTTAGTGTGTCTCTCTGGGAGTGCTCGTGTTTATATAGCCCCCCCCCCCCCCCAGTTTGCTTGCCTCATTTCATTTGATCTTTGCATTCTTTTGGCTCGCGTTTCTTTGATCTTAGTACACAAAGACCAAGAAGGACTCCACTTTAACTGGGACACTGTGGAGGTTCTGGCATAGGCAAACATGAGGTAGGCATGAGCACTTTTAGAAGCGTGGTTCTCTCCCCATAATTCCGTAAACAAACATATTGATATAGGCACCATCTACGAACCCCTAAGAGCCAAAGAAACTTGACCCAATGGAATTCAATGGTCAACTGAAGAGGTAGCTAATCAGGACCAAGACAAGAGAACAGAGGGCCTATATAACGGCAAAAATTCCCAGAGAGAAACACAACAACTGCACACTGAGGATGTCACTTCAACTCATGATGAAAGGTCTGCAAGCTCAATGAATACTGCAACATCAAACAGTGATTTATTTTAAAAGCAAAGGAGTCTTTTCAGTGCTACCTTAAACTGGTGCAAATAACTTTGAAAATGCAGGCTGGAGTTTTAGTATTGGTGGCTATGTCCAGTTCAAGAAATGGTTGATTAACATGAGTATCAGTTTACTGAGGAGAACAAGAAATCACTAAAATGTGTAATGCCTGAAGTTATTAACAGCATGGGTTTTGGCTTCAGCAGAGCTTGAAAACTAATTAGAAATCCTTGCATTAATGTTTTTATTGCCTTTCCTCAGACACTAGAAACTTATCAGATTAAAAGGGCTGCACAATTCTTTACAGCACCAGTGACCTGGGTTCATTTCCCGCCACTGCCTGTAGAAGTTTGTACATTCTTTCCCATGTGTGTGGGTTTCTTCTGGATGCTTCGGTCTTCTCCCACAATCCAAAGGCACACTGATCGGTACATTAATTGGCCATTGCAAATTGTCCCATGATTAGTCTAGGGTTAAATTGGGGGAGTGCTGGGCAGCACAATTCGAAGGGCTGGAAGGGCCTATTCCCCACTGTATCTCAATAAATAGATAAATATTCTTCATGTAACTGAAACAGTTTTACATTTCAACAAGGGCACAATAAATGTCAGAAAGACCACTGATGTTGAGGGAGGTCCATTGGTTGGTCAAAGAGGAGCTGGCGTAGCAGGCTTTCAAGTTGATGTTTATTGTCATCTGACTATGCATAAATTAAAACAGCATTACAGAGAAATAAACAGCACTTTGCAGGACTGTAACAGAGTGAACAAATTATCCCCATCTGCCTTTGTCTAGTTGCCTTCAAACCCACCGTCCTCCAGTGGCTAGACTTGGAAGCAACCAGTCTGTTAACATTCCTGGACTGGAATGTGAATTTCAAATTGAAAATTGACTCAGTCTGTTCACACACACACACACACACACACTCTCACTCACTCACTCACTCACTCACACTCTCTCTCTCTCTCTCTCTAACATCAGGCTTCTCTTGATTGAAGCCACTAATTCAAGGCAAGTCAGCTTATTCAGGAAATGTAAAGTAGACAGAAACTTCAGCTATTTCTGTAGATAAAGGAAGCTAAATCTAAATCCTCCAGAAAGTGCAATGAATAAAGTTGGAGTTGATGTCGTGTGACTGTACTATATTCAACCAAACAAACAATGTTCCTCCAGACCATGGTGCGCTCACACATATGTCACACACAGTGCATAAACCAAAATATTAGCATGAGTAAATTTAAAAATATATATATATTTCAAAAGTGCTTTTAGTGCATTGTACAGATAACCAATGAACTGCAAACTTCTGGTGACGAGACCTCCTTGGTGGTGGCAGGGTATTCAGTAGTCTCACTGATCCCACCAGGCCATAGTTTTGTCAGATGCAGTAGGCTTCTTGTGGCCTTGCTTCACTTTTAAACTAGAAGAAAGTTAGAATTAGTTTTTATTTGTATCTTGAACATGTCTTACATTTATTTTTTCAATGAAGGGGGTTTGAAAAAAAATGACGAATTGACAAGGTAGAGTGTAAGGAGAATGCCCTGGGTTGTAGGTAGTAAATCTACATAGTAGCTTAGCAGTTAGCACGATAAAATCACAGCTGGGGGCGTGAGGGTTTGGAGTTCAATTCTGATGTCATCTGTAAGGAGCCTGTATGTACTCCCTGTGGAATGTGTGGGTTTCCTCTGTGTGCCCAGGGTTCCTCCCACAGTACAAAGATGTAACGGTTAGTATGTTAATTGGTCATTGTAAATTGTCCCATGATTAGATAAGGTTGAATGGGTTGCTATGCAGTGCAGCTCAGAGGGCTGGAAGGACCTGTTCTGGGCTGTATCTCTAAATAAACAAAAAAAAAATCTACCCTTGGTAGCTTTATATTACTGCCAATGCATTGAATTAAATTGGTGTCGTAGAATATTATAGCACAGAAACAGGCTCCTCAGCCCTTCTGGTCCATACCAACCAAAATATCCATCTAAGCTAGTCTTACTAGTCCTCATTTGTCCCATAAACGTCCCAACCTTTCCTATCCAGTGTGCAGTTGTTCAGTTTGTATTTACAATGTTAGGTGGTCAAAAGCTCACAGCCACCCACCTCACCTTTACAATATGCTATAATCGATCTAGCATTAACTAAAATTCTTGAGCTGGTTGCTGCTCTTGCAGTTTTTTGAAGAACTTGTCAGTTCTCCAAATGTACAGATGCAGCAGTGAAGTTTATTTTTTCCACATTTCCCCAAGAGGCCAGATGGGTCTTTAACAACCGATTCCAAAGTTTCTGCGTCCCAGTAGTGCAGTACTTGTTCAATTCTTCACTAGGAATGTTACCCTGGAATGTGAGCTCAAATCTTTGGTTTGAGACTATTTTCTTGTGATTGCAGCAAGAATGAATGCAGCTGCTCTATATTGCCCTGTAGCTTCATGTAAAATACAGAGGAAGCAATGAACTTAAATATTACACACACTTATTAATTGTACCTGCTTGGAGCAGTAGCTAGTTATCTCCAAGCAACACACGCAAAATACTGGAGGAACTCAGCAGGTCAAGCAGCATCTATGGAGAGCAATAAATCTTTTGGGTCCAGTCCCATCAGTGTCCTGAAGGCGGCCCAAAATGTTGACTCTTTATTCATTACCATAGATGTTGCTTGACCTGCTGAGTTCCACCAGCATTGTGTGTGTGTGTGTGTTCCTCTGGCTTTCCAGCACCTGCAGAATCTCATGTTATCTCCAGTAACTAGGTGGGTATTTCATTTCTCAATGTTGATCACAGTTGTACCGGAGGCACGGTGAGTTTACACGGAATGAAATGTGAATGTGATTTTTGATGCACCTCTCTCGTATGTTGGCCAGCACAAACCAACACCTTGTCGTTTCCAGCAGCGACTCCGTTACAGATGACTCAGACGTCTGCCAGTGCGCCAGGACAGCAGCAGGCGGTCAACAGCACCATCTCCTCTAGCATGGCCAGTCCAGCACTGGTCAGCACAGCAGGCCAGGTCACCCAGCAGGGACAGACCTTGCACTCTGGCCAGGCCCAGCAACAGGCCACCTCCGTTCACACCGTCCCGACAACTAATGTGCTGCATCAGAGGCTGGTGCTATCCTCCCAGGCCCAGGCACGACTGCCTAGTAAGTGGCCTCACAAATATTGCCTCATTCTCCCACTTTTTACTGTTGCATGACTCTCTCATTTCTTGCTGGTAGGGTCTGACCCTCACAAGCAGCCGATTATATGGCCTTTTTTTTTCAAATTCTCTCTTGCTGCCCTGTCTACACAAATCTATCTTGGGTAAAGGACTAATCCATCTGCTGACATTTTCTTTAGACGAGATCTGGCCGTGCTTCATGGCCACGGAACAAAAAGCTGTCTTCTGCTTCACTTTTGTATGTACGTAGCCTTCTAGCATGTCTTTCTGATACTGAGCACAGACCTGGTAATAAATTTATCCTATGGATAATGCACTGCCTTTGCAAAAGATGCAAGAAACTATTTTTAAAAGAAATAACTATTCGATGAATTATGTTTGGGGTTTGCAGAAGCTGCAGGGTTTTCATTGTTGACGAAATCTTGCCTATTATAATGATTTTAGTACTTTCTGCCAATCTTCTCCACCCCCTCAGGGAGGAATAGGCGTTTTCCACATTGCTACATTGACTAGAAATCTAAACAATTGCTCACCTTAATTAGATTCAGATTTATTTCACTCTGTTTTGATGTGCAAGTGATAGGTAAATACCAATTATTATACAGGTTGAGTACTCCTTATCCGAAATTCCAAAATCCAAGAGCTTCTGAAGTCTGAAATTTTTTTGAGCGTTTACATGACGTCACATATGAAAAATTCCACAAGGCACTGGGAGGGTTCCTTGGTGATATGCAGGCCTCTGTGCACCACAGACAGTTCTGAGAAGTGACTACATATATGTAATGAACAGAAGTTAATGAAATAGAAAAGCACTTCATAAAGCAAAAAATGAAGATCTCGATTGTGTATTGAAAGAGTTGATTCATCGGTGTTTGGGTAAACATACGCTGTTTAATGGTATGCTTATCATGCAACAAGCAGAGATCTATCATGATAAACTGAAACTTGAAGGTAATTGTAAATATTAGACAGGCTAGTGGAGGAAATTTAAGAAAAGGCACAGTATTAAATTTTTAAAGACTGTGATAAAGCATCTGCTTGATCACGAAGTAGAGAAATTCATTGATAAGTTTACCAGGATCATCACTGATGAAAATCTAACACACCGAACGGCTGCAACAATACACAGGTGTTTTGGGCAAGTATAAGACAAAGAGTGCTTAACGGTAGCGCATAAATTTAGAGTCTGAAATGACAGCGATCCCAAGCTATCTCATTATATATTCCAAAATCCAAAAAAATTCAAAACACTTCAGACCCCAAGCATTTCAGATAAAGGCTACTCAACCTGTACTTGAAATTTAGGAATTGGAATGAGTGGTGAAGTTCAGCTTGTTTAACTGTCGATTGGAGTGACACAGTGTGTATTAACATAAGCTGAAGCAACACACACAAAATGCTGGAGGAGCTCAGTATGCCAGGCAGCATCTATGGAAAAGAGTAAACAGTCAATGTTTTGGACTGAGACCCTTCATCAGGACTCTGTAGCTATGTAGATTTAGTCTGGTGCCATCTGTGGAGTTTGTCCCTTCTCCCTTGACTGTGTAGGTTTGAGGGAGAATCTACTGTTCTTGGTTCCTCTCTTGACACAAGGGTAATTGGCCACTGCAGCGCAGGTAAGAATCTGGGAGGAGTGGACGAGAATGTGGTGAGAATAGGTTAGAGGGAGAATTAGTACAGGAATGCAGTTGCTCAGTGAGCTAGTATCAATGCATTGGCCTGAAGTGACTTCTGTCATAATGAAATCTGGTAATATCTACAAAGTGCTTTTGTACTTTCACCTGGTTAAGTATAGTTAAGGTGAAAATGAACTGAGTCCCTACTCAGTTAGTGATTTATAGAACTTGCCTGGGAGCTAGATTGATATGTCTGCAGAAGGTAGAAGATAACATCTGGGAGGTCGGGGAGGCTTGTTAAACTTAGGCACAGACTTCTAACTCATTACGCAATTTCTGTTTGTGAGCTCTCTTGGAAAGGCAGTGGAAAAAAATGCACCTCACTTTCCTAGCACTGACAGAAACAGGGTGTCATTTAAAGTTTTACAGGCAGCTGATTATAACAGACTCAACGTTACCCATGAGTAGCTTTCAACATGAGTAATTCTGAAATGTTCCATCGTTTCTCTTCGAGCTTGTTCATAGAAATCCATCAATTACGTCAGTATAAAGACTGTCGGTATCTGGTAAGATGTAGAGTCCCGGGTGACAATTTCAAGTTAACTTACTTTCAAATTCAAGAAGAAAATAGAAATACATCTGATTTTTAAAAAATTGTTATGGTTGTGGGGTTGGAGAGGAAAGAGGAGGAAAAAGATATTTTATTAGTCCTTTGATTATCTGTAGATTTAATTCTCCCTCTGATGAAAAATAGTTCAAGTTGTTCTGATCAATGATACATTTTTCTATAATTTGCTAACAGAATGGGCTAGTAAGCTATAGGGAATGAACCAATATTTCTTTTTAATTGTGCCTTCTCTGATCATTGGCTGATAATTTATAGATCATGGTGGCTGCATTTTAACTCCAAATGCTGGCTGTATAATCAATTTCCTGGCCAGTTTCCTGAAAAGTTCTTCCAACTTGATTTCACTTTGCTTTTCCTGCATAAACTTCTTTGACACCTTGTTTGAGCACTGTAGATGACCTTGCATGAGTAGAGCTTACGTGCAGATCTACTAATCACTTAATAGAAAGGTTTGATTCTATGTTCGGCATTGTAACTCATGCTGCCTTCCCTTGCAGGTGGAGAAGTCGTCAGCATCGCCCAGCTAGCCTCCATAGCTGGCGGGCAAGGACGGGGTACTCAGACGAGTCAGCCCGTGACGCTGCACTTCCAAGGCAACAAGTTCACATTGTCTAGCAGTCAGTTGCGCCAGCTTACCGCAGGCCAACATCTTCAGTTACAAGGTACATCTCGTATAAGCAATCACTGCATGGGCTCTTACACAGTTTAATCATTCTCGCCTATCTGTACATCTCTCAGCCACAAAAAGTGATCTCTTTTCCACCCGTCTTTCAAATGAGTATTTATATTGAAAATGTTTGCATTGAATTGTCAGCGGGTCATGTCCAGATGAGACTAACTGCAGCTGAATTAGGCCACTCAGCCCACCGAATCTGCTCTGCCATCCCATCATTGCTGATTTATTATTCCTCTCAACCCCATTCTTTCCGTAACCTTTGATGCCCTGACTAATCAAGAGCCTGTCAGCTTCTGCTTAAAGTATACTCAATGACTTGGTCTCCACAGCCATCTGTGGCAATGAATTCCACAGATTCGCCACCCTCTGGCTACGTCGTTAGTAATCTTTCTATATCGGGCCAGTATTCATTAACTTGTCCAGGAAATTGGTCTATAAATGGTTACGTTGCTGTAATTTGCCTAAAGTTCTGCAGATGAATTGGTTCTTAGTAAGTTGTTAATTTAACCATGTCTGAGGTAACATTCTGCCTTTATTTATTTTTTCCCTGATAAAATCAGTAATTTCACATTTATTCCACTTTTACTTCACTTGCCATCTATTTACCCACTCACTTAACCCATCAAATAAACCCTTTGTAACCTCTTTATGTCCCCTTCACAATTTCCCTATCCAATTTTGTACATGTTCCGATGTTTAAACATGTTCCAATTTTTTACTATTTTCCCCACATCCTTTTATCAATGGCATTAAGTTTTTGTTCTTCTGTTACTGACCTCTGTTCCAAGAACAGTTTGCCCTTCCTGTTTTCCCCTTGCACGTCTCGTAACCGAATATTTTACTTATTTATTTTACTACCTATTTTCCCCTGGCACTTGAAAGGCACCAATGAAGGTCCTTCATCTCTGGTGGTGCTCAGGGCTTCCTTGATAGTGTCAGTAGCTGCCTCTTGGTTTTCACTACTGTCAGTCATGTAAGTCCCGGGTGGAGACTCAGGAATACTGTCGCACTGGGATGGAGAAAGATTCTTCATTGGTGATTTTGTAGCAATTTTGTTTGACTAGCCAGGGTTGTTAGCTCTGAGCTGAACATCAGAACCTGGAGGTTGGTGGACCACTCTTCGTCTGGCCTCTACCCTTTGAACTGTTTGGCATAGGTGACCCCGCCAAGAGCCAAAACATAAAGCCCTGACTCCAGCAAACATAGCTCTCCAGGTCATTGAGGCGTACAAGCCTCCAAATCCTATAAGAAGGTTGTGGTCCTCTTCGAGGCTAATACTTTACACTTTGATTTAAATCCCCTTAGAAATTAGGGGGTTTCAAATATTGAGTTAAAGGTATGATTTACTTCTGTTCCTCGGAAATAAGTAGGCATTAGGCACTAACATGCAGGGAAATTATGACCTTTTATATTATATGAGACTATCATTTAATTTCACTTAATTGCAGGTAACGTTCTCCAAATTGTGTCAGCACCCGGACAGCAGATAATGCGTCACCAGAATCAGGCTGTGATACAGGCACCATCACAGGGCAGTGCCATTCATAATGCCTCTGCTGCCTCAGGAAACCAGCAAGGAATGCCGCCTTCTTCTGTTCCCAACCCTATTTCAACGCAAGGTAAACACCGGGAGACTCTTCTTTCTATGCTCTGTGTGAAGTACCTGCACTTGCATCAGGTCTAAAATTTCTTGTCCATTTTTTTCAGCGTCTTTTCTCACAACTAGAACAGTTGGTAGCTCCGCATCTGGTGAGCAGGGAGCAATCCTGAGACCTATATCCTCTCTAGGATCTGCTGCACAGGTGAGCAGTTTACAGTAGTCTTCATTTAACTTCTGGATATCCATGGTGTTCTTCAATAATATCAGTTTGAAAAGGTGCACGCCAAGAGCTTGAGGGAGAAATGAGAATCCATAAGATCTTAAATTGATCAAAAATGTGCACAAGTTAATTTCCAGTCTTTATATTTGTAGAAGCTGCCTTTGTAAACTTTTCAGGTTGTAGTTAAAACCTACTACCAATGCAAATACTGCTGAATTATTACTGGTAGAAGGATGTAATTTCTAAACACGAAAGATTGTGCAGATGCTGGGAATCCAGAGGAACACAAAATGCTGGAGGAACTCAGCAGGTTAGGCAGCATCTATGGAGGGGAATCAACAGTCGACGTTTCTGGCCAAAGGATGAAGGGTCTCTGTCCAAACATTGACTGTTTATTCAGAAGCAGAATTGGGTTTAATATCACTGGCATATATTGATAAATATATTACTGTTTTTATTATGTATTGCAATATATGTGTATATGTATATAGAAAAAAAAGAAAAAAGTGTTACAAACATGAGAAAATCTGCAGATGCTGGAAATCCAAGCAACACGCACAAAATGCTGGAGGAACTCAGTCCTGATGAAGGGTCTTGGCTGGAAATGTCAACTGTCTATCCTTTTCCATAGTTGCTGCCTTGCTTGCTGAGTTCCTTCAGCATTTTGTGTCTGTTGAGTGAGTTAGTGATCATGTCCATTTTGAAATCTGATGGCAGAGGGGGAAGAAGCAATGTGAAGAGGGCATGTCCTGGGTGATGGGGGTCCTTAATCGCCTTTTGGAGATGTCTTGGATGCTAGGGAAGCTAGTGCCCATGACAGAACTGACTGAGTTTACAGCTTTCTGCAGTTTACTTCAATCCTGTGCAGTAGACCACCCGCCCCCCCATACCAGACAGTGATGCAGCCAGTTAGAAAGCTATCCATGGTACATCTGTAGAAATTTGTGAGTGACTTTGGTAACATAGCAAATCTCCTCAAACTTCTAATGAAATATACCCAGTGTCATGCCTTCCTTATAGCTGCATCGATACGTTGGACCCACGATAGATCCTCAGAGAAATTGACACCCAGGGACTTGAAATTTCTCGTCTTTTCCACTTCTGATCCCACAATGAGGACTGGTGTGTGTTCCCTCATCTTACCCTTTCTGAAGTCCACAATCAATTCTTTGGTCTTACGTTGAGTGCATAGTTGTTGTTGCGATACCATTCAATCAGCCGATCTATTTCATTTTTGTAGCTGATCTATCCCTTCCATAGAGGATATAATTTCAGTGTGAATTGTTGTCCTTCTGTTGTTCCTAACCCCTAGGTTTCCAGCGGTGTTGATGGTCTCTTTAATTGCATTTGTTCAATGCTTTATATGTTCAGTCACAGTTAAGAATGCCATTTTTATTTATAGGATTCGATAGAAGAGAAGAAAAGGCTTACGAAGGAGCGTTTGGATAGAATATTTTTGATAAACGAACGGCGTTGCTCTGTGGTACCAGTGTATGGTACAGAGTTGTTAGGAGTCTGTTTCTTGATTGGTGAATATAGACTAACCAAACACAAATCGGCAGTGAATTCATGGCTTTCCTCTGGTTATGTGAACTGCTGCAATTCTCAGCAGTCAATTAGTGACCCACTTTGCACAGAGATGTCTTGGAAACAGACAGACGCCTTGTCACAGGCAATCTTAACTACAGACCAGAGGCAAGATAGTATGCAGGACATTATAAAAAGGTAGGTACTTCTATCACATCACTATCATTACAGTAGTTCCTATTAGTTGTTACAGTAGATTTTCTGCTTCAGCAATAAGATTACTGGAGGAAATTCTCCAACATACTAAGCTGCTGATATCCTTAATTTCAGATCAATAAACCAATCTGAAAATACCTTTCAGTATCATGACCTTTTATGAGTGAAGTATGGGGGGAATTGAGTTCAAGAGTTGCAATGTAATAGAGTAAAATTTACTTTGTAGTCCCAACTGCAGTCTCTGAACATTGAAACTGTTACTGCTTCTTTGCTGTAGGGTTCATTGTGCTGTTCTGAACGCAGTGGCTCCTCCACCAACTCTGTACACGTTCAACCCTCTACCTCCATACATACATCACATGCGGCTCTTCAAGTATAATCTGAAGAAGGAACTGGTTCCATACTTCCCGCAACTACAGCGGATTACGTCTACGACAACACTTCAGTTAACTGACCCAAGGCTCATACAGTTTGACTCAGGTTAGTAACTGAATCGAAATCTGTTTTTTTAATCAGAAGCAGATTTGATATCACTGTCATACAATACTGTGCAAAAGTCTTAGGCACATATATATATATACTTTATAATTTATTGCCGCCAAACAATTGATAGAAATCATCATAGTGATATTTGATTCTGTGCTTCCCTCTCCCTGGATTACAAATCAATAGTAAATATTAAAAATTTAAATTATGAATCATAAATAGAAAATATAAAAATGGAAAGTAAGGTAGTGCAAAAAAACCGAGATGCAGGTCCGGATATTTGGAGGGTATGGCACAGATCCGGGTCAGGATCTGTTCAGCAGTCTTATCACAGTTGGAAAGAAGCTGTTCCCAAATCTGGCGGTACAAATCTTCAAGCTCCTGAGCCTTCTCCCGGAGGGAAGAGGGACGAAAGGTGTGTTGGCTGGGTGGGTCGTGTCCTTGATTAACCTGGCAGCACTGCTCCAACAGTGTGCGGTGTAAACTGAGTCCAAGGACGGAAGATTGGTTTGTCTGATCCGCTGCGCCATGTTCACGATCTTCTGCAGCTTCTTCCGGTCCTGGACAAGACAACTTCCATACCAGGTTGTGATGCACCCTAGAAGAATGCTTTCTATAGTGTATCTATAAAAATTAGTGAATGTTTTAGGGGACAGGCCAAATATCTTTAGTTTTCTCAGGAAGTAAAGGTGCTGGTGGGCCTTCTTGGCAGTGGACTCTGCTTGGGTTGGACCAAGTCAGGTCGTTTGTGATATTGACCCCGAGGAACTTAAAGCTTTTGACCTGTTCCACTTGCGCACCGCCGATGTAAGTTGGGTCGTACGGTCTGCTACTCCTTCTGAAGCCCAATTCCTTCGTCTTGCTGACGTTGAGGGATAGGTTATTGTCTTCGCACCATGTCACCAGGTTCTTAATTTCCTCTCTGTACTCAAACTCGTCATTACTCGAGATACGGCCTACAATTGTTGTGTCATCTGCAAACTTGTATATTGAGTTTGATGGAAACTCGGCTACACAATCATGGGTGTACAGTGAGTACAGCAGGGGGCTGAGTACACCGTCTTGTGGGGCACCAGTGCTCAGAGTGATTGTAGAGGAGAGCTTGTCCCCTATTTTTACAACCTGGGTCCTGTCTGTGAGGAAGTTGAAGATCCAGCTGTAGGTCTGAGTGCTAAGACCCAGGTTCCAGAGCTTAGGAATCAGTTTATTTGGAATGATGGTGTTAAAGGCAGAGTTGTAGTCAATGAAAAGGAGCCTTACGTATGCGTCTTTATTCTCCAGGTGTTCTAAGGAGGAATGTAGGGTCAGAGAAATGGCATCTGCTGTTGACCTGTTGCTCTGGTAGGCGAATTGCAAAGCATCAAGGTTGACCGGTAGGCTGTGGTTGATGTGTGCCATAACCAATCGCTTGAAGCACTTCATAGCAATTGATATCAGAGCCACAGGTCGATAGTCATTCAGGCTTGCCACCTTGCTCTTCTTCGGCACTGGGATTATCGTTGCCTTCTTAAAACACGAGGGGATCTTAGACTGAAGCAAGGAGCAGTTGAAGACGTCAGCAAACACTCCAGCTAGCTCGCTTGCACAGGCCCGGAGAACCCGTCCCGGGACGCCATCCAGGCCCATCGCCTTCCTTGGATTTATCTTCAGGAAGGCCCTTCTAATGTCCTCCTCGGTGACGATGAATCTCGATGCCACCAGGTGCAGTTCATCCGGAGGGAGCGGGACGCTCCTCTTCTGTTCAAATCTTGCGTGGAATACGTTAAGTTCGTCAGGAAGAGAAGTGCCACAGTTATTGATATTCCCAGCCTTTTCTTTGTGTCCAGTGATCTCATTTGGACCCTGCCATAGTCTACTGGCATCCCTCTGGTTAGCCTGGGCTTCCAACTTGGCTCGATATTGCCTCTTGGCACCCTTAATGGCTTTCCAGAGTTCACGCCTGGATTCCGTGTAGCGATTGGTATTCCCGGACCTAAAAGCCACAGCTCTAGCCTTCAAAAGGGACTTGACCTCATAATTCATCCAAGGTTTCCGGTTCGGGAATACCCAGATTGTCTTGCAAGATACACAGTCCTCCGTGCATTTCCAAATAAAGTCTGTGACAGCTGAGGCATACTCATCGAGGTTAGCTGCTGAGTCCTTGAATACTAACCAGTCCACCGATTCAAAGCAGTCACGGAGGACCTCATCCATTTCCTTCGTCCAACGTGACACTACTTTTGACACCGTGACCTCCCACTTCAGTTTCTGTTTGTAAGCTGGGAGGAGGAGTACGGCCTGATGGTCCGATTTTCCGAAGTGAGGTTGTGGGACGGAACGGTAGGGATCCTTGACTGCTGTGTAGTAGTGGTCAAGTATATTTGGGCCTCTAGTGGGGCAGGAGACGTGTTGGTATAACTTTGGCAGCACCTTTCTGAGGTTGACCTGGTTAAAGTCCCCGGCTGTAATGAGCAAAGACTCCGGATACAAAGCCTCCAGATCTGTTTAAGAAGCAAATCTGGTGCGGTGGCCAACACGTTCACTGATGTTGGCATACAGTATGTTCAAAGCACACTCCACGTCCACCTGGGGGGGAATGTAGACCGCTGTCAGTATGACCCACGTGAATTCCCATGGAAGATAGTAGGGGGCGACACTTCACCGACAGGTGTTCCAGGTCCGGGCTGCAGGAGCTTGTCAGTGCCACTGTGTCCAAGCACCACGCAGTGTTGATCAGTAGGCAGACACCACCTCCCCTCGTCTTTCCCGAAGACGCCATGCGGTCCATTCGCTGGATCGAAAATCCTTCTGGTCAGATGGCACAGTAGAGGGTGGCAGGGGAGAGCCAGGTCTCGGTGAAACAGAATACACAGCAGTTCTGCATCTCCCTGAAGTAGGTGAGTCTCCCTTTAAGATCATCTACCGTGTTCTCTATGGCTTGCACATTAGCTAGTAGGATGGTGGGCATAGGGACCCTGAAGCCCCTCAGCTTCAATCTGACCAGCAGCCCAGCTCTTTTCCCATGTATCCTCGGTAAATAGTGCATCTTTCCAGGTCTCCGTCGATGCAGTGTGTTGTTGTCAGCTCTTTGAAGGTGGTGGACGCATCCCGTGGGTCGATCAGTGGGTTGCATCGTCGGGTGCTCCGGGTCAGGCCAAGTGACGGGGGAAGCTCCGCTGCCACTTCCGGGGGCCCGGGCTGTAGATTGGGTCGGGCCCCGAGCCGACACTTAATCCCGGGGGGCCGGGCTCCTGGCTGAAACAAGTCCGTAAACTGAGTCACGGTTGCAGAGGCCTCTGCTCCAGCCGAGCCTTGGGCTCGATTTCCGAGGTCGGCGGCGGAGGCCTCCCTTCCGGCAGCTGTGGATGTCCACCAACGGGGCTTTACGGTGGTCGCTCCGGGGAAGCGTCTGGGGCACCTTGAGGTCTCCGACTTCACTTCTGTGTGGTCGTCTGCTCCGGAGATGTTCTCAGGATTGGCCGCGTCTCCAAATGCTCCAGCACGGTAGCAGACCGCAGGTCTCCGGGAACGTGGCAGGCCTCGGACCAGCCCTCGTTGGTGGGGTCCAGGTGTGGTCCGGAGTTTAAGAAGCAGATCTGGCGCAGTGGTCTCCAGCTGGGTCAGTAGCTTTGCCAGGGTGTTGTTGATATTGCTAGATGAAGCAGATTGAAGGTTTAGAAGGGTTTCTCGGGTATAGGATAGTGTAGAGGGCAGTTTGCTCGGGAGAGCACGAGCAGAATCGCCAGTTACCGGCGCCATCTTAATTCACGTAGAGTTATTCATTATAGCTAGAGTTCATTATGTGCCATGTCATATGACATCGGCGATCATGGTCTTTCCATGGTGTTGGAAGCCTGTGTGTCTGAGCAGGTGGGAGGATAGAAGAGGGAGTCGTTTACTGTTGATGTTCTGCTGCATATTGTGGGCGTGCCACATTGGTGCTGGAATGTTTGGTAATACTTGCGGGCTGCACCGAGCACATTCTTCGATTGTGTTGGTTAACACAAACGATGCATTTCACCGGATGTTTCGATGTATACGTGATAAGTAACAACCAATCTGTAAAGATGATGGAACCTGAAATAAGGGAGCCTTGTCCTTTGCTTTAGGATCCCAGAAGAATATCCCCATTCCTGTTCTCCACCTGCCTTAAGCTGAACATTGTCCCGTTGGTCATGGTCCTCTCTAGGCCAGGAGCAATACCATTAGACATGGGGTCCTTGGGGTCTATGCAAATCCACAGGGAAGCCTAGGCCAGTCCCCCTTTATTCATAAAATGATTCATCTATCGAGATGCAGTGTGGAATAGGCCCAACGAGCCGCACTGCCCAGCAACCCCTGATTTAACCCCAGCCTAATCATGGGATAACTTACAATGCCCAATTAAACCTACTAACCAGTACATCTCCGGACTGTGGGAGGAAACCAGAGCACTCGGAGGAAAGTCATGTGCACATGGGACAGAATGTACAAAGTTGCTTATAGAGGATGCCAAAATTGAACTCCGAACTCTGACATACCAAGCTGTAATAGTGTCATGCTAACGGCTAAGTCTGAGTGTTAGCGGAGTTCAGCAACAGAAGGTATGTGGGCAATTCCTCTGTACCCCAGGCTGGTTCTGTTAAGTAAGAAGGGAGAAAGTACTCTCCTGAACCTCCTTCAGTTCCTCTGCTTAATTGGAAAAGTTCATTTCAAGATGGTTTAATATCATTTCCGGAACATGGGTATAAAGGAGACCAAAATAATTATTACTCTGGATCAATGCAGAAATAAAACACAATAAGATAAAGAACACAGTAATAAAAAATGCAATAAATATAAATGTATAAGCAGTATTCACGGAACTATAGTTGACTAAAATCCCTGACTAGAAACTTTGAGGCACTATCTAAGAATCAGTACCTGCTGTCTCTGCCCACCACTATTTGGACAGTTGCTCAGTTTAAATTTAATACCAGTTATTCTCTACCCAGGGAAATTGGAGGCACTGGCTGTTCTGCTTCATAAATTAAAATCAGAAAGGCGGCGAGTACTCATATTCACACAAATGATTCAAATGCTGGACATCTTGGAGAGTTTCCTGGACTACCACAGCTTTGCTTTTGTGAGAGTTGACGGAAATGTTCGCCTTACCCAACGGCAGGTATGCCTCTCAAAAGAACAACTAATTTAGCTTGGCTTTACCTATCACCTTCTAGCTTTTACTTCCTTCCCCTCCCCTCACTTTCTTATTTTGGCATCTTCCCTCTTCCTTTCCAGTCCTGATGAATGGTCTGTGCCCAAAGTGTAGGCTGTTTATTAATTTCCATAGGTGCTGCCTGACCTGCCGTGTTTGTTCATCATTTTGTGTGTGTTGCTCTGGATTTCCAGCATCTGCAGGATCGCTTGTGTTTATTATTTTAGCCTGCTGCTTTTATGTAACATATTTAAACTAATCTTGATTGTTACAATTTACAATTAATAGCTGTGGTGTAATGTTATAATTTTGCAGAATATAGTTCCTATTTGCGTAGTTAAGGCAATCTTCACTCACTTTACTACAGGCACAGTAAAATGCCGTCAGGATTTGGGGAAGATTAAAGGGATCTCTTTTCCTCCACAGTAGAAATGTATTTATTTAGCAACACAGTGTGGACCTTTGAGCCACGTCACTCCAGCAACCCCCAACAAACCCAATTAACCTCAACATAATCACAGGACAGTTTAGAATGTCCAGTTAACTGACCAATATGTCTGTGGACAATGGGGTGAAACCAGAGGACCACAAGGAAGACGTACAGAATAGCACTGGAGTTGAACTCTGAACTCCAGAATGCCCCAAGCTGTAATAGCATTGCGCCAACCTCTACGCTATTGTGGCACCAAAGCTACTGTAGTTAAGATATTATTTAGGGCCTACTGCATGGACTGTCAACAATAGGTTTAACACATAAGAAAAATGTTGAAAGGTCAGGTGTCCTTGACTTGTATTGAATAGCAAAAGTTCAGCATTAGGATTATTACAAGTTTAGTGGTTATAATGCAGGGGTGCCTGTAAGATATTGCAGCAAGCTGTGAAGTTGAGTTCAGTACATGTGAAAATTTGTGTGGTGCCCCAGGTGACCAATAAAGTTGTTGGATTGTACAAACCCAATTGGTTCACTGATGACTAGAACATAGAACAATACAACACATTACAGGTACTACATAGCTCAGCAAACTTTTAATCTACTCTAAAGTCAATCTAACTCCCTTCCCTCCTACATAGCCCTCGATTTTTCTATCATCCATGTGCCTATCCAAGAGTCTCTTAAATGTCCCAAATTTATCTGTATCTGTCAAACCTGTTCAACCATTCTGTATGACCATGGCTGATATATTCTGGCCTGAACTCCTCTTCTGTAGCATTTCCCCAAAATCCTCAATTCCCCGATCCTTCAAATCTATCTCCACCTTAAATGTATCAAATGACCCTGACCTCCACCATCCTCGGAGGGTGTGAATTCCAGATGTTCACCTCCTTCCATGAGAAGGTTTCTACGTACCTAAATTTGAATTGATTGGCCCCATGCACCTTTTATTCATGACTCTCACTACTCAACATCTCAACTGCTACCACCATCATTTCCCCTTAGGACTATGTATAAGTAAGCTTTTCACTTCATCCCTCCTTTTCCCCCTCATCTGGTCTAATGTATCACTTGCCAGCGTCCCCTCCTGCCTCTTTCTTATTCTGGCTTTTTCCCCCTTCTTTTCAGTCCTAATGAAGGGTCTTGGTCATAGACACTGGCTGACTTGCTGAGTTCCTCCAGTGTTTTGTGTGCATTCCTCAGATTTATTATCACTGACCCGCATGACATGACATTTGTTGCATTTAAACTTTGTGAAATTTCTCCTCACAGGCATTGATGAAACTCTTCAATACCGATAAGCGAATCTTCTGTGCTATCCTTTCCACTCGCGGCGGTGCTGCAGGGGTTAACTTGATAGATGCCGATACCGTCATTGTGTATGACAGTGACTTGAACCCCACTCTGGATTCACAAGTCCAAGAATGGTGTGATAGAATTGGAAAGTGCAAAGATATCCATATATACAGGTATGATGTAAACTTGTTTGAAAACTACCTTCTTCCACAAGGGTGTAATCTACAGTGGACTCAATATGTTGGTCACTTCAATTTAATTCAATTCAAATTTAATTGCCATTCAACCATACATGAATACAGCTAAATGAAATAGCATCACTCCGAAGTCAAGGTGCACAACACAGTACCAGCAGTCACACACAGCACAAGCACACACAAGGTAGCAAGTACAAATGGTAGCACAATCATGCAGTGAAAGAGTCAAAAACGTGCACCATCAATTCACAGTCAACCACAATAGTCTGTTTCATCCAGACTGGATGCAATGCCACACCATCATCACTCCCCCCGCCCCCCCAACCTTGGCAACACCGCAGTTTGAGACCCAGTCCTTCCACATACAAGACAACAAGCCCATATAAAAATACAACCACACAAGTATACTTGTATATAGTCAGACTCCCCCAAGCCTACTGAAAACTTCAGTCGACCACAGCAACCCTGATGGAGCGCACTGAATTCGATGCCCCCTCCCGTGATGCTGCAGCTTGAGACCCTGTCCTTCCACATACAGGATAACAAGCCCGTATAGAATATCAGTAAAAATACAACCACACAAAATATACTTGCATTAGCTTGATGTCAACCTTGAAATATATTAAATTGCTAGCTTTCAAATTGCATCAGCAGACCTTAACAGTAAAAAATCTGTACTTACATGGCACCTTCAAGGTATCGAGGCACACAAGGAGATATTAGAATAGGTATCAAGGGTGGGTTTTGAAAGGATTCGTGGCATTATTCTGGCACATACATTTAATTGATTGCTAATGTTCTGTTACATCCTTCAAAGATAAACACTTGCTGCCCATTCTGGGCTGCACACAACTCCCAACCCATCCTAGGTGGTTGGTTCTCTGAAATGTTTCACTTGGAGAAATATCTTCTAAGCAATCTTTGTCGGGAGTGGGGGAGAGGGTAGTGGGTCTTATACATGGAACTTTGCCAGCATGATTGTATCGAATTGATAAGGATTTTGTAGAACTTTTCTTTTTGCGCTTTCAAATCTTTGTCCTATTTCTGCTTCTGCTTTAGACTGGTTATTGGCAATTCCATCGAGGAGAAACTTCTCAAGAATGGTACGAAGAATTTAATTAGAGATGTGGCTTCACATGGAAGCAACTATTGCACAGCGTACTTACAGCAGGTACTTGTCCTCACATTATCAAATCAGATTATTTCTTTTCTCCACAATTCATCCAATCAAATAATTTCCTTTGTCCTCAGCTCCTCAATTCAGATAATTTCCTCCTTCCACAATTCAACATAGAACAGTACAGCACAGGAACTATTGGCATATCTGTCCTTGGGTGAGGTGGAATATCCCAAGGTGCTATTCAGAAGAAGTCAGCGGGCTCCCTCGAAACCTGGCTGATTATAGCTATAGAGTTATACAGCGAGTGATTGTATTGGATGTTTTTCTTGTGATCACAAGACCCTGTTGGATATTGGCAATGTAGAATACTGTGGTCCGGTTCACTGGTTCATTGGTGAGAACAACAGCAGGGGAGCTGCGTGGCCTTTGTTGTACTGCAGACAAGGCCTCAAACCATAGGGTCGCTTGTTGCAGTCACCCAGGGGCAATAGGTACTCAGTCTGTTCCTGCCTTTTCCCTCTCAGCCCCAATCTCCTGCCTTTTCCCTCTCAGCCCCAATCTCCTGCCTTTTCCCTCTCAGCCCCAATCTCCTGCCTTCTCCCCATATCCTTTCATGCCCTGACTAATCAAGAACCTGTCAACCTCTACCATGAATATACCCAATGACTTGGCCTCCACAGCTTGCCTATGGTAACAAATTTTGCAGATTCACCACTCTCTGGTTACAGAAATTCCTCCTCCTCTCCATTCTAAATGGACTTCCCTCTATTCTGAGGCTGTGTCCTCTGGTCTTGGACTTCCCCCATCCCATAGGAAACATCTCTGCACATCCACTCTTATCGAGGCCTTTCAAGCAAGGATGTGTTGCTGAGGCTTTATAAGGTGTTGGTCAGATCGCATTTATGAGCAGTTCTAGCCACCCCCTCCCCCCACCATCTGAGAAACAGTGTGCTGGTATTAGATAGGGTCCAGAGGAGGTTCATGAGAATGATCCTAGGAATTACGTGCTTAACGTGCGAGAAGCCATTTGATGGCTCTGGGCCTGTACTTGCTGGAATTTAGAAGAATGAGGGGAGATCTCATTGAAATCTATTGAATACTGAAAGGCCTAGATAGAGTGGACATGGAGTGATGAGGAATTTTATTAACCGGAGGTTGGTGAATCTGTGGAATTCATTGCCACAGATGGCTGTGGAAGCCACATCAGTGGGTGTATTCAAAGTGAAAGTTTACAGGTTCTTGATTAGTCAGGGTGTCAAAAGTTATGGAGAGAAGGCTGAAAATTGGGGCCAAGAGGGGTAATAAATCAGCTGTGGTGGAATGGTGAAGTAGACTTGATGGGCTGAATGGCCTAATTCTGTTCATGTCATATGGCCTCTAAAGATATTCAGTAAGCTTTGAAATATTTTCAGATTGGTAAATTGGTTTATTATTGACATATGTAACGAAGTGCAGTGAATAACTTTTGCATTTCATAATGTTCTCATAAGATAGTACAAGAAAAAGGTATTAACGGAATGCAGAATAAAATGTCACAGTTACAGAGAAAGTGCAGTGCAGGCAGACCCCATTGAAACCAATGAATGTTGAAAGGCTATGATAGAGTGGATGGAGAGAGGATGTTTCTTACGGTGGAGGACCACAGGGCACAGCCTCAGAACTGAGGGTGGTCTATTGAGAAGGGAGATGAGGAGGAAATTCTTTAGCCAGAGGGTGGTGAATCAGTTAAATTTGTTGTCACAGGCAGCTGTGGAAGGCATATTTAAAGCAGAGGTTGATAGATCCTTTATTAGTCAGGGCACGAAGGGATATGGGGAGAAGGCAGGGGATTGGAGCAGAGAGGGAATGGATCGGCCATGATGAAATGGCAGAGCAGACTTGGTGGGCCAAATGACCTAATTCTGCTTCTATATCTTATGGTCTTATGGTAGACAATAAGGTACAAGGCCAAAATGAGGTAGATTGAGGTCAAGAGTCCATCTTATTATACTAGGGGAATGTTCAATAGTCTTATAACAGTGGGATAGAAGCTGCCCTCGAGGCTGGTGGTTCATTCTTTCAGGGGTTTGTATCTTCTGCCTGAAGGGAGGGGTCAGCAGAGAGAAAATCCAGGGTGAGTGGGGTCTTTGATTCCATTGGACAGTTTACTGAGACAGTAAGAAGTAATTGAGGGATAAATGTAAGCCCAGACACCAGGAGAGGATGTTTTAGACTGAAGGATTCGAAGGTTCATTTACTACCTAAGTATTCAACTCAGATTCTTCTCCTGATAGCCACGAAACCAAGAAAAAAAAGTACGACAACACGATCATCAACTCTCAAAACTCCCTCCCCCACACAAAATGCCATAAGAACATTGGCCTCAAAATCCCCTCCCCACAAACAAGAAAGAACGGGCAGAAAACACAGAATATAAAAAAACCAAAAGACTGAAGAAAAATGCCGACAACGTTGGTAATCTACCAGGCACAGCTGAAGGCCACACAGGCTCTCCTCTCCAGCAGCAGAGCGATTCCACTAACAAGCAGAAGACAGGCAGCTGACGCTGACCCTCCACATTTGCCTCGAAGTTTCATTCTCCCTTGTCACTTTAATTGGCAAAATAAAGTTGAACATCGGTTTGCACCTGCTCGCCTCGGTGTTCACGCTCGCTGCCTCCCGGAATCCTCTCAGAGACAGCAAAGTGCTGGATCACCACAAACTGCAAATCACAGGCTCAAACAGTTCCAAAAACACATTCAAGACAAAAAACAGACATAAAAGAAGTGAAATAAATAGTTTTGTGGTCTATCCAAGAGACGTCAACTGTGGGAGTGCTGTACACAGGCGCCACCTTGACTGGAAGTACCTATTGTTCACCTGAAAGAGAAGTTGGTTCTGCATTCTGGCACCTCATCAGTAAGGGTGTCAAGGGTTTTGTGGAAAAGGAATGAGTATGGGGTTGAGGGGGAAATAATAACATATGTTCGAATAGTGGAGCAGAATAATGGGTGGGCTGAATGACTAATTCCACA